>NC_134125.1:34530000-34830000 GCF_040939455.1 Microcebus murinus
GTGCGGATCTGGCTGTGTCCACTCACCCATGGCAGACGGGCAGGCAGGGCGCAGTGCGGATCTGGCTGTGTCCACTCACCCAGGGAAGACGGAAAGGCAGGGCGCAGTGTGGATCTGGCTGTATGCACTCACCCAGGGAAGACGGGCAGAGAGGGTGCTGTGTGGATCTGGCTATGGCCACTGACCCATGGCAGACGGGCAGGCAGGGCGCAGTGCGGATCTGGCTGTGTCCAGTCAGCCACGGGAGACGGGCAGGTAGGGCGCAGTGCGGATCTGGCTGTGTCCACTCACCCACGGCAGACGGGCAGGCAGGGCGCAGTGCGGATCTGGCTGTGTCCACTCACCCATGGGAGACGGGCACAGAGGTTGCTGTGTGGATATGGCTGTGTCCACTCACCCACGGCAGACAGGCAGGCAGGGCGCAGTGCGGATCTGGCTGTGTCCACTCACCCACGGCAGACGGTCAGGCAGGGTGAAGTGCGGATCTGGCTGTGTCCACTCACCCACGGGAGACGGGAAGGCAGGGCGCAGTGCGGATCTGGCTGTGTCCACTCACCCACGGCAGACTGGCAGGCAGGGCGCAGTGCGGATCTCTATGTCTCCACTCACCCACGGGAGACGGGCAGGCAAGGCGCAGTGCAGATCTGGCTGTGTCAACTCACCAACGGGAGACGGGCAGGCAGGGCGCAGTGCGGATCTGGCTGTGTCCACTCACCCATGGGAGACGGGCAGGCAGGGTGCAGTGCGGATCTGGCTGAGTCCACTCTCCCAGGGGAGACGGGCAGGCAAGGCGCAGTGTGGATCTGGCTGTGTCCACTCACCCACGGGAGACGGGCAGGCAGGGCGCAGTGCGGATCTGGCTGTGTCCACTCACCTACGGGAGAAGGGCACAGAGGTTGCTGTGTGGATCTGGCTGTGTCCACCGACCCACGGCAGACAGGCAGGCAGGGCGCAGTGCGGATCTGGCTGTGTCCACTCACCCACGGCAGACTGGCAGGCAGGGCGCAGTGCGGATCTGGCTGTGTCCACTCACCCACGGGAGGCGGGCAGGCAAGGCGTAGTGTGGATCTGGCTGTGTCCACTCACCCACGGAAGACGGGCAGAGAGGGTGCTGTGTGGACTGGCTATGTCCGCTGACCCAAGGCAGACGGGCAGGCAGGGCGCAGTGCGGATCTGGCTGTGTCCACTCACCCACGGCAGATGGTCAGGCAGGGTGAAGTGCGGATCTGGCTGTGTCCACTCACCCACGGGAGACGGGCAGGCAGGGCGCAGTGCGGATCTGGCTGTGTCCACTCACCCACGGCAGACTGGCAGGCAGGGCGCAGTGCGGATCTCTATGTCTCCACTCACCCACGGGAGACGGGCAGGCAAGGCGCAGTGCAGATCTGGCGTTTCCACTCACACACGGGAGATGGGCAGGCAGGGCGCAGTGCGGATCTGGCTGTGTCAACTCACCCACAGCAGACAGGCAGGCAGGGCGCAGTGCGGATCTGGCTGTGTTCACTCACCCACGGGAGGCGGGCATGCAAGGCGCAGAGTGGATCTGGCAGTGTCCACTCACCCACGGGAGACGGGCAGAGAGGGTGCTGTGTGGATCTGGCTATGTCCACTGACCCACGGCAGACGGGCAGGCAGGGCGCAGTACTGATCTGGCTGTGTCCACTCACCCACGGCAGGAGGTCAGGCAGGGCGCAGTGCGGATCTGGCTGTGTCCACTCACCCACGGGAGACGGGCAGGCAGGGCGCAGTGCGGATCTGGCTGTGTCCACTCACCCACGGGAGACGGGCAGGCAGGGCGCAGTGGGGATCTGGCTGTGTCCACTCACCCACGGGAGACGGGCACGCAGGGTGCATTGCGGATCTGGCTGTGTTCACTCACCCACGGGAGGCAGGCATGCAAGGCGCAGAGTGGATTTGGCTGTGTCCACTCACCCACGGGAGACGGGCAGAGAGGGTGCTGTGTGGATCTGGCTATGACCACTGACCCACGGCAGACGGGCAGGCAGGGCGCAGTGCGGATCTGGCTGTGTCCACTCACCCACGGCAGACGGTCAGGCAGGGTGCAGTATGGATCTGGCTTTGTCCACTCACCCACGGGAGACGGGCAGAGAGTGCGCAGTGCGGATCTGGCTGTGTCCACTCACTCACGGCAGACGGCCACGCAGGGCACAGTGAGGACCTGGCTGTGTCCACTCACCCACGGGATACGGGCAGGCAAGGCGAAATGCGGATCTGGCTGTGTCCACTCACCCACGGGAGACGGGCAGGCAAGGCGCAGTGCGGATCTGGCTGTGTCCACTCACCCACGGGAGACGGGCAGAGACGGTGCTGTGTGGATCTGGCTATGTCCACTGACCCACGGCAGACGGGCAGGCAGGGCGCAGTGCGGATCTGGCTGTGTCCACGCACCCATGGCAGGCGGTCAAGCAGAGCGCAGTGTGGATCTGGCTGTGTCCACTCACCCACGGGAGACGGGCAGGCAGGGCGCAGTGCGGATCTGCCTGTGTCCACTCTCCCACGGGAGACGGGCAGAGAGGGTGCTGTGTGGATCTGGCTATGTCCACTGACCGACGGCAGACTGGCAGGCAGGGCGCAGAGAGGATCTGGCTTTGTCCACTCACCCAGGGGAGACGGGCATGCAAGGCGCAGTGTGGATCTGGCTGTGTCCACTCACCCACGGGGGACGGGCAGAGAGGGTGCTGTGTGGGTGTGGCTATGTCCACTGACCCACGGCAGACGGGCAGGCAGGGCGCAGTGCGGATATGGCTGTGTCCACTTACCCACGGGAGACGGGCAGAGAGGGTGCTGTGTGGATCTGGCTGTGTCCACTCACCCACGGGAGACGGGCAGAGACGGTGCTGTGTGGATCTGGCTATGTCCACTGACCCACGGCAGACGGGCAGGCAGGGCGCAGTACGGATCTGGCTGTGTCCACTCACCCACGGCAGGCGGTCAGGCAGGGCGCAGAGTGGATCTGGCTGTGTCCACTCACCCACGTCAGGCGGTCAGGCAGGGCGCAGTGCGGATCTGGCTGTGTCCACTCCCCCACGGCAGACGGTCAGGCAGGGCACAGTGCGGTTCTGGTTGTGTCCACTCACCCACAGGAGACGGGCAGGCAATGCGCAGTGCGGATCTGGCTGTGTCCACTCACACACGGCAGACGGGCAGGCAGGGCGCAGTGCCTATCTGGCTGTGTCCACTCACCCATGGCAGACGGACAGGCAGGGCGCAGTGTGTATCTGGCTGTGTCCACTCACCCAGGGGAGACGGGCAGGCAGGGCGCAGTGCGGATCTGGCTGTGTCCACTCACCCACGGGAGAAGGGCAGGCAAGGCGCAGTACGGATCTGGCTGTGTCCACTCACCCACAGGAGACGGGCAGAAACGGTGCTGTCTGGATCTGGCTATGTCCACTGACCCATGGCATTCAGGCAGGCAGGGCGCAGTACGGATCTGGCTGTGTCCACTCACCCACGGCAGGCGGTCAGGCAGGGCGCAGTGCGGATCTGGCTGTGTCCACTCACCCACGGGAGACGGGCAGGCAGGGCCAGTGCGGATCTGGCTGTGTCCACTCACCCATGGGAGACGGGCAGGCAGGGCGCAGTGCGGATCTGGCTGTGTTCACTCACCCACGGGTGGCGGGCAGGCAAGGCGCAGAGTGGATCTGGCTGTGTCCACTCACCCACGGGAGACGGGCAGAGAGGGTGCTGGGTGGATCTGGCTATGTCCACTGACCCACGTCAGACGGGCAGGCAGGGTGCAGTGCGGATCTGGCTGTGTCCACTCACCCACGGGAGACGATCAAGCAGGGTGCAGTACGGATCTGGCTGTGTCTACTCACCCACGGGAGACAGGCAGGCAGGGCGCAGTGCGGATCTGGCTGTGTCCACTCACCCACGGCAGACGGCCAGGCAGGGCACAGTGCGGATCTGGCTGTGTCCACTCACCCACGGGAGACGGGCAGGCAAGGCGCAATGAGGATCTGGCTGTGTCCACTCACCCACGGCAGACGGGCAGGCAGGGCGCAGTGCGGATCTGGCTGTGTCCACTCACCCACGGGAGACGGGCAGGGAAGGCACAGTGCGGATCTGGCTGTGTCCACTCACCCACGGGAGACGGGCAGGCAGGGCGCATTGCGGATCTGGCTGTGTCCACTCACCCATGGGAGACGGGCAGGCAGGGCGCAGTGCGGATCTGGCTGTGTCCACTCACCCAGGGGAGACGGGCAGGCAAGGCACAAGTTGATCTGGCAGTGTTCACTCACCCACGGGGACGGGCAGAGAGGGTGCTGTGTGGATTTGGCTATGTCCACTGACCCACGGCAGACGGGCAGGCAGGGCGCAGTGCTGATCTGGCTGTGTCCACTCACCCACGGGAGACTGGCAGGCAGGGCGCAGTGCGGATCTGGCTGTGTCCACTCACCCACGGGAGACGGGCAGGCAAGGCACAGTACGGATCTGGCTGTGTCCACTCACCCACAGGAGACGGGCAGAAACGGTGCTGTCTGGATCTGGCTATGTCCACTGACCCATGGCATTCGGGCAAGCAGGGTGCAGTACGGATCTGGCTGTGTACACTCACCCACGGCAGGCGGTCAGGCAGGGCGCAGTGCGGATTTGGCTGTGTTCACTCACCCACGGGAGACGGGCAGAGAGGGTGCTGTGTGGATTTGGCTATGTCCACTGACCCACGGCAGACGTGCAGGCAGGGCGCAGTGTGGATCTGGCTGTGTCCACTCACCCACTGGAGACGTGCAGGCAGGGCGCAGTGCGGATCTGGCTGTGTCCACTCACCCACGGGAGACGGGCAGGGAAGGCACAGTGCGGATCTGGCTGTGTCCACTCACCCACGGGAGACGGGCAGGCAGGGCGCATTGCGGATCTGGCTGTGTCCACTCACCCATGGGAGACGGGCAGGCAGGGCGCAGTGCGGATCTGGCTGTGTCCACTCACCCAGGGGAGACGGGCAGGCAAGGCACAAGTTGATCTGGCAGTGTTCACTCACCCACGGGGACGGGCAGAGAGGGTGCTGTGTGGATTTGGCTATGTCCACTGACCCACGGCAGACGGGCAGGCAGGGCGCAGTGCTGATCTGGCTGTGTCCACTCACCCACGGGAGACTGGCAGGCAGGGCGCAGTGCGGATCTGGCTGTGTCCACTCACCCACGGGAGACGGGCAGGCAAGGCACAGTACGGATCTGGCTGTGTCCACTCACCCACAGGAGACGGGCAGAAACGGTGCTGTCTGGATCTGGCTATGTCCACTGACCCATGGCATTCGGGCAAGCAGGGTGCAGTACGGATCTGGCTGTGTACACTCACCCACGGCAGGCGGTCAGGCAGGGCGCAGTGCGGATTTGGCTGTGTTCACTCACCCACGGGAGACGGGCAGAGAGGGTGCTGTGTGGATTTGGCTATGTCCACTGACCCACGGCAGACGTGCAGGCAGGGCGCAGTGTGGATCTGGCTGTGTCCACTCACCCACTGGAGACGGGCAGGCAGGGCGCAGTGTGGATCTGGCTGTGTCCACTCACCCACGGGAGACGGGCAGGCAGGGCGCAGTGCGGATCTGGCTGTGTCCACTCACCCACGGGAGACGGGCAGGCAGGGCGCAGTGCGGATCTGGCTGTGTCCACTCACCCACGGCAGACGGGTAGGCAGGGCGCAGTGCGGATCTGGCTGTGTCCACTCACCCACAGGAGGCGGTCAGGCAAGGCGCAGTGTGAATCTGGCTGTGTTCACTCACCCACGGGAGACGGGCAGAGAGGGTGCTGTGTGGAACTGGCTATGTCCACTGACCCACGGCAGGTATGCAGGCAGAGTACAGTGCGGATCTAGCTGTGTCCACTCACCCATGGGAGACGGGCAGTCAGGGCGCAGTGCGGATCTGGCTGTGTAAACTCACCCAGGGGAGACGGGCAGGCAAGGCGCAGTGTGGATCTGGCTGTGTCCACTCACCCACGGGTGACGGGCAGAGAGGGTGCTATGTGGATCTGGCTATGTCCACTGACCCACGGCAGACGGGCAGGCAGGGCGCAGTGCGGATCTGCCTCTGTCCACTCACCCACGGGAGACGGGCAGGCAGGGCGAAGTGCGGATCTGGCTGTGTCCACTAACCCACGAGAGACGGGCAGGCAGGGCGCAGTGCGGATCTGGCTGTGTCCACTCACCCATGGGAGACGGGCAGGCAAGGCGCAGTGCGGATCTAGCTGTGTCCACTCACCCACGGGAGACGGGCAGAGACGGTGCTGTGTGGATCTGGCTATGTCCACTGACCCACGGCAGACGGGCAGGCAGGGCGCAGTACGGATCTGGCTGTGTCCACTCACCCACGGCAGGCGGTCAGGCAGGGCGCAGAGTGGATCTGGCTGTGTCCACTCACCCACGTCAGGCGGTCAGGAAGGGCGCAGTGCGGATCTGGCTGTGTCCACTCCCCCAAGGCAGACGGTCAGGCAGGGCACAGTGCGGTTCTGGTTGTGTCCACTCACCCACGGGAGACGGGCAGGCAATGCGCAGTGCGGATCTGGCTGTGTCCACTCACACACGGCAGACGGGCAGGCACGGCGCAGTGCCTATCTGGCTGTGTCCACTCACCCATGGCAGACGGGCAGGCAGCGCGCAATGTGGATCTGGCTGTGTCCACTTACCCACAGGAGACGGGCAGGCAGGGCACAGTGCGGATCTGGCTGTGTCCACTCACCCACGGCAGGCGGTCAAGCGGAGCGCTGTGTGGATCTGGCTGTGTCCACTCACCCACGGGAGACGGGCAGGCAGGGCGCAGTGCGGATCTGGCTGTGTCCACTCACCCACGGGAGACGGGCAGGCAGGGCGCAGTGTGGATATGGCTGTGTCCACTCACCCACGGGAGACGGGCAGGCAGGGCGCAGTGCGGCTCTGGCTGTGTCCACTCACCCACGGCAGACGGGTACGCAGGGCGCAGTGCGGATCTGGCTGTGTCCACTCACCCACGAAAGGCGGTCAGGCAAGGCGCAGTGTGAATCTGGCTGTGTCCACTCACCCACGGGAGATGGGCAGAGAGGGGGCTGTGTGGATCTGGCTATGTCCACTGACCCACGGCAGGTAGGCAGGCAGGGTACAGTGCGGATCTGGCTGTGTCCACTCACCCACGGGAGATGGGCAGGCAAGGCGCAGTGCAGATCTGGCTGTGTCCACTCACGCACGGGAGACGGGCAGGCAGGGCGCAGTGCGGATATGGCTGTGTCCACTCTCCCATGGCAGACGAGCAGGCAGGGAGCAATGTGGATCTCGCTATGTCCACTCACCCACTGGAGACGGGCAGTCAAGGCACAGTGCGGACCTGGCTGTGTCCACTCACCCACGGGGGACGGGCAGACAGGGCGCAGTGCGAATCTGGCTGTGTCCACTCACCCATGGAAGACGGGCAGTCAGGGCGCAGTGCGGATCTGGCTGTGTAAACTCACCCAGGGGAGACGGGCAGGCAAGGCGCAGTGTGGATCTGGCTGTGTCCACTCACCCACGGGAGACGGGCAGAGAGGGTGCTATGTGGATCTGGCTATGTCCACTGACCCACGGCAGACGGGCAGGCAGGGCGCAGTGCGGATCTGGCTGTGTTCACTCACCCACGGCAGGCGGACAAGCAGAGCGCAGTGTGGATCTGGCTGTGTCCACTCACCCACGGGAGACGGGCAGGCAGGGCGCAGTGCGGATCTGCCTGTGTCCACTCACCCACGTGAGACGGGCAGAGAGGGTGCTGTGTGGATCTGGCTATGTCCACTGACCGACGGCAGACTGGCAGGCAGGGCGCAGAGAGGATCTGGCTTTGTCCACTCACCTAGCGGAGACGGGCATGCAAGGCGCAGTGTGGATCTGGCTCTGTCCACTCACCCACGGGGGACGGGCAGAGAGGGTGCTGTGTGGATGTGGCTATGTCCACTGACCCACGGCAGACGGGCAGGCAGGGCGCAGTGCGGATATGGCTGTGTCCACTCACCCACGGGAGATGGGCAGGCAAGGCGCAGTGCGGACCTGGCTGTGTCCACTCACCCACGGGGGACGGGCAGACAGGGCGCAGTGCGAATCTGGCTGTGTCCACTCACCCATGGAAGACGGGCAGTCAGGGCGCAGTGCGGATGTGGCTGTGTAAACTCACCCAGGGGAGACGGGCAGGCAAGGCGCAGTGTGGATCTGGCTGTGTCCACTCACCCACGGGGGACGGGCAGAGAGGGTGCTGTGTGGGTGTGGCTATGTCCACTGACCCACGGCAGACGGGCAGGCAGGGCGCAGTGCGGATATGGCTGTGTCCACTTACCCACGGGAGACGGGCAGAGAGGGTGCTGTGTGGATCTGGCTGTGTCCACTCACCCACGGGAGACGGGCAGAGACGGTGCTGTGTGGATCTGGCTATGTCCACTGACCCACGGCAGACGGGCAGGCAGGGCGCAGTACGGATCTGGCTGTGTCCACTCACCCACGGCAGGCGGTCAGGCAGGGCGCAGAGTGGATCTGGCTGTGTCCACTCACCCACGTCAGGCGGTCAGGCAGGGCGCAGTGCGGATCTGGCTGTGTCCACTCCCCCACGGCAGACGGTCAGGCAGGGCACAGTGCGGTTCTGGTTGTGTCCACTCACCCACAGGAGACAGGCAGGCAATGCGCAGTGCGGATCTGGCTGTGTCCACTCATACACGGCAGACGGGCAGGCAGGGCGCAGTGCCTATCTGGCTGTGTCCACTCACCCATGGCAGACGGACAGGCAGGGCGCAGTGTGGATCTGGCTGTGTCCACTCACCCAGGGGAGACGGGCAGGCAGGGCGCAGTGCGGATCTGGCTGTGTCCACTCACCCACGGGAGAAGGGCAGGCAAGGCGCAGTACGGATCTGGCTGTGTCCACTCACCCACAGGAGGCGGGCAGAAACGGTGCTGTCTGGATTTGGCTATGTCCACTGACCCATGGCATTCAGGCAGGCAGGGCGCAGTACGGATCTGCCTGTGTCCACTCACCCACGGCAGGCGGTCAGGCAGGGCGCAGTGCGGATCTGGCTGTGTCCACTCACCCACGGGAGACGGGCAGGCAGGGCGCAGTGCGGATCTGGCTGTGTCCACTCACCCATGGGAGACGGGCAGGCAGGGCGCAGTGCGGATCTGGCTGTGTTCACTCACCCACGGGAGGCGGGCAGGCAAGGCGCAGAGTGGATCTGGCTGTGTCCACTCACCCACGGGAGACGGGCAGAGAGGGTGCTGGGTGGATCTGGCTATGTCCACTGACCCACGTCAGACGGGCAGGCAGGGTGCAGTGCGGATCTGGCTGTGTCCACTCACCCACAGGAGACGGGCAGGCAATGCGCAGTGCGGATCTGGCTGTGTCCACTCACACACGGCAGACGGGCAGGCACGGCGCAGTGCCTATCTGGCTGTGTCCACTCACCCATGGCAGACGGGCAGGCAGCGCGCAATGTGGATCTGGCTGTGTCCACTTACCCACAGGAGACGGGCAGGCAGGGCGCAGTGCGAATCTGGCTGTGTCCACTCACCCATGGAAGACGGGCAGTCAGGGCGCAGTGCGGATCTGGCTGTGTAAACTCACCCAGGGGAGACGGGCAGGCAAGGCGCAGTGTGGATCTGGCTGTGTCCACTCACCCACGGGAGACGGGCAGAGAGGGTGCTATGTGGATCTGGCTATGTCCACTGACCCACGGCAGACGGGCAGGCAGGGCGCAGTGCGGATCTGGCTGTGTTCACTCACCCACGGCAGGCGGTCAAGCAGAGCGCAGTGTGGATCTGGCTGTGTCCACTCACCCACGGGAGACGGGCAGGCAGGGCGCAGTGCGGATCTGCCTGTGTCCACTCACCCACGTGAGACGGGCAGAGAGGGTGCTGTGTGGATCTGGCTATGTCCACTGACCGACGGCAGACTGGCAGGCAGGGCGCAGAGAGGATCTGGCTTTTTCCACTCACCTAGCGGAGACGGGCATGCAAGGCGCAGTGTGGATCTGGCTCTGTCCACTCACCCACGGGGGACGGGCAGAGAGGGTGCTGTGTGGATGTGGCTATGTCCACTGACCCACGGCAGACGGGCAGGCAGGGCGCAGTGCGGATATGGCTGTGTCCACTCACCCACGGGAGATGGGCAGGCAAGGCGCAGTGCGGACCTGGCTGTGTCCACTCACCCACGGGGGACGGGCAGACAGGGCGCAGTGCGAATCTGGCTGTGTCCACTCACCCATGGAAGACGGGCAGTCAGGGCGCAGTGCGGATCTGGCTGTGTAAACTCACCCAGGGGAGACGGGCAGGCAAGGCGCAGTGTGGATCTGGCTGTGTCCACTCACCCACGGGGGACGGGCAGAGAGGGTGCTGTGTGGGTGTGGCTATGTCCACTGACCCACGGCAGACGGGCAGGCAGGGCGCAGTGCGGATATGGCTGTGTCCACTTACCCACGGGAGACGGGCAGAGAGGGTGCTGTGTGGATCTGGCTGTGTCCACTCACCCACGGGAGACGGGCAGAGACGGTGCTGTGTGGATCTGGCTATGTCCACTGACCCACGGCAGACGGGCAGGCAGGGCGCAGTACGGATCTGGCTGTGTCCACTCACCCACGGCAGGCGGTCAGCCAGGGCGCAGAGTGGATCTGGCTGTGTCCACTCACCCACGTCAGGCGGTCAGGCAGGGCGCAGTGCGGATCTGGCTGTGTCCACTCCCCCACGGCAGACGGTCAGGCAGGGCACAGTGCGGTTCTGGTTGTGTCCACTCACCCACAGGAGACAGGCAGGCAATGCGCAGTGCGGATCTGGCTGTGTCCACTCATACACGGCAGACGGGCAGGCAGGGCGCAGTGCCTATCTGGCTGTGTCCACTCACCCATGGCAGACGGACAGGCAGGGCGCAGTGTGGATCTGGCTGTGTCCACTCACCCAGGGGAGACGGGCAGGCAGGGCGCAGTGCGGATCTGGCTGTGTCCACTCACCCACGGGAGAAGGGCAGGCAAGGCGCAGTACGGATCTGGCTGTGTCCACTCACCCACAGGAGGCGGGCAGAAACGGTGCTGTCTGGATCTGGCTATGTCCACTGACCCTTGGCATTCAGGCAGGCAGGGCGCAGTACGGATCTGCCTGTGTCCACTCACCCACGGCAGGCGGTCAGGCAGGGCGCAGTGCGGATCTGGCTGTGTCCACTCACCCACGGGAGACGGGCAGGCAGGGCGCAGTGCGGATCTGGCTGTGTCCACTCACCCATGGGAGACGGGCAGGCAGGGCGCAGTGCGGATCTGGCTGTGTTCACTCACCCACGGGAGGCGGGCAGGCAAGGCGCAGAGTGGATCTGGCTGTGTCCACTCACCCACGGGAGACGGGCAGAGAGGGTGCTGGGTGGATCTGGCTATGTCCACTGACCCACGTCAGACGGGCAGGCAGGGTGCAGTGCGGATCTGGCTGTGTCCACTCACCCACGGGAGACGGGCAGGCAATGCGCAGTGCGGATCTGGCTGTGTCCACTCACACACGGCAGACGGGCAGGCACGGCGCAGTGCCTATCTGGCTGTGTCCACTCACCCATGGCAGACGGGCAGGCAGCGCGCAATGTGGATCTGGCTGTGTCCACTTACCCACAGGAGACGGGCAGGCAGGGCACAGTGCGGATCTGGCTGTGTCCACTCACCCACGGCAGGCGGTCAAGCGGAGCGCTGTGTGGATCTGGCTGTGTCCACTCACCCACGGGAGACGGGCAGGCAGGGCGCAGTGCGGATCTGGCTGTGTCCACTCACCCACGGGAGACGGGCAGGCAGGGCGCAGTGTGGATATGGCTGTGTCCACTCACCCACGGGAGACGGGCAGGCAGGGCGCAGTGCGGCTCTGGCTGTGTCCACTCACCCACGGCAGACGGGTACGCAGGGCGCAGTGCGGATCTGGCTGTGTCCACTCACCCACGAAAGGCGGTCAGGCAAGGCGCAGTGTGAATCTGGCTGTGTCCACTCACCCACGGGAGATGGGCAGAGAGGGGGCTGTGTGGATCTGGCTATGTCCACTGACCCACGGCAGGTAGGCAGGCAGGGTACAGTGCGGATCTGGCTGTGTCCACTCACCCACGGGAGATGGGCAGGCAAGGCGCAGTGCAGATCTGGCTGTGTCCACTCACGCACGGGAGACGGGCAGGCAGGGCGCAGTGCGGATATGGCTGTGTCCACTCTCCCATGGCAGACGAGCAGGCAGGGAGCAATGTGGATCTCGCTATGTCCACTCACCCACTGGAGACGGGCAGTCAAGGCACAGTGCGGACCTGGCTGTGTCCACTCACCCACGGGGGACGGGCAGACAGGGCGCAGTGCGAATCTGGCTGTGTCCACTCACCCATGGAAGACGGGCAGTCAGGGCGCAGTGCGGATCTGGCTGTGTAAACTCACCCAGGGGAGACGGGCAGGCAAGGCGCAGTGTGGATCTGGCTGTGTCCACTCACCCACGGGAGACGGGCAGAGAGGGTGCTATGTGGATCTGGCTATGTCCACTGACCCACGGCAGACGGGCAGGCAGGGCGCAGTGCGGATCTGGCTGTGTTCACTCACCCACGGCAGGCGGTCAAGCAGAGCGCAGTGTGGATCTGGCTGTGTCCACTCACCCACGGGAGACGGGCAGGCAGGGCGCAGTGCGGATCTGCCTGTGTCCACTCACCCACGTGAGACGGGCAGAGAGGGTGCTGTGTGGATCTGGCTATGTCCACTGACCGACGGCAGACTGGCAGGCAGGGCGCAGAGAGGATCTGGCTTTGTCCACTCACCTAGCGGAGACGGGCATGCAAGGCGCAGTGTGGATCTGGCTCTGTCCACTCACCCACGGGGGACGGGCAGAGAGGGTGCTGTGTGGATGTGGCTATGTCCACTGACCCACGGCAGACGGGCAGGCAGGGCGCAGTGCGGATATGGCTGTGTCCACTCACCCACGGGAGATGGGCAGGCAAGGCGCAGTGCGGACCTGGCTGTGTCCACTCACCCACGGGGGACGGGCAGACAGGGCGCAGTGCGAATCTGGCTGTGTCCACTCACCCATGGAAGACGGGCAGTCAGGGCGCAGTGCGGATGTGGCTGTGTAAACTCACCCAGGGGAGACGGGCAGGCAAGGCGCAGTGTGGATCTGGCTGTGTCCACTCACCCACGGGGGACGGGCAGAGAGGGTGCTGTGTGGGTGTGGCTATGTCCACTGACCCACGGCAGACGGGCAGGCAGGGCGCAGTGCGGATATGGCTGTGTCCACTTACCCACGGGAGACGGGCAGAGAGGGTGCTGTGTGGATCTGGCTGTGTCCACTCACCCACGGGAGACGGGCAGAGACGGTGCTGTGTGGATCTGGCTATGTCCACTGACCCACGGCAGACGGGCAGGCAGGGCGCAGTACGGATCTGGCTGTGTCCACTCACCCACGGCAGGCGGTCAGGCAGGGCGCAGAGTGGATCTGGCTGTGTCCACTCACCCACGTCAGGCGGTCAGGCAGGGCGCAGTGCGGATCTGGCTGTGTCCACTCCCCCACGGCAGACGGTCAGGCAGGGCACAGTGCGGTTCTGGTTGTGTCCACTCACCCACAGGAGACAGGCAGGCAATGCGCAGTGCGGATCTGGCTGTGTCCACTCATACACGGCAGACGGGCAGGCAGGGCGCAGTGCCTATCTGGCTGTGTCCACTCACCCATGGCAGACGGACAGGCAGGGCGCAGTGTGGATCTGGCTGTGTCCACTCACCCAGGGGAGACGGGCAGGCAGGGCGCAGTGCGGATCTGGCTGTGTCCACTCACCCACGGGAGAAGGGCAGGCAAGGCGCAGTACGGATCTGGCTGTGTCCACTCACCCACAGGAGGCGGGCAGAAACGGTGCTGTCTGGATCTGGCTATGTCCACTGACCCATGGCATTCAGGCAGGCAGGGCGCAGTACGGATCTGCCTGTGTCCACTCACCCACGGCAGGCGGTCAGGCAGGGCGCAGTGCGGATCTGGCTGTGTCCACTCACCCACGGGAGACGGGCAGGCAGGGCGCAGTGCGGATCTGGCTGTGTCCACTCACCCATGGGAGACGGGCAGGCAGGGCGCAGTGCGGATCTGGCTGTGTTCACTCACCCACGGGAGGCGGGCAGGCAAGGCGCAGAGTGGATCTGGCTGTGTCCACTCACCCACGGGAGACGGGCAGAGAGGGTGCTGGGTGGATCTGGCTATGTCCACTGACCCACGTCAGACGGGCAGGCAGGGTGCAGTGCGGATCTGGCTGTGTCCACTCACCCACGGGAGACGATCAAGCAGGGTGCAGTACGGATCTGGCTGTGTCCACTCACCCACGGGAGACAGGCAGGCAGGGCGCAGTGCGGATCTGGCTGTGTCCACTCACCCACGGCCGACGGCCAGGCAGGGCACAGTGCGGATCTGGCTGTGTCCACTCACCCATGGGAGACGGGCAGGCAAGGCGCAATGCGGATCTGGCTGTGTCCACTCACCCACGGCAGACGGGCAGGCAGGGCGCAGTGCGGATCTGGCTGTGTCCACTCACCCACGGGAGACGGGCAGGGAAGGCGCAGTGCGGATCTGGCTGTGTCCACTCACCCACGGGAGACGGGCAGGCAGGGCGCAGTGCGGATCTGGCTGTGTCCACTCACCCATGGGAGACGGGCAGTCAGGGCGCAGTGCGGATCTGGCTGTGTCCACTCACCCAGGGGAGACGGGCAGGCAAGGCACAAGTTGATCTGGCAGTGTTCACTCACCCACGGGAGACGGGCAGAGAGGGTGCTGTGTGGATTTGGCTATGTCCACTGACCCACGGCAGACGGGCAGGCAGGGCGCAGTGCTGATCTGGCTGTGTCCACTCACCCACGGGAGACGGGCAGGCAGGGCGCAGTGCGGATCTGGCTGTGTCCACTCACCCACGGGAGACGGGCAGGCAAGGCACAGTACGGATCTGGCTGTGTCCACTCACCCACAGGAGACGGGCAGAAACGGTGCTGTCTGGATCTGGCTATGTCCACTGACCCATGGCATTCGGGCAAGCAGGGTGCAGTACGGATCTGGCTGTGTACACTCACCCACGGCAGGCGGTCAGGCAGGGCGCAGTGCGGATTTGGCTGTGTTCACTCACCCACGGGAGACGGGCAGAGAGGGTGCTGTGTGGATTTGGCTATGTCCACTGACCCACGGCAGACGTGCAGGCAGGGCGCAGTGTGGATCTGGCTGTGTCCACTCACCCACTGGAGACGGGCAGGCAGGGCGCAGTGTGGATCTGGCTGTGTCCACTCACCCACGGGAGACGGGCAGGCAGGGCGCAGTGCGGATCTGGCTGTGTCCACTCACCCACGGGAGACGGGCAGGCAGGGCGCAGTGCGGATCTGGCTGTGTCCACTCACCCACGGCAGACGGGTAGGCAGGGCGCAGTGCGGATCTGGCTGTGTCCACTCACCCACAGGAGGCGGTCAGGCAAGGCGCAGTGTGAATCTGGCTGTGTTCACTCACCCACGGGAGACGGGCAGAGAGGGTGCTGTGTGGAACTGGCTATGTCCACTGACCCACGGCAGGTATGCAGGCAGAGTACAGTGCGGATCTAGCTGTGTCCACTCACCCATGGGAGACGGGCAGTCAGGGCGCAGTGCGGATCTGGCTGTGTAAACTAACCCAGGGGAGACGGGCAGGCAAGGCGCAGTGTGGATCTGGCTGTGTCCACTCACCCACGGGAGACGGGCAGAGAGGGTGCTATGTGGATCTGGCTATGTCCACTGACCCACGGCAGACGGGCAGGCAGGGCGCAGTGCGGATCTGCCTCTGTCCACTCACCCACGGGAGACGGGCAGGCAGGGCGAAGTGCGGATCTGGCTGTGTCCACTAACCCACGAGAGACGGGAAGGCAGGGCGCAGTGCGGATCTGGCTGTGTCCACTCACCCACGGGAGACGGGCAGGCAAGGCGCAGTGCGGATCTAGCTATGTCCACTCACCCACGGGAGACGGGCAGAGACGGTGCTGTGTGGATCTGGCTATGTCCACTGACCCACGGCAGACGGGCAGGCAGGGCGCAGTACGGATCTGGCTGTGTCCACTCACCCACGGCAGGCGGTCAGGCAGGGCGCAGAGTGGATCTGGCTGTGTCCACTCACCCACGTCAGGCGGTCAGGAAGGGCGCAGTGCGGATCTGGCTGTGTCCACTCCCCCAAGGCAGACGGTCAGGCAGGGCACAGTGCGGTTCTGGTTGTGTCCACTCACCCACGGGAGACGGGCAGGCAATGCGCAGTGCGGATCTGGCTGTGTCCACTCACACACGGCAGACGGGCAGGCACGGCGCAGTGCCTATCTGGCTGTGTCCACTCACCCATGGCAGACGGGCAGGCAGCGCGCAATGTGGATCTGGCTGTGTCCACTTACCCACAGGAGACGGGCAGGCAGGGCACAGTGCGGATCTGGCTCTGTCCACTCACCCACGGCAGGCGGTCAAGCAGAGCGCTGTGTGGATCTGGCTGTGTCCACTCACCCACGGGAGACGGGCAGGCAGGGCGCAGTGCGGATCTGGCTGTGTCCACTCACCCACGGGAGACGGGCAGGCAGGGCGCAGTGTGGATATGGCTGTGTCCACTCACCCACGGGAGACGGGCAGGCAGGGCGCAGTGCGGCTCTGGCTGTGTCCACTCACCCACGGCAGACGGGTACGCAGGGCGCAGTGCGGATCTGGCTGTGTCCACTCACCCACGAAAGGCGGTCAGGCAAGGCGCAGTGTGAATCTGGCTGTGTCCACTCACCCACGGGAGATGGGCAGAGAGGGGGCTGTGTGGATCTGGCTATGTCCACTGACCCACGGCAGGTAGGCAGGCAGGGTACAGTGCGGATCTGGCTGTGTCCACTCACCCACGGGAGATGGGCAGGCAAGGCGCAGTGCAGATCTGGCTGTGTCCACTCACGCACGGGAGACGGGCAGGCAGGGCGCAGTGCGGATATGGCTGTGTCCACTCTCCCATGGCAGACGAGCAGGCAGGGAGCAATGTGGATCTCGCTATGTCCACTCACCCACTGGAGACGGGCAGGCAAGGCACAGTGCGGACCTGGCTGTGTCCACTCACCCACGGGGGACGGGCAGACAGGGCGCAGTGCGAATCTGGCTGTGTCCACTCACCCATGGAAGACGGGCAGTCAGGGCGCAGTGCGGATCTGGCTGTGTAAACTCACCCAGGGGAGACGGGCAGGCAAGGCGCAGTGTGGATCTGGCTGTGTCCACTCACCCACGGGAGACGGGCAGAGAGGGTGCTATGTGGATCTGGCTATGTCCACTGACCCACGGCAGACGGGCAGGCAGGGCGCAGTGCGGATCTGGCTGTGTTCACTCACCCACGGCAGGCGGTCAAGCAGAGCGCAGTGTGGATCTGGCTGTGTCCACTCACCCACGGGAGACGGGCAGGCAGGGCGCAGTGCGGATCTGCCTGTGTCCACTCACCCACGGGAGACGGGCAGAGAGGGTGCTGTGTGGATCTGGCTATGTCCACTGACCGACGGCAGACTGGCAGGCAGGGCGCAGAGAGGATCTGGCTTTGTCCACTCACCTAGCGGAGACGGGCATGCAAGGCGCAGTGTGGATCTGGCTCTGTCCACTCACCCACGGGGGACGGGCAGAGAGGGTGCTGTGTGGATGTGGCTATGTCCACTGACCCACGGCAGACGGGCAGGCAGGGCGCAGTGCGGATATGGCTGTGTCCACTTACCCACGGGAGACGGGCAAGGAGGGTGCTGTGTTGATCTGGCTGTGTCCACTCACCCACGGGAGACGGGCAGAGACGGTGCTGTGTGGATCTGGCTATGTCCACTGACCCACGGCAGACGGGCAGGCAGGGCGCAGAGTGGATCTGGCTGTGTCCACTCACCCACGGGAGGCAGTCAGGCAGGGCGCAGTGCGGATCTGGCTGTGTCCACTCCCCCACGGCAGACGGTCAGGCAGGGCACAGTGCGGTTCTGGTTGTGTCCACTCACCCACGGGAGACGGGCAGGCAAGGCGCAGTGCGTATCTGGCTGTGTCCACTCACCCATGGCAGACGGGCAGGCAGGGCGCAGTGCGGATCTGGCTGTTTCCACTAATCCACGGGAGATGGGCAGGCAAGGCGCAGTGCGGATCAGGCTGTGTCCACTCACCCACGGGAGACGGGCAGGCAGGGCGCAGTGCGGATCTGGCTGTGTCCACTCATCCACGGGTGACGGGCAGGCTGGGCGCAGTGCGGATCTGGCTGTGTCCACTCACCCACGGCAAACGGTCAGGAAGGGCGCAGTGCGGATCTGGCTGTGTCCACTCACCCACGGGAGGCGGGCAGGCAAGGCGCAGTGTGGATCTGGCTGTGTCCACTCACCCACGGGAGACGGGCAGAGAGGGTGCTGTGTGGATCTGTCTATGTCCACTGACCCACGGCAGACAGGCAGGCAGGGCGCAGTGCGGATCTGGCTGTGTCCACTCACCCACGGGAGATGGGCAGAGAGGGTGCTGTGAGGATCTGGCTATGTCCACTGACAGACGGGAGATGGGCAGGCAGGGCGCAGTGCGGATCTGGCTGTGTCCACTCACTCATGGGAGACGGGCAGGCAGGGCGCAGTGCTTATCTGGCTGTGTCCATCACCCAGGGGAGACGGGCAGGCAAGGTGCACAGTGGATCTGGCTGTGTCCACTCACCCACTGGAGACGGGCAGAGAGGGTGCTGTGTGGATCTGGCTATGTCCACTGACCTACGGCAGACGGGCAAGCAGTGCGCAATGCGGATCTGGCTGTGTCCACTCACCCACGGGAGACGGGCAGGCAGGGCGCAGTGCGGATCTGCCTGTGTCCACTCACCCACGGGAGATGGGCAGAGACGGTGCTGTGTGGATCTGGCTATGTCCACTGACCCACGGCAGACGGACAGGCATGGCGCAGTGCGAATCTGCTGTGTCCACTCACCCACGGGAGACGGGCAGAGAGGGTGCTGTGTGGATCTGGCTGTGTCCACTCACCCACGGCAGGCGGTCAGGCAGGGCGCAGTGCGGATCTGGTTGTGTCCACTCACCCACGGCAGACGGGCAGGCAGGGCGCAGTGTGGATCTGGCTGTGTCCACTAACCCACGGAAGACGGGCATGCAAGGCGCAGTGTGGATCTGGCTCTGTCCACTCACCCACGGTAGACCGGGAGGCAGGGCGCAGTGCGGATCTGGCTGTGTCCACTCACCCACGGGAGGCGGTCAGGCAAGGCGCAGTGTGAATCTGGCTGTGTCCACTCACCCACGGGAGACGGGCAGAGAGGGTGCTGTGTGGATCTTGCTATGTCCACTGACCCACGGCAGACGGGCAGGCAGGGCGCAGTGCGGATCTGGCTGTGTCCACTCACCAACGGGAGACGGGCAGGCAAGGCGCAGTGCGGATCTGGCTGTGTCCACTCACCCACGGGAGACGGGCAGGCAGGGCGCAGTGCGGATATGGCTGTGTCCACTCACCCACGGCAGACGAGCAGCCAGGGCGAAGTGCATATCTGGCTGTGTCCACTCACCCACGGGAGACGGGCAGGCAAGGCGCAGTGTGAATCTGGCTGTGTCCACTCACCCATGGGAGACGGGCAGGCAGGGCGCAGTGCGGGCTGGCTGTGTAAACTCACCCAGGGGAGTCGGGTATGCAAGGCGCAGTGCGGATCTGGCTGTGTCGACTCACCCATGGGAGACGGGCAGAGAGGGTGCTATGTGGATCTGGCTATGTCCACTGACCCACGGCAGACAGGCAGGGAGGGCGCAGTGCGGATCTGGCTGTGTCCACTCACCCACGGGTGACGGACAGGCAGGGCGCAGTGCGGACCTGGCTGTGTCCACTCACCCACGGGAGACGGGCAGGCAGGGCGCAGTGCGGATCTGGCTGTGTCCACTCACCCACGGGAGACGGGCAGAGACGGTTCTGTGTGGATCTGGCTATGTCCACTGACCCACGGCAGACTGGTAGGCAGGGCGCAGAACGGATCTCGCTGTGTCCACTCACCCACGGCTGGCGGTCAGGCAGGGCGCAGTGCGGATCTGGCTGTGTCCACTCACCCACAGCAGACGGGCAGGCAGGGCGCAGTGCGGATCTGGCTGTGTCCACTGACCCACGGGAGACGGGAAAGCAAGGCGCAGTTTGGATCTGGCTGTGTCCACTCACCCACGGGAGACGGGCAGAGACGGTGCTGTGTGGATCTGGCTATGTTCACTGACCCACGTAGATGGGCAGGCAGGGAGCAGTACGGACTGGCTCTGTCCCCTCACCCAATGCAGGCGGTCAGGCAGAATGCAGTGCGGATCTGGCTGTGTCCACTCACCCATGGGAGATGGGTAGGATGGGCGCAGTGCTTATCTGGCTGTGTACACTCTCCCACGGGAGACGGGCAGGCAGGGCGCAGTGCGGATCTGGCTGTGTCCACTCACCCACGGGAGACGGGCAGGCAGGGCGCAGTGCTGATCTGCCTGTGTCCACTCACCCACGGGAGACGGGCAGGCAGGGCAGTGCGGATCTGCCTGTGTCCATTCACCCACGGGAGACGGGCAGGCAGGAGGCAGTGCGGATCTGGCTGTGTCCTCTCAGCCACGGGTGACGGGAAGGCAGGGCGCAGTGCTGATCTGGCTGTGTCCACTCACCCGTGGCAAATGGGCAGGCAGGGCGTAGTGCGGATCTGGCTGTGTCCACTCACCCACGGGAGGCGGGCAGGCAAGGCGTAGTGTGGATCTGGCTGTGTCCACTCACCCACGGGAGACGGGCAGAGATGGGGCTGTGTGGATCTGGCTATGTCCACTGACCCACGACAGACAGGCAGGCAGGGCGCAGTGCAGATCTGGCTGTGTCCACTCACCCACGGGAGATGGGCAGAGAGGGTGTTTTGAGGATCTGGCTATGTCCACTGACAGACGGGAGATGGGCAGGCAGGGCGCAGTGCGGATCTGGCTGTGTCTACTCACCCACGGCAGACGGGCAGGCAGGGCGCAGTGCGGATCTGGCTGTGTCCACTCACCCACGGCAGACGGGCAAGCAGGGCGCAGTGCGGATCTGGCTGTGTCCAATCACCCACGGGAGACGGGAATGCAAGGCGCAGTGTGGATCTGGCTGTGTCCACTCACCCACGGGAGACGGACAGAGACGGTGCTGTGTGGATTTGGCTATGTCCACTGACCCACGGCAGATGGGCAGGCAGGGCGTAGTACGGATCTGGCTTTGTCCACTCACCCATGGCAGATGGGCAGGCAGGGCGCAGTGCGGATCTGGCTGTGTCCACTCACCCAGGGAAGACGGGAAGGCAGGGCGCAGTGTGGATCTAGCTGTATGCACTCACCCAGGGAAGATGGGCAGAGAGTTTGCTGTGTGGATCTGGCTATGTCCACTGACCCACGGCAGACGGGCAGGCAGGGCGCAGTGCGGATCTGGCTGTGTCCACTCACCAACGGGAGACGGGCACAGAGGTTGCTGTGTGGATCTGGCTGTGTCCACTGACCCACGGCAGACAGGCAGGCAGGGCGTAGTGCGGATCTGGCTGTGTCCACTCACCCACGGCAGACTGGCAGGCAGGGCGCAGTGCGGATCTGGCTGTGTCTACTCACACACGGGAGGCGGGCAGGCAAGGCGTAGTGTGGATCTGGCTGTGTCCACTCACCCACGGAAGACGGGCAGAGACGGTGCTGTGTGGACTGGCTATGTCCGCTGACCCACGGCAGACGGGCAGCCAGGGCGCAGTGCGGGTCTGGCTGTGTCCACTCACCCACGGCAGACGGTCAGGCAGGGTGCAGTGCAGATCTGGCTGTGTCCACTCACCCACGGGAGACGGGCAGGCAGGGCGCAGTGCGGATCTGGCTGTGTCCACTCACCCACGGGAGACGGGCAGGCAGGGCGCAGTGCGGATCTGGCTGTGTCCACTCACCCACGGCAGACTGGCAGGCAGGGCGCAGTGCGGATCTCTATGTCTCCACTCACCCACGAGAGACGGGCAGACAAGGCGCAGTGCAGATCTGGCTGTTTCCACTCACCCACGGGAGATGGGCAGGCAGGGCGCAGTGCGGATCTGGCTGTGTCAACTCACCCACAGCAGACTGGCAGGCAGGGCGCAGTGCGGATATGGCTGAGTTCACTCACCCACGGGAGGCGAGCATGCAAGGCGCAGAGTGGATCTGGCTGTGTCCACTCACCCACGGGAGATGGGCAGAGAGGGTGCTGTGTGGATCTGGCTGTGTCCACTCACCCACGGGTGACGGACAGGCAGGGCGCAGTTCGGATCTGGCTGTGTCCACGCACACACGGCAGGCGGTCAGCCAGGGCGCAGTGCGGATCTGGCTGTGTCCACTCACCCACGGGAGACGGGAAGGCAGGGCGGAGTGCGGGTCTCACTGTGTCAACTCACTGACGGGAGACGGGCAGGCAAGGCGCAGTGCAGATCTGGCTGTGTCCACTCACCCACGGGAGACGGGCAGAGACGGTGCTGTTTGGATCTGGCTATGTCCACTTACCCACGGCAGACGGGCAGGCAGGGCGCAGTGCGGATATGGCTGTGTCCACTCACCCACGGGAGGCGGGCATGCAGGGTGCAGTGCGGATCTGGCTGTGTCAACTTACCCACAGCAGACTGGCAGGCAGGGCGCAGTGCGGATCTGGCTGTGTTCACTCACCCACGGGAGGCGAGCATGCAAGGCGCAGAGTGGATCTGGCTGTGTCCACTCACCCACGGGAGACGGCCAGAGAGGGTGCTGTGTGGATCTGGCTATGTCCACTGACCCACGGCAGACGGGCAGGCAGGGCGCAGTGCGGATCTGGCTGTGTCCACTCACCCACGGCAGACGGTCAGGCAGGGTGCAGTACGGATCTGGCTGTGTCCACTCACACACGGGAGACGGGCAGGCAGGGCGCAGTGCGGATCTGGCTGTGTCCACTCACCCACGGCAGGCGGCCTGGCAGGGCACAGTGTGGATCTGCCTGTGTCCACTCACCCACGGGAGACGGGCAGGCAAGGCGCAATGCGGATCTGGCTGTGTCCACTCACCCACGGCAGACGGGCAGGCAGGGCGCATTGCGGATCTGGCTGTCTCCACTCACCCACGGGAGACGGGCAGGCAAGGCGCAGTGCGGATCTGGCTATGTCCACTCACCCATGGGAGACGGGCAGGCAGGGCGCAGTGCGGATCTGGCTGTGTCCACTCACCCATGGGAGACGGGCAGGCAGGGCGCAGTGAGGATCTGGCTGTGTCCACTCACCCACGGGAGGCGGTCAGGCAAGGCGCAGTGTGGATCTGGCTGTGTCCACTCACCCACGGGAGACGGGCACAGAGGTTGCTGTGTGGATCTGGCTCTGTCCACTGACCCACGGCAGACAGGCATGCAGGGCGCAGTGCGGATCTGGCTGTGTCCACTCACCCACGGCAGACTGGCAGGCAGGGCGCAGTGCGGATCTGGCTGTGTCCACTCACCCACGAGAGGCGGGCCGGCAAGGCGCAGTGTGGATCTGGCTGTGTCCACTCACCCACGGAAGACGAGCAGAAAGGGTGCTGTGTGGACTGGCTATGTCCGCTTACCCACGGCAGATGGGCAGGCAGGGCGCAGTGCGTATCTGGCTGTGTCCACTCACCCACTGGAGACGGGTAGGCAAGGCGCAGTGCGGATCTGGCTGTGTAAACTCACCCAGGGGAGACGGGCAGGCAAGGCGCAGTGTGGATCTGGCTGTGTCTACTCACCCACGGGAGACGGGCAGAGAGGGTGCTATGTGGACCTGGCTATGTCCACTGACCCACGGCAGACAGGCAGGCAGGGCGCAGTGCAGATCTGGCTCTGTCAACTCACCCACGGGAGACGGGCAGGCAGGGCGCAGTGCGGATCTGGCTGTGTCCAGTAATCCACGGGAGACAAGCAGGCAGGGCGCAGTGCGGATCTGCCTGTGTCCACTCACCCACGGGAGACGGGCAGAGACGGTGCTGTGTGGATCTGGCTATGTCCACTGACCCACGGCAGACGGGCAGGCAGGGCGCAGTGCGGATCTGGCTGTGTCCACTCACCCACGGCAGGCGGTCATGCAGAGCGCAGTGTGGATCTGGCTGTGTCCACTCACCCACGGGAGACGGGCAGGCAGGGCGCAGTGCGGATCTGCCTGTGTCCACTGACACACGGGAGACGGGCAGGCAGGGCGCAGTGCGGATCTGGCTGTGTCAACTCACTCACGGGAGACGGCAGGCAGGGCGCAGTGCGGATCTGGCTGTGTCCACTCACCCAAGGAAGGCGGTCAGGCAAGGCGCAGTGTGGATCTGTCTGTGTCCACTCACCCACGGGAGACGGGCAGAGAGGGTGCTGTGTGGATCTGGCTATGTCCACTGACCGACGGCAGACTGGCAGGCAGGGCGCAGAGCGGATCTGGCTTTGTCCACTCACCCAGGGGAGACGGGCATGCAAGGCGCAGTGTGGATCTGGCTGTGTCCACTCACCCACGGGGGACGGGCAGAGAGGGTGCTGTGTGGATCTGGCCTTGTCCACTGACCCACGGCAGACGGGCAAGCAGTGCGCAGTGCGGCTCTGGCTGTGTCCACTCACCCACGGGAGACGGGCAATCAGGGCGCAGTGCGGATCTGGCTGTGTCCACTCACCTACGGGGGACGGGCAGGCAGGGCGCAGTGCGGATCTGGCTGTCTCCACTCACCAACGGGAGACGGGCAGGGAAGGCGCAGTGCGGATCTGGCTGTGTCCACTCACCCACGGGAGACGGGCAGGCAGGGCGCAGTGCGGATCTGGCTGTGTCCACTCACCCATGGGAGACGGGCAGGCAGGGTGCAGTGCGGATCTGGCTGTGTCCACTCACCCAGGGGAGACGGGCAGGCAAGGCACAGTGTGGATCTGGCTGTGTCCACTCACCCACGGGAGACGGGCAGAGAGGGTGCTGTGTGGATTTGGCTATGTCCACTGACCCACGGCAGATGGGCAGGCAGGGCGCAGTGCTGATCTGGCTGTGTCCACTCACCCACGGGAGACGGGCAGGCAGGGCGCAGTGCGGATCTGGCTGTGTCCACTCACCCATGGGAGACGGGCAGGAAAGGCGCAGTACGGATCTGGCTGTGTCCACTCACACACAGGAGACGGGCAGAAACGGTGCTGTCTGGATCTGGCTATGTCCACTGACCCATGGCATTCAGGCAGGCAGGGCGCAGTACAGATCTGGCTGTGTCCACTCACCCACGGCAGGCGGTCAGGCAAGGCGCAGTACGGATCTGGCTGTGTCCACTCACACACAGGAGACGGGCAGAAACGGTGCTGTCTGGATCTGGCTATGTCCACTGACCCATGGCATTCAGGCAGGCAGGGCGCAGTGCGGATCTGGCTGTGTCCACTCACCCACGGGAGGCGGTCAGGCAAGGCGCAATGTGGATCTGGCTGTGTCCACTCACCCACGGGAGACGGGAAGAGAGGGTGCTGTGTGGATCTGGCTATGTCCACTGACCCACGGCAGACGGGCAGGCAGGGCGCAGTGCGGATCTGGCTGTGTCCACTCACCCAGGGGATACGGGCATGCAAGGCGCAGTGTGGATCTGGCTGTGTCCACTCACCCACGGGAGACGGGCAGAGAGGGTGCTGTGTGGAACTGGCTGTGTCCACTGACCCACGGCAGACGGGCAGGTAGGGCGCAGTGCCTATCTGGCTGTGTCCACTCACCCATGGCAGACGGGCAGGCAGGGCGCAGTGTGGATCTGGCTGTGTCCACTTACCCACAGGAGACGGGCAGGCAGGGCACAGTGCGGATCTGGCTGTGTCCACTCACCCACGGGAGACGGGCAGGCAGGGCGCAGTGCTGATCTGGCTGTGTCCATCATTCAGGGGAGACGGGCAGGCAAGGCGCAGTGTGGATCTGGCTGTGTACACTCACCCACGAGAGACGGCCAGAGAGGGTGCTGTGTGGATCTGGCCTTGTCCACTGACCCACGGCAGACAGGCAAGCAGTGCGCAGTGCAGCTCTGGCTGTGTCCACTCACCCACGGGAGACGGGCAGGCAGGGCGCAGTGCGGATCTGGCTGTGTCCACTCACCCACGGGAGACGGGCAGGCAGGGCGCAGTGTGGATCTGGCTGTGTCCACTCACCCACGGGAGACGGGCAGGCAGGGTGCAGTGCGGATCTGGCTGTGTCCACTCACCCACGGCAGACGGTTAGGCAGGGCGCAGTGCGGATCTGGCTGTGTCCACTCACCCACGAAAGGCGGTCAGGCAAGGCGCAGTGTGAATCTGGCTGTGTCCACTCACCCACGGGAGATGGGCAGAGAGGGTGCTGTGTGGATCTGGCTATGTCCACTGACCCACGGCAGGTAGGCAGGCAGGGTACAGTGCAGATCTGGCTGTGTCCACTCACCCACGGGAGATGGGCAGGCAAGGCGCAGTGCAGATCTGGCTGTGTCCACTCACCCACGGGAGACGGGCAGGCAGGGCGCAGTGCGGATATGGCTGTGTCCACTCTCCCATGGCAGACGAGCAGGCAGGGCGCAATGTGGATCTGGCTGTGTCCACTCACCCACTGGAGATGGGCAGGCAAGGCGCAGTGCGGACCTGGCTGTGTCCACTCACCCACGGGGGACGGGCAGGCAGGGCGCAGTGCGAATCTGGCTGTGTCCACTCACCCATGGAAGACGGGCAGTCAGGGCGCAGTTCGGATCTGGCTGTGTAAACTCACCCAGGGGAGACGGGCAGGCAAGGCGCAGTGTGGATCTGGCTGTGTCCACTCACCCACGGGAGACGGGCAGAGAGGGTGCTATGTGGATGTGGCTATGTCCACTGACCCACGGCAGACGGGCAGGCAGGGCGCAGTGCGGATCTGGCTGTGTCCACTCACCCACGGCAGGCGGTCAAGCAGAGCGCAGTGTGGATCTGGCTGTGTCCACTCACCCACGGGAGACGGGCAGGCAGGGCGCAGTGCGGGTCTGCCTGTGTCCACTCACCCACGGGAGACGGGCAGAGAGGGTGCTGTGTGGATCTGGCTATGTCCACTGACCGACGGCAGACTGGCAGGCAGGGCGCAGAGAGGATCTGGCTGTGTCCACTCACCCACGGCAGGCGGTCAGGCAGGGCGCAGAGTGGATCTGGCTGTGTCCACTCCCCCACGGCAGACGGTCAGGCAGGGCACAGTGCGGTTCTGGTTGTGTCCACTCACCCACGGGAGACGGGCTGGCAAGGCGCAGTGCGTATCTGGCTGTGTCCACTCACACACGGCAGACGGGCAGGCAGGGCGCAGTGCCTATCTGGCTGTGTCCACTCACCCATAGCAGACGGGCAGGCAGGGCGCAGTGTGGATCTGGCTGTGTCCACTTACCCACAGGAGACGGGAAGGCAAGGCACAGTGCGGATCTGGCTGTGTCCTCTCACCCACGGGAGACGGGCAGGCAGGGCGCAGTGCTGATCTGGCTGTGTCCATCACTCAGGGAAGACGGGCAGGCAAGGCGCAGTGTGGATATGGCTGTGTCCACTCACCCACGGGAGACGGGCAGAGAGGGTGCTGTGTGGATCTGGCCTTGTCCACTGACCCACGGCAGACGGGCAAGCAGTGCGCAGTGCAGCTCTGGCTGTGTCCACTCACCCACGGGAGACGGGCAGGCAGAGCGCAGTGCGGATCTGGCTGTGTCCACTCACCCACGGGAGACGGGCAGGCAGGGCGCAGTGTGGATCTGGCTGTGTCCACTCACCCACGGGAGACGGGCAGGCAGGGCGCAGGGAGATCTGGCTGTGTCCACTCACCCACGGGAGATGGGCAGGCAAGGCGCAGTGCAGATCTGGCGGTGTCCACTCACCCACGGGAGACGGGCAGGCAGGGCGCAGTGCGGATATGGCTGTGTCCACTCTCCCATGGCAGACGAGCAGGCAGGGCGCAATGTGGATCTGGCTGTGTCCACTCAACCACGGGAGACGGGCAGAGAGGGTGCTATGTGGATCTGGCTATGTCCACTGACCCACGGCAGACGGGCTGGCAGGGCGCAGTGCGGATCTGGCTGTGTCCACTCACCCACGGCAGGCGGTCAGTCAGGGCGCAGTGTGGATCTGGCTATGTCCACTCACCCACGGCAGACGGTCAGGCCGGGCGCAGTGCGGATCTGGCTGTGTCCACTCACCCACGGCAGACGGTCAGGCTGGGCACAGTGCGGTTTTGGCTGTGTCCACTCACCCACGGGAGACGGGCAGGCCAGGCGCAGTGCGGATCTGGCTGTGTCCACTCACCCACGGCAGACGGGCAGGAAGGGCGCAGTGCCTATCTGGCTGTGTCCACTCACCCATGGCAGACGGGCAGGCAGGGCGCAGTGCGGATCTGGCTGTTTCCAATAACCCACGGGAGATGGGCAGGCAAGGCGCAGTGTGGATCTGGCTGTGTCCACTTACCCACGGGAGATGGGCAGAGAGGATGCTGTGTGGATCTGGCTATGTCCACTGACCCACGGCAGACTGGCAGGCCGTGCGGATCTGGCTGTGTCCACTCACCCACGGGAGACGGGCAGGCAGGGCGCAGTGCGGATCTGGCTGTGTCCAATCACCCACGGGAGACGGGCAGGCAAGGCGCAGTGCGGATCTGGCTGTGTCCACTCACCCACGGGAGTCGGGCAGAGACGGTGCTGTGTGGATCTGGCTATGTCCACTGACCCATGGCAGATGGGCAGGCAGGGCGCAGTGCGGATCTGGCTGTGTCCACTCACCCACGGCAGGCGGTCAGGCAGGGCGCAGTGCGGATCTGGCTGTGTCCACTCACCCACGGGAGACGGGCAGGCAGGGCGCAGTGTGGATCTGGCTGTGTCCACTCACCCACGGGAGACGGGCAGGCAGAGTGCAGTGCGGATCTGGCTGTGTCCACTCACCCACGGGAGATGGGCAGGCAAGGCGCAGTGTGGATCTGGCTGTGTCCACTCACCCACGGGAAACGGGAAGGCAGGGCACAGTGCGGATCTGGCTGTGTCCACTCACCCACGGGAGGCGGTCAGGCAAGGCGCAATGTGGATCTGGCTGTGTCCACTCACCCACGGGAGACGGGCAGAGAGGGTGCTGTGTGGATCTGGCTATGTCCACTGACCCACGGCAGACGGGCAGGCAGGGCGCAGTGCGGATCTGGCTGTGTCCACTCACCCAGGGGAGACGGGCATGCAAGGCGCAGTGTGGATCTGGCTGTGTCCACTCACCCACGGGAGACGGGCAGAGAGGGTGCTGTGTGGAACTGGCTGTGTCCACTGACCCACGGCAGACGGGCAGGTAGGGCGCAGTGCGGATCTGGCTGTGTCCACTCACCCTCGGGAGACGGGCAGAGAGGGTGCTGTGTGGATCTGGCTGTGTCCACTCACCCACGGGAGACGGGCAGAGACAGTGCTGTGTGGATCTGGCTATGCCCACAGACCCACGGCAGACGGGCAGGCAGGGCGCAGTACGGATCTGGCTGTGTCCACTCACCCACGGCAGGCGGTCAGGCAGGGCACAGTTCGGATCTGGCTGTGTCCAATCACCAAGGGCAGACGGGCAGGCAGGGCACAGTGCGGATCTGGCTGTGTCCACTCTCCCACGGGAGATGGGTAGGCAAGGCGTAGTGTGGATTTGGCTGTGTCCACTCACCCACAGGAGACGGGCTGAGAGGATGCTGTTTGGATACTGCTATGTCCACTGACCCACGGCAGACGGGCAGGCAGGGCGAAGTGCGGATCTGGCTGTGTCCACTCACCCATGGCAGACGGGCAGGCAGGGCAAAGTGCTGATCTGGCTGTGTCCACTCACCCACGGGAGACAGGCAGGCAAGGCGCAGTGTGGATCTGGCTGTGTCCACTCACCCACGGAAGACGGGCAGGCAAGGCGCAGTGCGGATGTGGCTGTATCCACTCACCCATGGCAGACGGGCAGGCAGGGCGCAGTGCGGATCTGGCTGTGTCCACTCACCCACGGGAGAAGTGCAGGCAGGGCGCAGTGTGGATCTGGCTGTGTCCACTCAATCACGGAAGACGGGCAAAGAGGGTGCTGTGTGGATCTGGTTATGTCCACTGACCCAAGGCAGACGGGCAGGCAGGGCGCAGTGCAGATCTGGCTGTGTCCACTCACCCACGGCAGACTGTCAGGCAGGGCGCAATGCGGATCTGGCTGTGTCCACTCACCTTCGGGAGACGGGCCGGCAGGGCGCAGTGCGGATTTGGCTGTGTCCACTCACCCACGGGAGACGGGCAGGCAGGGCGCAGTGCGGATCTGGCTGTGTCCACTCACTCATGGGAGACGTGCAGGCAAGGCGCAGTGTGGATCTCGCTGTGTCCACTCACCCACGGGAGACGGGCAGAGAGGGTGCTGTGTGGATCTGGCTATGTCCACTGACCCACGGCAGACGGGCAGGCAGGGCACAGTGCGGTTCTGGTTGTGTCCACTCACCCACGGGAGACGGGCTGGCAAGGCGCAGTGCGTATCTGGCTGTGTCCTCTCACCCACGGGAGACTGGCAGGCAGGGCGCAGTGCTGATCTGGCTGTGTCCATCACTCAGGGAAGACGGGCAGGCAAGGCGCAGTGTGGATATGGCTGTGTCCACTCACCCACGGGAGACGGGCAGAGAGGGTGCTGTGTGGATCTGGCCTTGTCCACTGACCCACGGCAGACGGGCAAGCAGTGCGCAGTGCAGCTCTGGCTGTGTCCACTCACCCACGGGAGACGGGCAGGCAGAGCGCAGTGCGGATCTGGCTGTGTCCACTCACCCACGGGAGACGGGCAGGCAGGGCGCAGTGTGGATCTGGCTGTGTCCACTCACCCACGGGAGACGGGCAGGCAGGGCGCAGGGAGATCTGGCTGTGTCCACTCACCCACGGGAGATGGGCAGGCAAGGCGCAGTGCAGATCTGGCGGTGTCCACTCACCCACGGGAGACGGGCAGGCAGGGCGCAGTGCGGATATGGCTGTGTCCACTCTCCCATGGCAGACGAGCAGGCAGGGCGCAATGTGGATCTGGCTGTGTCCACTCAACCACGGGAGACGGGCAGAGAGGGTGCTATGTGGATCTGGCTATGTCCACTGACCCACGGCAGACGGGCTGGCAGGGCGCAGTGCGGATCTGGCTGTGTCCACTCACCCACGGCAGGCGGTCAGTCAGGGCGCAGTGTGGATCTGGCTATGTCCACTCACCCACGGCAGACGGTCAGGCCGGGCGCAGTGCGGATCTGGCTGTGTCCACTCACCCACGGCAGACGGTCAGGCTGGGCACAGTGCGGTTTTGGCTGTGTCCACTCACCCACGGGAGACGGGCAGGCCAGGCGCAGTGCGGATCTGGCTGTGTCCACTCACCCACGGCAGACGGGCAGGAAGGGCGCAGTGCCTATCTGGCTGTGTCCACTCACCCATGGCAGACGGGCAGGCAGGGCGCAGTGCGGATCTGGCTGTTTCCAATAACCCACGGGAGATGGGCAGGCAAGGCGCAGTGTGGATCTGGCTGTGTCCACTTACCCACGGGAGATGGGCAGAGAGGATGCTGTGTGGATCTGGCTATGTCCACTGACCCACGGCAGACTGGCAGGCCGTGCGGATCTGGCTGTGTCCACTCACCCACGGGAGACGGGCAGGCAGGGCGCAGTGCGGATCTGGCTGTGTCCAATCACCCACGGGAGACGGGCAGGCAAGGCGCAGTGCGGATCTGGCTGTGTCCACTCACCCACGGGAGTCGGGCAGAGACGGTGCTGTGTGGATCTGGCTATGTCCACTGACCCATGGCAGATGGGCAGGCAGGGCGCAGTGCGGATCTGGCTGTGTCCACTCACCCACGGCAGGCGGTCAGGCAGGGCGCAGTGCGGATCTGGCTGTGTCCACTCACCCACGGGAGACGGGCAGGCAGGGCGCAGTGTGGATCTGGCTGTGTCCACTCACCCACGGGAGACGGGCAGGCAGAGTGCAGTGCGGATCTGGCTGTGTCCACTCACCCACGGGAAATGGGCAGGCAAGGCGCAGTGTGGATCTGGCTGTGTCCACTCACCCACGGGAAACGGGAAGGCAGGGCACAGTGCGGATCTGGCTGTGTCCACTCACCCACGGGAGGCGGTCAGGCAAGGCGCAATGTGGATCTGGCTGTGTCCACTCACCCACGGGAGACGGGCAGAGAGGGTGCTGTGTGGATCTGGCTATGTCCACTGACCCACGGCAGACGGGCAGGCAGGGCGCAGTGCGGATCTGGCTGTGTCCACTCACCCAGGGGAGACGGGCATGCAAGGCGCAGTGTGGATCTGGCTGTGTCCACTCACCCACGGGAGACGGGCAGAGAGGGTGCTGTGTGGAACTGGCTGTGTCCACTGACCCACGGCAGACGGGCAGGTAGGGCGCAGTGCGGATCTGGCTGTGTCCACTCACCCTCGGGAGACGGGCAGAGAGGGTGCTGTGTGGATCTGGCTGTGTCCACTCACCCACGGGAGACGGGCAGAGACAGTGCTGTGTGGATCTGGCTATGCCCACAGACCCACGGCAGACGGGCAGGCAGGGCGCAGTACGGATCTGGCTGTGTCCACTCACCCACGGCAGGCGGTCAGGCAGGGCACAGTTCGGATCTGGCTGTGTCCAATCACCAAGGGCAGACGGGCAGGCAGGGCACAGTGCGGATCTGGCTGTGTCCACTCTCCCACGGGAGATGGGTAGGCAAGGCGTAGTGTGGATTTGGCTGTGTCCACTCACCCACAGGAGACGGGCTGAGAGGATGCTGTTTGGATACTGCTATGTCCACTGACCCACGGCAGACGGGCAGGCAGGGCGAAGTGCGGATCTGGCTGTGTCCACTCACCCATGGCAGACGGGCAGGCAGGGCAAAGTGCTGATCTGGCTGTGTCCACTCACCCACGGGAGACAGGCAGGCAAGGCGCAGTGTGGATCTGGCTGTGTCCACTCACCCACGGAAGACGGGCAGGCAAGGCGCAGTGCGGATGTGGCTGTATCCACTCACCCATGGCAGACGGGCAGGCAGGGCGCAGTGCGGATCTGGCTGTGTCCACTCACCCACGGGAGAAGTGCAGGCAGGGCGCAGTGTGGATCTGGCTGTGTCCACTCAATCACGGAAGACGGGCAAAGAGGGTGCTGTGTGGATCTGGTTATGTCCACTGACCCAAGGCAGACGGGCAGGCAGGGCGCAGTGCAGATCTGGCTGTGTCCACTCACCCACGGCAGACTGTCAGGCAGGGCGCAATGCGGATCTGGCTGTGTCCACTCACCTTCGGGAGACGGGCCGGCAGGGCGCAGTGCGGATTTGGCTGTGTCCACTCACCCACGGGAGACGGGCAGGCAGGGCGCAGTGCGGATCTGGCTGTGTCCACTCACTCATGGGAGACGTGCAGGCAAGGCGCAGTGTGGATCTCGCTGTGTCCACTCACCCACGGGAGACGGGCAGAGAGGGTGCTGTGTGGATCTGGCTATGTCCACTGACCCACGGCAGACGGGCAGGCAGGGCGCAGTGCGTATCTGGCTGTGTCCACTCACCCACGGCAGACGGGCCGGCAAGACGCAGTGCGGATCTGGCTGTGTCCACTCACCCATGGGAGACGGGCAGGCAAGGCGCAGTGTGGATCTGGCTGTGTCCACTCACCCACGGGATACGGGCAAAGAGGGTGCTGTGTGCATCTGGCTATGTCCACTAACCCACGGCAGATGGGCAGGCAGGGCATAGTGTGGATCTGGTTGTGTCCATTCACCCACGGCAGTCGGGCAGACAGGGAGCAGTGCGGATCTGGCTGTGTCCACTCACCCACGGGAGATGGGCAGGCAGGGCGCAGTGCGGATCTGGCTGTGTCCACTCACTCATGGGAGACGTGCAGGCAAGGCGCAGTGTGGATCTCGCTGTGTCCACTCACCCACGGGATACGGGCAAAGAGGGTGCTGTGTGGATCTGGCTATGTCCACTGACCCACGGCAGTCGGGCAGGCAGGGCACAGTTCGGATCTGGCTGTGTCTCCTCACCCACGGAAGACGGTCGGGCAGGGCGCAGTGTGGATCTGGCTGTGTCCACTAACCCACGGGAGATGGGTAGAGAGGGTGCTGTGTGGATCTGGCTATGTCCATTGACCCACGGCAGACGGGCAGGCAGGGCGCAGTGCGGATCTGGCTGTGTCCAATCACCAACGGTAGACGGGAAGGCAGGGCGCAGTGTGGATCTGGCTGTGTCCACTCACCCACAGCAGACGGTCAGGCAGGGCGCAGTGCGGATCTGGCTATGTCCACTCACCCACGGGAGATGGGCAGGCAAGGCGCAGTGTGGATCTGGCTGTGTCCACTCACCCACGGGAGACGGGCAGAGAGGGTGCTGTGTGCATCTGGCTATGTCCACTGACCCACGGCAGACGGGCAGGCAGGGCGAAGTGCGGATCTGACTGTGTCCACTCACCCACGGCAGACGGGCAGGCAGGGCGCAGTGCGGATCTGGCTGTGTCCATTCACCCACGGGAGACGGGCAGGCAAGGCGCAGTGTGGATCTGGCTGTGTCCACTCACCCACGGCAGGCGGGCAGAGAGGGCGCAGTGCGGATCTGGCTGTGTCCACTCACCCACTGCAGGCGGTCAGGCAGGGCGCAGTGCGGATCTGGCTGTGTCCACTCACCCACGGCAGATGGTCAGGCAGGGCGCAGTGCGGATCTGGCTGTGTCCACTCACCCACGGCAGACGGGCAGGCAGGGCGCAGTGCGGATCTGGCTGTGTCAAGTCGCCCACGGGAGACGGGCAGGCAGGGCGCAGTGCGTATCTGGCTGTGTCCACTCACCCACTGGAGATGGGCAGGCAAGGCGCAGTGCGGACCTGGCTGTGTCCACTCACCCACGGGGGACGGGCAGGCAGGGCGCAGTGCGAATCTGGCTGTGTCCACTCACCCATGGAAGACGGGCAGTCAGGGCGCAGTTCGGATCTGGCTGTGTAAACTCACCCAGGGGAGACTGGCAGGCAAGGCGCAGTGTGGATCTGGCTGTGTCCACTCACCCACGGGAGACGGGCAGAGAGGGTGCTATGTGGATGTGGCTATGTCCACTGACCCACGGCAGACGGGCAGGCAGGGCGCAGTGCGGACCTGGCTGTGTCCACTCACCCACGGGGGACGGGCAGGCAGGGCGCAGTGCGAATCTGGCTGTGTCCACTCACCCATGGAAGACGGGCAGTCAGGGCGCAGTTCGGATCTGGCTGTGTAAACTCACCCAGGGGAGACGGGCAGGCAAGGCGCAGTGTGGATCTGGCTGTGTCCACTCACCCACGGGAGACGGGCAGAGAGGGTGCTATGTGGATGTGGCTATGTCCACTCACCCACGGCAGGCGGTCAAGCAGAGCGCAGTGTGGATCTGGCTGTGTCCACTCACCCACGTGAGACGGGCAGGCAGGGCGCAGTGCGGGTCTGCCTGTGTCCACTCACCCACGGGAGACGGGCAGAGAGGGTGCTGTGTGGATCTGGCTATGTCCACTGACCGACGGCAGACTGGCAGGCAGGGCGCAGAGAGGATCTGGCTGTGTCCACTCACCCACGGCAGGCGGTCAGGCAGGGCGCAGAGTGGATCTGGCTGTGTCCACTCCCCCACGGCAGACGGTCAGGCAGGGCACAGTGCGGTTCTGGTTGTGTCCACTCACCCACGGGAGACGGGCTGGCAAGGCGCAGTGCGTATCTGGCTGTGTCCACTCACACACGGCAGACGGGCAGGCATGGCGCAGTGCCTATCTGGCTGTGTCCACTCACCCATAGCAGACGGGCAGGCAGGGCGCAGTGTGGATCTGGCTGTGTCCACTTACCCACAGGAGACGGGAAGGCAAGGCACAGTGCGGATCTGGCTGTGTCCTCTCACCCACGGGAGACGGGCAGGCAGGGCGCAGTGCTGATCTGGCTGTGTCCATCACTCAGGGAAGACGGGCAGGCAAGGCGCAGTGTGGATATGGCTGTGTCCACTCACCCACGGGAGACGGGCAGAGAGGGTGCTGTGTGGATCTGGCCTTGTCCACTGACCCACGGCAGACGGGCAAGCAGTGCGCAGTGCAGCTCTGGCTGTGTCCACTCACCCACGGGAGACGGGCAGGCAGAGCGCAGTGTGGATCTGGCTGTGTCCACTCACCCACGGGAGACGGGCAGGCAGGGCGCAGTGTGGATCTGGCTGTGTCCACTCACCCACGGGAGACGGGCAGGCAGGGCGCAGGGAGATCTGGCTGTGTCCACTCACCCACGGGAGATGGGCAGGCAAGGCGCAGTGCAGATCTGGCGGTGTCCACTCACCGACAGGAGACGGGCAAAGAGGGTGCTGTGTGCATCTGGCTATGTCCACTGACCCACGGCAGATGGGCAGGCAGGGCATAGTGTGGATCTGGCTGTGTCCACTGACCCACGGCAGACGGGATGACAGGGCGCAGTGCGGATCTGGCTGTGTCCACTCACCCAAGGGAGACGGGTATGCAAGGCGCAGTGTGGATCTGGCTGTGTCCACTCAACCACGGGAGACGGGCAGAGAGGGTGTTGTGTGGATCTGGCTATGTCCACTGACCCACGGCAGTCGGGCAGGCAGGGCACAGTTCGGATCTGGCTGTGTCTCCTCACCCACGGAAGACGGTCGGGCAGGGCGCAGTGTGGATCTGGCTGTGTCCACTCACCCACGGGAGATGGGTAGAGAGGGTGCTGTGTGGATCTGGCTATGTCCATTGACCCACGGCAGACGGGCAGGCAGGGCGCAGTGCGGATCTGGCTGTGTCCAATCACCAACGGTAGACGGGAAGGCAGGGCGCAGTGTGGATCTGGCTGTGTCCACTCACCCACAGCAGACGGTCAGGCAGGGCGCAGTGCGGATCTGGCTGTGTCCACTCACCCACGGGAGATGGGCAGGCAAGGCGCAGTGTGGATCTGGCTGTGTCCACTCACCCACGGGAGACGGGCAGAGAGGGTGCTGTGTGCATCTGGCTATGTCCACTGACCCACGGCAGACGGGCAGGCAGGGCGAAGTGCGGATCTGACTGTGTCCACTCACCCACGGCAGACGGGCAGGCAGGGCGCAGTGCGGATCTGGCTGTGTCCATTCACCCACGGGAGACGGGCAGGCAAGGCGCAGTGTGGATCTGGCTGTGTCCACTCACCCACGGCAGGCGGGCAGAGAGGGCGCAGTGCGGATCTGGCTGTGTCCACTCACCCACTGCAGGCGGTCAGGCAGGGCGCAGTGCGGATCTGGCTGTGTCCACTCACCCACGGCAGACGGTCAAGCAGGGCGCAGTGTGGATCTGGCTGTGTCCACTCACCCACGGCAGACGGGCAGGCAGGGCGCAGTGCGGATCTGGCTGTGTCAAGTCGCCCACGGGAGACGGGCAGGCAGGGCGCAGTGCGTATCTGGCTGTGTCCACTCACCCACTGGAGATGGGCAGGCAAGGCGCAGTGCGGACCTGGCTGTGTCCACTCACCCACGGGGGACGGGCTGGCAGGGCGCAGTGCGAATCTGGCTGTGTCCACTCACCCATGGAAGACGGGCAGTCAGGGCGCAGTGCGGATCTGGCTGTGTAAACTCACCCAGGGGAGACGGGCAGGCAAGGCGCAGTGTGGATCTGGCTGTGTCCACTCACCCACGGGAGACGGGCAGAGAGGGTGCTATGTGGATGTGGCTATGTCCACTGACCCACGGCAGACGGGCAGGCAGGGCGCAGTGCGGATCTGGCTGTGTCCACTCACCCACGGCAGGCGGTCAAGCAGACCGCAGTGTGGATCTGGCTGTGTCCACTCACCCACGTGAGACGGGCAGGCAGGGCGCAGTGCGGGTCTGCCTGTGTCCACTCACCCACGGGAGACGGGCAGAGAGGGTGCTGTGTGGATCTGGCTATGTCCACTGACCGACGGCAGACTGGCAGGCAGGGCGCAGAGAGGATCTGGCTGTGTCCACTCACCCACGGCAGGCGGTCAGGCAGGGCGCAGAGTGGATCTGGCTGTGTCCACTCCCCCACGGCAGACGGTCAGGCAGGGCACAGTGCGGTTCTGGTTGTGTCCACTCACCCACGGGAGACGGGCTGGCAAGGCGCAGTGCGTATCTGGCTGTGTCCACTCACACACGGCAGACGGGCAGGCATGGCGCAGTGCCTATCTGGCTGTGTCCACTCACCCATAGCAGACGGGCAGGCAGGGCGCAGTGTGGATCTGGCTGTGTCCACTTACCCACAGGAGACGGGAAGGCAAGGCACAGTGCGGATCTGGCTGTGTCCTCTCACCCACGGGAGACGGGCAGGCAGGGCGCAGTGCTGATCTGGCTGTGTCCATCACTCAGGGAAAACGGGCAGGCAAGGCGCAGTGTGGATATGGCTGTGTCCACTCACCCACGGGAGACGGGCAGAGAGGGTGCTGTGTGGATCTGGCCTTGTCCACTGACCCACGGCAGACGGGCTAGCAGTGCGCAGTGCAGCTCTGGCTGTGTCCACTCACCCACGGGAGACGGGCAGGCAGAGCGCAGTGCGGATCTGGCTGTGTCCACTCACCCACGGGAGACGGGCAGGCAGGGCGCAGTGTGGATCTGGCTGTGTCCACTCACCCACGGGAGACGGGCAGGCAGGGCGCAGGGAGATCTGGCTGTGTCCACTCACCCACGGGAGATGGGCAGGCAAGGCGCAGTGCAGATCTGGCGGTGTCCACTCACCGACGGGAGACGGGCAGGCAGGGCGCAGTGCGGATATGGCTGTGTCCACTCTCCCATGGCAGACGAGCAGGCAGGGCGCAATGTGGATCTGGCTGTGTCCACTCAACCACGGGAGACGGGCAGAGAGGGTGCTATGTGGATCTGGCTATGTCCACTGACCCACGGCAGTCGGGCTGGCAGGGCGCAGTGCGGATCTGGCTGTGTCCACTCACCCACGGCAGGCGGTCAGTCAGGGCGCAGTGTGGATCTGGCTGTGTCCACTCACCCACGGCAGACGGTCAGGCAGGGCGCAGTGCGGATCTGGCTGTGTCCACTCACCCACGGCAGACGGTCAGGCAGGGCACAGTGCGGTTTTGGCTGTGTCCACTCACCCACGGGAGACGGGCAGGCCAGGCGCAGTGCGGATCTGGCTGTGTCCACTCACCCACGGCAGACGGGCAGGAAGGGCGCAGTGCCTATCTGGCTGTGTCCACTCACCCATGGCAGACGGGCAGGCAGGGCGCAATGCGGATCTGGCTGTTTCCAATAACCCACGGGAGATGGGCAGGCAAGGCGCAGTGTGGATCTGGCTGTGTCCACTTACCCACGGGAGATGGGCAGAGAGGATGCTGTGTGGATCTGGCTATGTCCACTGACCCACGGTAGACTGGCAGGCAGTGCGGATCTGGCTGTGTCCACTCACCCACGGGAGACGGGCAGGCAGGGCGCAGTGCGGATCTGGCTGTGTCCAATCACCCACGGGAGACGGGCAGGCAAGGCGCAGTGCGGATCTGGCTGTGTCCACTCACGCACGGGAGACGGGCAGAGACGGTGCTGTGTGGATCTGGCTATGTCCACTGACCCATGGCAGATGGGCAGGCAGGGCGCAGTGCGGATCTGGCTGTGTCCACTCACCCACGGCAGGCGGTCAGGCAGGGCGCAGTGCGGATCTGGCTGTGTCCACTCACCCACGGGAGACGGGCAGGCAGGGCGCAGTGTGGATCTGGCTGTGTCCACTCACCCACGGGAGACGGGCAGGCAGAGTGCAGTGCGGATCTGGCTGTGTCCACTCACCCACGGGAGATGGGCAGGCAAGGCGCAGTGTGGATCTGGCTGTGTCCACTCACCCACGGGAAACGGGAAGGCAGGGCACAGTGCGGATCTGGCTGTGTCCACTCACCCACGGGAGGCGGTCAGGCAAGGCGCAATGTGGATCTGGCTGTGTCCACTCACCCACGGGAGACGGGCAGAGAGGGTGCTGTGTGGATCTGGCTATGTCCACTGACCCACGGCAGACGGGCAGGCAGGGCGCAGTGCGGATCTGGCTGTGTCCACTCACCCAGGGGAGACGGGCATGCAAGGCGCAGTGTGGATCTGGCTGTGTCCACTCACCCACGGGAGACGGGCAGAGAGGGTGCTGTGTGGAACTGGCTGTGTCCACTGACCCACGGCTGACGGGCAGGCATGGCGCAGTGCGGATCTGGCTGTGTCCATTCACCCACGGGAGACGGGCAGGCAAGGCGCAGTGTGGATCTGGCTGTGTCCACTCACCCACGGCAGGCGGGCAGAGAGGGCGCAGTGCGAATCTGGCTGTGTCCACTCACCCACTGCAGGCGGTCAGGCAGGGCGCAGTGCGGATCTGGCTGTGTCCACTCACCCACGGCAGACGGGCAGGCACGGCGCAGTGCGGATCTGGCTGTGTCCACTCACCCACGGCAGACGGGCAGGCAGGGCGCAGTGCGGATCTGGCTGTGTCAAGTCGCCCATGGGAGACGGGCAGGCAGGGCGCAGTGCGTATCTGGCTGTGTCCACTCACCCACGGCAGGCGGTCAGGCAGGGCGCAGTGCGGATCTGGCTGTTTCCACTCACCCACGGCAGACGGTCAGGCAGGGCGCAGTGCGGATCTGGCTGTGTCCACTCGCCCACGGCAGACGGGCAGGCAGGGCGCAGTGCGGATCTGGCTGTGTCCACTTGCCCACGGGAGACGGGCAGGCAGGGCGCAGTGCGGTTCTGGCTGTGTCCACTCACCCACGGCAGGAGGTCAGGCAGGGCGCAGTGCGGATATGGCTGTGTCCACTCACCCATGGCAGACGGTCAGGCAGGGCGCTGTGCGGATCTGGCTGTGTCCACTCACCCACGGCAGACGGGCAAGCAGGGCGCAGTGCGGATCTGGCTGTGTCAATTCGCCCACGGGAGACGGGCAGGCAGGGCGCAGTGCGTATTTGGCTGTGTCCACTCACCCACGGCAGGCGGTCAGGAAGGGCGCAGTGCGGATCTGGCTGTGTCCACTCACCCACGGCAGACGGTCAGGCAGGGCGCATTGCGGATCTGGCTGTGTCCACTCGCCCACGGCAGACGGGCAGGCAGGGCGCAGTGTGGATCTGGCTGTGTCCACTCACCCACGGCAGACGGTCAGGCAGGGAAGGCGCAGTGCGGATCTGGCTGTGTCCACTCACCCACGGGAGACGGGCAGAGACAGTGCTGTGTGGATCTGGCTATGTCCACTGACCCACGGCAGACGGGCAGGCAGGGCGCAGTGCGGATCTGGCTGTGTCCACTCACCCACGGCAGGCGGTCAGGCAGGGCGCAGTGCGGATCTGGCTGTGTCCACTCACCCACGGGAGACGGGCAGGCAGGGCGCAGTGTGGATCTGGCTGTGTCCACTCACCCACGGGAGACGGGCAGGCAGGGCGCAGTGCGGATCTGGCTGTGTCCACTCACCTACGGGAAACGGGAAGGCAGGGCGCAATGCGGATCTGGCTGTGTCCACTCACCCACGGGAGGCGGTCAGGCAAGGCGCAATGTGGATCTGGCTGTGTCCACTCACCCACGGGAGACGGGCAGAGAGGGTGCTGTGTGGATCTGGCTATGTCCACTGACCCACGGCAGACAGGCAGGCAGGGCACAGTGCGGATCTGGCTGTGTCCACTCACCCACGGGAAACGGGAAGGCAGGGCGAAGTGCGGATCTGACTGTGTCCACTCACCCACGGCAGACGGGCAGGCAGGGCGCAGTGCGGATCTGGCTGTGTCCACTCACCCTCGGGAGACGGGCAGGCAAGGCGCAGTGTGGATCTGGCTGTGTCCACTCAACCACGGGAGATGGGCAAAGAGGGTGCTGTGTGGATCTGGCTATGTCCACTGACCCACGGCAGTCGGGCAGGCAGGGCACAGTGCGGATCTGGCTGTGTTCCCTCACCCATGGCAGACGGTCGGGCAGGGCGCAGTGCGGATCTGGCTGTGTCCACTCACCCATGGGTGATGGGCAGAGAGGGTGCTGTGTGGATCTGGCTATGTCCACTGACCCACGGCAGACAGGCAGGCAGGGCGCAGTGCGGATCTGGCTGTGTCCAATCACCAACGGTAGACGGGCAGGCAGGGCGCAGTGCGGTTCTGGCTGTGTCCACTCACCCACAACAGACGGTCAGGCAGGGCGCAGTGCGGATCTGGCTGTGTCCACTCACCCACGGGAGATGGGTAGCCAAGGCGCAGTGTGGATCTGGCTGTGTCCACTCACCCACAGGAGACGGGCACAGAGGGTGCTGTGTGGATCTGGCTATGTCCACTGTCCCACGGCAGACGGGCAGGCAGGGCGAAGTGCGGATCTGGCTGTGTCCACTCACCCACGGCAGACGGGCAGGCAAGGCGCAGTGTGGATCTGGCTGTGTCCACTCAACCTAGGGAGACGGGCAGAGAGGGTGCTGTGTGTATCAGGCTATGTCCACTGACCAACGGAAGACGGGCAGGAAGGGCGCAGTGCGGATCTGACTGTGTCCACTCACCCATGGCAGACGGTCAGGCAGGGTGCAGTGCGGATCTGGCTGTGTCCACTCACCCACAAGATTCGGGCAGGCAGGGCGCAGTGCGGATCTGGCTGTGTCCACTCACCAACAGGAGTCAGGCAGGCAGGGCGCAGTGCGGATCTGGCTGTGTCCACTCACCCACGGGAGACGGGCAGGCAGGGCGCAGTGCGGATCTGGCTGTGTTCAATCACCAACGGTAGACGGGCAGGCAGGGCGCAGTGCGGATCTGGCTGTGTCCACTCACCCACGGCAGACGGTCAGGCAGGGCGCAGTACAGATCTGGCTGTGTCCACTCACCCACGGGAGATGGGTAGGCAAGGTGCAGTGTGGATCTGGCTGTGTCCACTGACCCACGGGAGACGGGCAGAGAGGGTGCTGTGTGGATCTGGATATATCCACTGACTCACGGTAGACGGGCAGGCAGGGCGAAGTGCGAATCTGGCTGTGTCCACTCACCCACTGCAGACGGTCAGACAGGGTGCAGTGCGGATCTGGCTGTGTCCACTCACCCACGGCAGACGGTCAGGCAGGGCGCAGTGCGGATCTGGCTGTGTCCACTCACCCACGGGAGATGGGTAGGCAAGGCGCAGTGTGGATCTGGCTGTGTCCACTCACCAACGGGAGACGGGCAGAGAGGGTGCTGTGTGGATCTGGCTATATCCACTGACTCACGGTAGACGGGCAGGCAGGGCGCAGTGCAGACCTGGCTGTGTCCACTCACCCACGGGAGACGGGCAGGCAGGCGCAGTGTGGATCTGGCTGTGTCCACTCACCCTCGGGATACGGGCAGAGAGGGTGCTGTGTGTATCTGGCTATGTCCACTGACCAACGGCAGACGGGCAGGAAGGGCGCAGTGCGGATATGACTGTGTCCACTCACCCACGGCAGATGGTCAGGCAGGGCGCAGTGCGGATCTGGCTGTGTCCACTCACCCACGGGAGTCGGGCAGGCAGAGCGCAGTGTGGATCTGGCTGTGTCCACTCACCCACAGGAGTCAGGCAGGCAGGGCGGAGTTCGGATCTGGCTGTGTCCACTCACCAACGGGAGACGGGCAGAGAGGGTGCTGTGTGGATCTGGCTATGTCCACTGACCCACGGCAGATGGGCAGGCAGAGCGCAGTGCGGATCTGGCTGTGTCCACTCACCCACGGGAGACGGGCAGGCAGGGCGCAGTGCGGATCTGGCTGTGTCCACTCACCCACGGGAGACAGACAGGCAAGGCGCAGTGCGGATCTGGTTGTGTCCACTCACCCACGGGAGACGGGCAGAGACGGTGCTGTGTGGATCTGGCTATGTCCACTGACCCACGGCAGACGGGCAGGCAGGGCGCAGTGCGGATCTGGCTGTGTCCACTCACCCACGGGAGACAGGCAGGCAAGGCGCAGTGCGGATCTGGTTGTGTCCACTCACCCACGGGAGACGGGCAGAGACGGTGCTGTGTGGATCTGGCTATGTCCACTGACCCACGGCAGACGGGCAGGCAGGGCGCAGTGCGGATCTGGCTGTGTCCACTCACCCACGGCAGGCGGTCAGGCAGGGCGCAGTGCGGATCTGGCTGTGTCCACTCACCCACGGGAGACGGGCAGGCAGGGCGCAGTGCGGATCTGGCTGTGTCCACTCACCCACGGGAGACCGGCAGGCAGGGTGCAGTGCGGATCGGGCTGTGTCCACTCACCCACGGGAGACGGGCAGAGACGGTGCTGTGTGGATCTGGCTATGTCCACTGTCCCACGGCAGACAGGCAGGCAGGGCGCAGAGCGGATCGGGCTTTGTCCACTCACCCAGGGGAGATGGGCAGGCAAGGCGCAGTGCGGATCTGGCTGTGTCCACTCACCCATGGCAGACGGGCAGGCAGGGCGCAGTGCCTATCTGGCTGTGTCCATTCACCCATGGCAGACGGGCAGGCAGGGCGCAGTGCGGATCTGGCTGTTTCCACTAACCCACGGGAGACGGGCAGGCAAGGCGCAGTGCGGATCAGGCTGTCTCCACTCACCCATGGCAGACGGGCAGGTAGGGCGCAGTGCGGATCTGGCTGTGTCCACTCACTCATGGGAGACCGGCAGGCAAGGCACAGTGTGGATCTGGCTGTGTCCACTTACCCACGGGAGATGGGCAGAGAGGATGCTGTGTGGATCTGGCTATGTCCACTGACCCACGGCAGACGGGCAGGCAGTGCGGATCTGGCTGTGTCCACTCACCCACGGGAGACGGGCAGGCAAGGCGCAGTGTGGATCTGGCTGTGTCCACTCACCCACGAGAAACGGGCAGAGAGTGTGCTGTGTGGATCTGGCTATGTCCACTGACCCACAGCAGACGGGCAGGCAGGGCGCAGTGCGGATCTGGCTGTGTCCCCTCACCTACAGCAGACGGTCAGGCAGGGCACAGTGCGGATCTGGCTGTGTCCACTCACCCACTGGAGACGGGCAGGCAAGGCGCACTGAGGATCTGGCTATGACCACTCACCAACGGGAGACGGGTAGGCAAAGCCCACTGTGGATCTTTGTGTCCACTCTCCCACGGGAGACGGGCAGAGAGGTTGCCGTGTGGATCTGGCTATGTCCACTGACCCACGGCAGACGGTCAGGCAGGGCGCAGTGCGGATCTGGCTGTGTCCACTCACCCACGGGAGACGGGCAGGCAAGGCTCAGTGTGGATCTGGCTGTGTCCACTCACCCACGGGAGACGGGCAGAGAGGGTGCTATGTGGATCTGGCTATGTCCACTGACCCACGGCAGACGGGCAGGCAGGGCGCAGTGCGGATCTGGCGGTGTCCACGCACCCACGGGAGACGGGCAGAGAGGGTGCTGTGTGGATCTGGCTATGTCCACTGACCCACGGAAGACGGGCAGGCAGGGCGCAGTGCGGATCTGGCTGTGTCCACTCACCCACGGCAGACGGGCAGCAGGGCGCAGTGCGGATCTGGCTGTTTCCACTCACCCACGGCAGACGGGCAGGCAGGACGCAGTGCTCCTCTGGCTGTGTCCACTCACACACGGGAGACGGGCAGGCAGGGCGCAGTGCGGATCTGGCTGTGTCCACTTACTCACGGCAGACGGGCAGACAGGGCGCAGTGCGGATCTGGCTGTGTCCACTCACCCACGGGAGACGGGCAGGCAATGCGCAGTGTGGATCTGGCTGGGTACACTCACCCACGGGAGACGGGCTGGCAGGGCGCAGTGCGGATCTGGCTGTGTCCACTCACCCACGGCAGACGGGCAGGCAGGGCACAGTGCGGATCTTGCTGTGTCCACTGACCCATGGGAGACGGGCAGGCAAGGCGCAGTATGGATCTGGCTGTGTCCACTCACCCACGGGAGACGGGCAGAGAGTGTGTTGTGTGGATCTGGCTATGTCCACTGACCCACGGCAGACGGGCAGGCAGGGCACAGTGCGGATCTGGCTGTGTCCACTCACCCACGGCAGACGGGCAGGCAGGGCGCAGTGCGGATCTGGCTGTGTCCACTCTCCCACGGGAGACGAGCAGGCAGGGCGCAGTGCGTATCTGGCTGTGTCCACTCACACTCGGCAGACAGGCAGGCAGGGCGCAGTGCGGATCTGGCTGTGTCCCCTCACCCACGGCAGACGGTCAGGCAGGGCGCAGTGCGGATCTGGCTGTGTCCACTCTCCCACGGGAGACGAGTAGGCAAGGCGCAGTGTGGATCTGGCTGTGTCCACTCACCCACGGGAGACGGGCAGAGAGGGTGCTGTGTTGATCTGGCTATATCCACGGACCCACAGCACACGGGCAGGCAGGGCGCAGTGCGGATCTGGCTGTGTCCAATCACCCACGGCAGACGGGCAGGCAGGGCGCAGTGCGGATATGGCTGTGTCCACTCACCAACGGGAGACGGGCAGACAAGGCGCACTGAGGATGTGGCTGTGTCCACTCACCCACGGGAGACGGGTAGGCAAGGCGCAGTGTGGATCTTGCTGTGTCCACTCACCCACGGGAGACGGGCAGAGAGGCTGCTGTGTTGATTTGGCTGTGTCCACACAACCACGGGAGTCGTGTAGGCAAGGCGCAGTGTTGATCTGGCTGTGTCCACTCACCGACATGAGACGGACAGAGAGGGTGCTGTGTGGATCTGGCTATCTCCACTGACCCACGGCAGACGGGCATGCAGGGCGTAGTGCGGATCTGGCTGTGTCCACTCACCCACGGCAGACGGGCAGGCAGGGCGCTGTGCGGAAATGGCTGTGTCCACTCACCCACGGGAGACGGGCAAAGAGGGTGCAGTGTGGAAATGCCTATGTACACTGACCCACGGCAGACGGGCAGGAAAGGCGCAGTGCGGTTCTGGCTGTGTCCACTCACCCACGGCAGACGGGCAAGCAAGGCGCAGTGATGATCTGGCTGTGTCCGCTCACCCACGGCAGACGGGCAGGCAGGGCGCAGTGCGGATCTGGCTGTGTCCAATCACCCACGGCAGACGGGCAGGCAGGGCGCAGTGATGATCTGGCTGTGTCCGCTCACCCACGGCAGACGGTCAGGAAGGGCGCAGTGTGGATCTGGCTGTGTGTACTCACCCACGGGAGACGGCCAGAGAGGGTGCTGTGTGGATCTGGCTATGTCCACTAACCCACAGCAGACGGGCAGGCAGGGCGCAGTGCGGATGTGGCTTTGTCCCCTCACCCACGGCAGACTGGCATGCAGGGCGCAGTGCAGAACTGGCTGTGTCCACTCACCCACGGGAGACGGGCAGAGAGGGTGCTGTGTGGATCTGGCTATGTCCACTGACCCACGGCAGACGGGCAGGCAGGGCGCAGTACGGACCTGACTGTGTTAACTCACCCACGGCAGACGGGCTGGCAAGGCGCAGTGTGGATCTGGATGTGTCCACTCACCCACGGGAGACTGGCAGAGAGGGTGCTGTGTTGATCTGGCTATGTCCACTGACCCACGGCAGACGGGCATGCAGGGCGCAGTGCGGATCTCGCTGTGTCCACTCACCCACGGCAGACGGTCAGGCAGGGCGCAGTGCGGAATTGGCTGTGTCCACTCACCCACGGGAGACGGGTAGGCAGGGCGCAGTGTGGATCTGGCTGTGTCCACTCACCCACAGGAGACGGGCAGAGAGGGTCCTGTGTGGATCTGGCTATGTCCAATGACACACGGCAGTCGGGCTGGCAGGGCGCAGTGCGGATCTGGCTGTGTCCACTCATCCACGGCAGACGGTCAGGAAGGGCACAGTGCGGATCTGGCTGCGTCCACTCCCCCACGTGAGACGGGCAGAGAGGGTGCCGTGTGGATCTGGCTATGTCCACAGACCCACGGTAGACGGGCAGGCAAGGCGCAGTGCGGATCTGGCTGTGTCCCCTCACCCACGGCAGACGGGCAGGCAGGGCGATGTGCGGATCTGGCTGTGTGCACTCACCCACGGGAGACGGGCAGGCAAGGCGCAGTGTGGATCTGGCTGTGTCCACTCACCCTCGGGAGACGGGCAGAGAGGGTGCTGTGTGGATCTGGCTATGTCCACTGACCTACGGCAGACGGGCAGGCAGGGCGCAGTGCGGATCTGGCTGTGTCCACTCACCCACGGCAGACGGGCAGGCAGGGCAATGTGCGGATCTGGCTGTGTGCACTCACCCACGGGAGACGTGCAGGCAAGGCGCAGTGTGGATCTGGCTGTGTCCACTCACCCACGGGAGACGGGCAGACAGGGTGCTGTGTGCATCTGGCTATGTCCACTGACCGACGGCAGACGGACATGCAGGGCGCAGTGCGGATCTGGCTCTGTCAACTCACCCATGGCAGACGGTCAGGCAGGGCGCAGTCCGAATCTTGCTAGGTCCACTCACCCACGGGAGACGGGCAGGCAGGGCACAGTGCGGATCTGGCTGTGTCCACTCACCCACGGCACACGGGCAGGCAGGGCGCAGTGCGGATCTGGCTTTGTCCGATCACCCACGGGAGATGGGCAAGCAAGGCGCAGAGTGGATCTGGCTGTGTCCACTCACCCACGGGAGACGGGCATTAAGGGCGCTGTGTGGATCTGGCTATGTCCACTGACCCACAGCTGACGGGCAGGCAGGGCGCAGTGCGGATCTGGCTGTGTTCAATCACCCACGGGCGACGGGCAGGAAAGGCGCAGTGTGGATCTGGCTGTGTCCACTCACCCACGGGAGACGGGCAGAGAGGGTGCTGTGTGGATCTGACTATGTCCACTACCCAAGGCAGACGGGCAGGCAGGGCGCAGTGCGGATCTGGCTGTGTCCACTCACCCACGGCAGACAGGCAGGCAGGGCGCAGTGCGGATCTGGCTGTGTCCACTCACTCACGGGAGACGGGCAGGCAAGGCGAAGTGTGGATCTGGCTGTGTCCACTCACCCACGGGATACGGGCAGAGAGGTTGCTGTGTGGATCTGGCTATGTACACTGACCCACTGCAGACGGGCAGGCAGGGCGCAGTGCGGATCTGGCTGTGTCCACTCACCCACGGCAGACGGTCAGGAAGGGCGCAGTGCGGATCTGGCTGTGTCCACTCACCCATGGGAGACGGGCACGCAGGGCACAGTGCGGATCTGGCTGTGTCCACTCACACACGGCAGACGGGCAAGCAGGGCGCAGTGCGGATCTGGCTTTGTCCACTCACCCACGGGAGACGGGCAGGCAAGGCGCAGTTTGGATCTGGCTGTGTCCACTCACCCACGGTAGACGGGCAGAAAGGGCGCTGTATGGATCTGTCTATGTCCACTGACCCACGGCAGACGGGCAGGCAAGGCGCAGTGCGGATCTGGCTGTGTCCAATCACCCACGGCAGACGGGCAGGCAGGGCGCAGTGCGGATCTGGCTGTGTCCACTCACCCACAGCAGACGGTCAGGCAGGGCGCAGTGCGGATCTGGCTGTGTCCACTCACCCACGGGAGACGGGTAGGCAAGGCGCAGTGTAGATCTGGCTGTGTCCACTCATCAACGGGAGAGGGGCAGAGAGGGTGCCATGTGGATCTGGCTATGTCGACTGACCCACGGCAGATGGGCAGGCCGGGCGCAGTGCGGATCTGGCTGTGTCCCCTCACCCACGGCAGACGGTCAGGCAGGGCGCAGTGCGGATCTGCCTATGTCCACTAACACACGAGATATGGGTAGGCAAGGTGCAGTGTGGATCTGGCTGTGTCCACTCACCCACCGGAGACGGGCAGAGAGGGCGCAGTGCGGATCTGGCTATGTCCACTCACCCACGGCCGACGGGCAGGCAGGGCACAGTGCGGATATGGCTGTGTCCACTCACCCACGGGAGACGGGCAGGCAAGGTGCACTGTGGATCTGGCTGTGTCCACTCACCTACGGGAGACGGGCAGAGAGGGTGCTGTGGATCCGGCTATGTCCACTGACCCACGGCAGACTGGCAGGCAGGGCGCAGTGCGGATCTGGCTGTATCCAATCACCCATGGCAGACGGGCAGGCAGGGCGCAATGCGGATCAGGCTGTGTCCACTCACCCACGGCAGACGGTCAGGCAGGGCGCAGGGCGGATCTGGCTGTGTCCACTCACCCACGGGAGACGGGTGGGAAGGCACAGTGTGGATCTGGCTGTGTCCACTCACCCACGGGATACGGGCAGAAAGGGTGCAGTGTGGATCTGGCTATGTGCACTGACCCACGGCAGACGGGCTGGCAGGGCGCAGTGCGGATCTGGCTGTGTCCACTGACCCACGGCAGATGGGCAGGCAGAGTGCAGTGCGGATCTGGCTGTGTCCACTCACCCACGGGATACGGGCAGGCAAGGCGCAGTGTGGATTTGGCTGTGTCCACTGACCCACGGCAGACGGGCAGGCAGGGCGCAGTGCGGATCTGGCTGTGTCCAATCACCCACGGCAGACGGGCAGGCAGGGCGCAGTGCGGATCTGGCTGTGTCCAATCACCCACGGCAGACGGGCAGGCAGGGCGCAGTGCGGATCTGGCTATGTCCACTCACCCCCGGCAGACGGACAGGCAGGGCGCAGTGCGGATCTGGCTGTCTCCACTCACCCACGAGAGACGGTCAGGCAAGGCGCAGTGTGCATCCGGCTGTCTCCACTCACCCATGGGAGACGGGCAGAGAGGGTCCTGTGTGGATCTGGCTATGTCAACTGACCCACGTCAGACGGGCAGGCAGGGCGCAGTGCGGATCTGGCTGTGTCCACTCACCCACGTGAGATGGGCAGGCAAGGCACAGTGTGGATCTGGCTGTGTCCACTCACCCACGGGAGACGGGTAGCGAAGGCGCAGTGTGTATCTGGCTGTGTCCACTCACCCACGTGAGATGGGCAGGCAAGGCACAGTGTGGATCTGGCTGTGAACACTCACCCACGGGAGACGGGCAGAGAGGGTGCTGTGTGGATATGGCTATGTCCACTGACCCACGGCAGACGGGAAGGCAGAGCGCCGTGCGGATCTGGCTGTGTCCAATCCCCCACGGCAGACGGGCAGGCAGGGCGCAATTCGGATCAGGCTGTGTCCACTCACCCACGACAGACGGTCAGGCAGGATGCAGTGCGGATCTGGCTGTGTCCACTAACCCACGGGAGACGGGTAGGGAATGCGCAGTGTGGATCTGGCTGTGTCCACTCACCCACGGGAGACGTGCAGAAAGGGTGCTGTGTGGATCTGGCTATGTCCACTGACGCCCAACAGACGGGCAGGCAGGGCACAGTGCAGATCTGGCTGTGTCCACTGACCCACGGCAGACGGGCAGGCTTGGCGCAGTGCGGATCTGGCTGTGTCCACTCACCCACGGCAGACGGGCAGGCAGGGCGCAGTGCGGATCTGGCTGTGTCCAAACACCCACGGCAGACGGGCAGGCAGGGCGCAGTGCGGATCTGGCTGTGTTCACTCACACACGGGAGACAGGCAGAGAGGGTGCTGTGTGGATCTGGCTATGTCCACTGACCCACGGCAGACGGGCAGGCAGGGCACAGTGCGGATCTGGATGTGTCCACTCACCCATGGCAGACGGGCAGGCAGGGTGCAGTGCGGATCTGGCTGTGTCCACTCACCCACGGGTGACGGGCAGGCAAGGCAAAATGTGGATCTGGCTGTGTCCACTCACCCCCGGGAGACGGGCAGAGAGGGTGCTGTGTGGATCTAGCTAAGTCCACTGACCCATGGCAGACGGTCAGGCAGGGCGCAGTGCGGATCAGGCTTTGTCCACTCACCCTCGGGAGACGGTCAGGCAGGGCGCAGTGCAGATCTGGCTGTGTCCACTCACCCACGGGAGACGGGTAGTCAAGGCGCAGTGTGGATCTGGCTATGTCCACTGACCCACGGGAAACGGACAGAGAGGATGCTGTGTGGATCTGGCTATGTCGACTGACCCACGGCAGACGGGCAGGCAGGTCGCAGTGCCGATCTGGCTGTGTCCACTGACCCACGGCAGACGGGTAGGCAGGGCGCAGTGCGGATCTGGCTTTGTCCACTGACCCACGGCAGACGGGCAGGCAGGGCGCAGTGCGGATCTGGCTGTGTCCACTGACCCACGGGAGACGGGCAGGCAAGGCGCAGTGTGGATCTGGCTGTGTCCACTCACCAACGGGAGACGGGCAAGGGGGTTTTGTGTGGATCTGGCTATGTCCACTGACTCAGGGCAGACGGGCAGGCAGGGCGGTGTGCGGATCTGACTGTGTCCACTCACCCACGGCAGACGGTCAGGAAGGGCACAGTGCGGATCTGGCTGTGTCCACTCATGCACGGGAAATGGGCAGGCAGGGCGCAGTGCGCATCTGGCTGTGTCCAATCACACACGGCAGACGGGCAGGCAGGGCGCAGTGCGGATCTGGCAGTGTCCATCACCCACAGGAAACGGGCAGAGAGGGTGCTGTGTGGATCTAGCTATGACCACTGACCCACGGCAGACGGGCAGGCAGGGCGCAGTGCGGATCTGGCTGTGTCCACTCACCCACGGCAGACGGTCAGGCAGGGCGCAGTGCGGATCTGGCTGTGTCCACTCACCCACGGGAGACGGGTAGGCAAGGCGCAGTGTGGATCTGGCTATGTCCACTGACTCACGCGGACGGGCAGTGAGGGCGCAGTGCGGATCTGCCTGTGTTAACTCACCCATGGCAGACGGGCAGGCAGGGCGCAGTGCGGATCTGGCTGTGTCCACTGACCCACGGGAGACGAGGAGAGAGGGTGCCATGTGGATCTGGCAATGTCCACTGACCCACGGCAGACGGGCATGCAGGGTGCAGTGCGGATCTGGCTGTGTCCCCTCACTCACGGCAGACGGTCAGGCAGGGAGCAGTGCGGAATTGGCTGTGTCCACTCACCCACGGGAGACGGGTAGGCAAGGCGCAGTGTGGATCTGGCAGTGTCCATCACCCACAGGAAACGGGCAGAGAGGGTCCTGTGTGGATCTGGCTGTGTCCACTCACCCACGGCAGACGGGCAGGCAGGTCGCAGTGCGGATCTGGCTGTGTCCACTCACCCACGGGAGTCGGGGAGGCAAGGCGCAGTGTGGATCTGCTCTGTCTACTCACCCACGGGAGACGGGCAGAGAGGGCGCTGTGTGGATCTCGCTATGTCCACTGACCCACGGCAGACGGGCAGGCAGGGCGCAATGCGGATCTGGCTGTGTCCACTCACCCACGGGGGACGGGCAGGCAAGGCGCAGTGTGCATCTGGCTGTCTCCACTCACCCACGGGAGACGGGCAGAGAGGGTGCTGTGTGGATCTGGGTATGTACACTGACCCACGGCAGACGGGCAGACAGGGTGCAGTGCGGATCTGGCTGTGTCCACTCACCCACGGCAGACGGTCAGGCAGGGCGCAGAGCGGATCCGGCTGTGTCCACTCACCCACGGGAGACAAGCATGCAGGGCGCAGTGCGGATCTGGCGGTGTCCACTCACCCACGGGAGACGGGCAGTTAGGGCGCAGTGAGAATCTGGCTATGTCCACTCACCCAAGGGAGACGGGCAGGCAAGGCGCAGTGTGGATCTGGCTGTGTCCACTCACGCACGGGAGACGGGCAGAGAGGGTGCTGTGTGGTCTGGCTATGTCCACTGACCGACGGCAGAAGGGCAGGCAGGGCGCAGTGCGGATCTGGCTGTGTCCCCTCACCGATGGCACACGGTCAGGCAGGGCGCAGTGCGGATCTGGCTGTGTCCACTCACCCACGGGAGACGGGCAGGCAGGGCGCAGTGCGGATCTGGCTTTGTCCACTCACCCAGGGCAGACGGGCAGGCAGGGCGCAGTGCGGATCTGGCTGTGTCCACTCACCCATTGGAGACGGGCAGGCAAGGCGCAGTGTGGATCTGGCTGTGTCCACTCACCCACAGGAGACGGGCAGAGAGGGTGCAGTGAGGATCTGGCTGTTTCCACTCACCCACGGGAGACGGGCAGGCAGGGCACAGTGCGGATCAGGCTGTGTCCACTGACCCACGGCAGACGGGCAGGCAGGGCGCAGTGCGGATCTGGCTGTGTCCACTCACCCACGGCAGACGGGCAGGCAGGGCGAAGTGCGGATCTGGCTGTGTCCAAACACCCACGGCAGACGGGCAGGCAGGGCGCAGTGCGGATCTGGCTGTGTCCACTCACACACGGCAGACGGGCAGGCAGGGCGCAGTGCGGATCTGGCTGTGTCCACTCACCCACGGGAAACGGGCAGGCAAGGCACAGTGTGGATCTGGCTGTGTCCACTCACCCACGGGAGACGGGCAGAGAGGGTGCTGTATGGATCTGTCTATGTCCACTGACCCGAGGCAGACGGGCAGGAATGGCGCAGTGCAGATCTGGCTGTGTCCACTCACCCACGGTAGACGGGCAGAGAGGGTGCTGTGTGGATCTGACTATGTACACTGACCCACGGCAGACGGTCCGGCAGGGCGGTGTGCGGATCTGGCTGTGTCCACTCACCCACGGCAGACGGTCAGGAAGGGCGCAGTGCGGATCTGGCTGTGTCCACTCACCCACGGGAGACGGGCCGGCTGGGCGCAGTGCGGATCTGGCTGTGTCCACTCACCCACGGCAGACGAGCAGGCAGGGCGCAGTGCGGATATGGCTGTGTCCACTCAGCCACGGGAGACGGGCAGCCAAAGCGCAGTGTGGATCTGGCTGTGTCCACTCACTCACAAGAGACGGGCAGAAAGGGCGCTGTGTGGATCTGGCTATGTCCACTGACCTACGGCAGACGGGCAGGCAGGGCGCAGTGCGGATGTGGCTGTGTCCACTCACCCACGGCAGACGGTCAGGCAGGGCGCAGTGCGGATCTGGCTGTGTCCACTCACCCACGGGAGACGGGCAGAGAGGGTGTCGTGTGGATCTGGCTATGTCCACTGACCCACGGTATACGGGCAGGCAGGGCGCACTGCGGATTTGGCTGTGTCCCCTCACCCACAGCAGACGGTCAGGCAGGGCGCAGTGCGGATCTGGCTGTGTCCACTCTCCCACGGCAGACGGTCAGGCAGGGCGCAGTGCGGATCTGGCTGTGTCCACTCACCCAAGGGAGACGGGTAGGCAAGGCGCAGTGTGGATCTGGCTGTGTCCACTCACCCACGGGAGACGGGCAGAGAGGGTGCTGTGTGGATCTGGCTATGTCCAGTGACCCACGGCAGACGGGCAGGAAGGGCGCAGTGCGGATCTGGCTATGTCCACAGACCCACGGGAGATGGGCAGGCAAGGCGCAGTGCAGATCTGGCTGTATCCACTGACCCACGGCACACGGGCAGGCAGGGCGCAGTCCGGATATGGCTGTTTCCACTCACCCACGGCAGACGGTCAGGAAGGGCGCAGTGCGGATCTGGCTGTGTCCACTGACCCACGGGAGACGGGCAGGCAGGGCGCAGTGCGGATCTGGCTGTGTCCACTCACCCACGGCAGACGGGCAGGCAGGGCGCAGTGCGGATCTGGCTGTGTCCACTCACCCACGGGAGACGGGCAGGCAGGGCGCAGTGTGGATCTGGCTGTGTCCACTCACCCACGGGAGACGAGCAGAAAGGGCGCAGTGTGGATCTGGCTGTGTGCACTCACCCACGGGAGACGGCCAGAGAGGGTGCTGTGTGGATCTCGCTATGTCCACTGACCACAGCAGACGGGCAGGCAGGGCGCAGTGCGGATCTGGCTGTGTCCCCTCACCCAAGGCAGACCATCAGGCAGGGCGCAGTGCGGATCTGGCTGTGTCCACTCACCCACGAGAGACGGGCAGGCAGGGCGCAGTGCGGATCTGGCTGTGTCCAATCACCCACGGCAGACGGGCAGGCAGGGCGCAGTGCGGATCTGGCTGTGTCCACTCACCCACGGGAGACGATCAGGCAGGGCACAGTGCGGATCTGGCTGTGTCCACTCACCCACGGGAGACGGGTAGGCAAGGCGCAGTGTGGATCTGGCTGTGTCCACTCACCCACGGGAGACGGGCATAGAGGGTGCTGTGTGGATCTGGCTATGTCCACTGACCCACGGCAGACTGGCATGAAGGGCGCAGTGCGAATCTGGCTGTGTCCAGTGACCCACGGGAGACCGGCAGGCAAGGCGCAGTGGAGATCTGGCTATGTACACTGACCCACGGCACACGGGCAGGCAGGGCGCAGTCCGGATCTGGCTGTGTCCACTGACCCACGGGAGACGGGCAGGCAATGCGCAGTGTGGATCTGGCTGTGTCCACTCACCCACGGGAAACGGGCAGAGAGGGTGCTGTGTGGATCTGGTTATGTACACTGACCCACGGCAGACGGGCAGGCAGGGCCGTGTGCGGATCTGGCTGAGTCCACTCACCCACGGCAGACGGTCAAGTAGGGCGCAATGCGGATCTGGCTGTGTCCACTCACCCACGGGAGACGGGCAGGCAGGGAGCAGTGCGGAACTGGCTGTGTCCAATCACCCACGGCTGACGGGCAGGCAGGGCGCAGTGCGGATCTGGCTGTGTCCACTCACCAACGGGAGACGGGCAGGCAAGGCGCAGTGTGGATCTGGCTGTGTCCACTCACCCACAGGAGACGGGCAGAAAGGGCGCTGTGTGGATCTGGGTATGTCCACTGACCCACAGCAGACAGGCAGGCACGGCGCAGTGCGGATCTGGCTGTGTCCAATCACCCACGGCAGACGGGCAGGCAGGGCGCAGTGCGGATCTGGCTGTGTCCACTCACCCACGGCAGACGGTCAGGCAGGGCGCAGTGCGGATCTGGCTGTGTCCACTCACCAACGGGAGACGGGCAGGCAGGGCGCAATGGGGATCTGGCTGTGTACACTCACCCACGGGAGATGGCCAGGCAAGGCGCAGTGTGGATCTGGCTGTGTCCACTCACCCACGGGAGACGGGCAGAGAGTGTGCTGTGTGGATCTGGCTATGTCAACTGACCCACGGCAGACGGGCAGGCAGGGCGCAGTGCGGATCTGGCTGAGTCCACTCACCCACGGGAGACAAGTAGGCAAAGCGCAGTGTGGATCTGGCTGTGTCCACTCACCAGCGGGAGACGGGCAGAGAGGGTGCCTTGTGGATCTGGCTATGTCCACTGACCCACGGCAGACGGGCAGGCAGGGCGGTGTGCGGATCTCGCTGTGTCCACTCACCCACGGCAGACGGGCAGGCAGGGTGCAGTGCGGATCTGGCTGTGTCCACTCACCCACGGGAGACGGGCAGGCAGGGCGCAGTGTGGATCTGGCTGTGTCCACTCACCCACGGGAGACGGGCAGAAAGGGCGCAGTGTGGATCTGGCTGTGTGCACTCACCCACGGGAGACGGCCAGAGAGGGTGCTGTGTGGATCTCGCTATGTCCACTGACCCACAGCAGACGGGCAGACAGGGTGCAGTGCGGATCTGGCTGTGTCCCCTCACCCAAGGCAGACCGTCAGGCAGGGCGCAGTGCGGATCTGGCTGTGTCCACTCCCCGACGGGAGACGGGCAGGCAGGGCGCAGTGCGGATCTGGCTGTGTCCAATCACCCACGGCAGACGGGCAGGCAGGGTGCAGTGCGGATCTTGCTGTGTCCACTCACCCACGGGAGACGGTCAGGCAGGGCACAGTGCGGATCTGGCTGTGTCCACTCACCCACGGGAGACGGGTAGGCAAGACGCAGTGTGGATCTGGCTGTGTCCACTCACCCACGGGAGACGGGCATAGAGGGCGCTGTGTGGATCTGGCTATGTCCACTGACCCATGGCAGACTGGCATGAAGGGCGCAGTGCGACCTGGCTGTGTCCAGTGACCCACGGGAGACCGGCAGGCAAGGCGCAGTGGAGATCTGGCTATGTACACTGACCCACGGCACACGGGCAGGCAGGGCGCAGTCCGGATCTGGCTGTGTCCACTGACCCACGGGAGACGGGCAGGCAATGCGCAGTGTGGATCTGGCTGTGTCCACTCACCCACGGGAAACGGGCAGAGAGGGTGCTGTGTGGATCTGGTTATGTACACTGACCCACGGCAGACGGGCAGGTAGGGCCGTGTGCGGATCTGGCTGTGTCCACTCACCCACGGCAGACAGTCAAGTAGGGCGCAATGCGGATCTGGCTGTGTCCACTCACCCACGGGAGACGGGCAGGCAGGGAGCAGTGCGGATCTCGCTGTGTCCACTCACCCACGCCAGACGGTCGTGAAGGGCGCAGTGCGGATCTGGCTGTGTCCACTAACCCACGGGAGACGGGCAGGCAGGGCGCAGTGCGGATCTGGCTGAGTCCACTCACCCACGGCAGACGGGCAGGCAGGGCGCAGTGCGGATCTGGCTCTGTCCACTCACCCACGGGGGACGTGTAGGCAAAGCGCAGTGTGGATCTGGCTGTGTCCACTCACTCACGGGAGAAGGGCAGAGAGGGTGGCGTGTGTATTTGGCTATGTCCACTGACCCACGGAAGACGGGCAGGCAGGGCGCAGTGCGGATCTGGCTGTGTCCCCTCACCCACGGCAGACGGTCAGGCAGGGCGCAGTGCGGATATGGCTGTGTCCACTCACGCACGAGAGACGGGTAGGCAAGAAGCACTGTGGATCTGGCTGTGTCCACTCACCCACGGGAGACGGGCAGAGAGGGTGCTGTGTAGATCTGGCCTTGTCCACTCACCCACGGCAGACGGGCATGCAGGGCGCCGTGCGGATCTGGCTGTGTCCACTCACCCACGGGAGACGGGCAGGCAAGGCGCAGTGTGGATCTGGCTGTGTCCACTCACCAACGGGAGACGGGCAGAGAGGGTGCTGTGTGGATCTGGCTATGTACACTGACCCACAGGAGACGGGGAGGCAGGGCGCAGTGCGGATCTGGCTCTGTCCAATCACCCACGGCAGACTGGCATGCAGGGCGCAGTGCGGAACTGGCTGTGTCCACTCACCGACGGGAGACGGACAGGCAGGGCACAGTGCGGATCTGGCTGTGTCCACTCACCCACGGGAGACGGGTAGGGAAGGCGCAGTGTGGATCTGGCTGTGTCCACTCACCCACGGGAGACGGGCAGGCAAGGCGCAGTGTGGATCTGGCTGTGTCCACTCACCCACGGGAGACGGGCAGAGAGGGTGCTGAGTGGATCTGGCTATGTACACTGACGCACGGGAGACGGGCAGGCAGGGCGCAGTGCGGATCTGGCTGTGTCCAATCACCCACGGCAGACGGGCAGGCAGGGCGCAGTGCGGATCTGGCTGTGTCCACTCACCCACGGCAGACGGTCAGGCAGAGCACAGTGGGGATCTCGCTGTGTCCACTCACCCACGGGAGACGGGTAGGCAAGGCGCAGTGTGGATCTGGCTGTGTCCACTCACCCACGGGAGACGGGCAGAGAGGGTGCTGTGTGGATCTGGCTATGTCCACTGACCCACGGCAGACTGGCAGGAAGGGTGCAGTGCGGATCTGGCTGTGTCCACTGACCCACGGGAGACGGGCAGGCAAGGCGCAGTACAGATCTGGCTGTGTCCACTGTCCCACGGCACACGGGCAGGCAGGGCGCAGTGCGGATCTGGCTGTGTCCACTCACCCACGGGAGACGGGCAGGCAATGCGCAGTGTGGATCTGACTGTGTCCACTCACCCTCGGGAGACGGGCAGAAAGGGTGCTGTGTGGATCTGGTTATATACACTGACCCACGGCAGACGGGCAGGCAGGGCCGTGTGCGGATCTGGCTGTGTCCACTCACCAACGGCAGACGGTCAGGAAGGGCGCAGTGCGGATCTGGCTGTGTCCACTCACCCACGGGAGACGGGCAGGCAGGTCGCAGTGCGGATCTGGCTGTGTCCACTCACCCACGGGAGATGGGCAGGCAAGGCACAGTGTGGATCTGGCTGTGTCCACTCACCCACGGGAGACTGGCAGAGATGGTGCTGTGTGGATCTGGCTACGTCCACTGACCCACGGCAGATGGGTACGCAGGGCGAAGTGCGGATCTGGCTATGTCCACTGACCCATGGCAGACGGGCAGGCAGGGCGCAGTGCCGATCTGGCTTGGCCACTCACCCACGGGAGATGGGCAGGCAAGGCACAGTGCAGATCTGGCTGTGTCCACTCACCCAAGGCAGACGGGCAGGCTGGGCGCAGTGCGGATCTGGCTGTGTCCCCTCACCCACGGCAGACGGTCAGGCAGGGCGCAGTGCGGAATTGCCTGTGTCCACTCACCCACGGGAGACAAGTAGGCAAGGTGCAGTGTGGATCTGTCTGTGTCCACTCACCCACGGTAGACGGGCAGGCAGGGCGCACAGCGGATCTGGCTGTGTCCACTCACCCACGGGAGACGGGCAGGCAAGGTGCAGTGTCGATCTGGCTGTGTCCACTCACCCACGGGAGACGGGCAGAGATGGTGCTGTGTGGATCTGGCTATGTACACTGACCCACGGTATACGGGCAGGCAGGGCGCACTGCGGATTTGGCTGTGTCCCCTCACCCACAGCAGACGGTCAGGCAGGGCGCAGTGCGGATCTGGCTGTCTCCCCTCTCCCACGGCAGACGGTCAGGCAGGGCGCAGTGCGGATCTGGCTGTGTCCACTCACCCAAGGGAGACGGGTAGGCAAGGCGCAGTGTGGATCTGGCTGTGTCCACTCACCCACGGGAGACGGGCAGAGAGGGTGCTGTGTGGATCTGGCTATGTCCAGTGACCCACGGCAGACGGGCAGGAAGGGCGCAGTGCGGATCTGGCTATGTCCACAGACCCACGGGAGATGGGCAGGCAAGGCGCAGTGCAGATCTGGCTGTATCCACTGACCCACGGCACACGGGCAGGCAGGGCGCAGTCCGGATATGGCTGTTTCCACTCACCCACGGCAGACGGTCAGGAAGGGCGCAGTGCGGATCTGGCTGTGTCCACTGACCCACGGGAGACGGGCAGGCAGGGCGCAGTGCGGATCTGGCTGTGTCCACTCACCCACGGCAGACGGGCAGGCAGGGCGCAGTGCGGATCTGGCTGTGTCCACTCACCCACGGGAGACGGGCAGGCAGGGCGCAGTGTGGATCTGGCTGTGTCCACTCACCCACGGGAGACGAGCAGAAAGGGCGCAGTGTGGATCTGGCTGTGTGCACTCACCCACGGGAGACGGCCAGAGAGGGTGCTGTGTGGATCTCGCTATGTCCACTGACCACAGCAGACGGGCAGGCAGGGCGCAGTGCGGATCTGGCTGTGTCCCCTCACCCAAGGCAGACCATCAGGCAGGGCGCAGTGCGGATCTGGCTGTGTCCACTCACCCACGAGAGACGGGCAGGCAGGGCGCAGTGCGGATCTGGCTGTGTCCAATCACCCACGGCAGACGGGCAGGCAGGGCGCAGTGCGGATCTGGCTGTGTCCACTCACCCACGGGAGACGGTCAGGCAGGGCACAGTGCGGATCTGGCTGTGTCCACTCACCCACGGGAGACGGGTAGGCAAGACGCAGTGTGGATCTGGCTGTGTCCACTCACCCACGGGAGACGGGCATAGAGGGCGCTGTGTGGATCTGGCTATGTCCACTGACCCATGGCAGACTGGCATGAAGGGCGCAGTGCGACCTGGCTGTGTCCAGTGACCCACGGGAGACCGGCAGGCAAGGCGCAGTGGAGATCTGGCTATGTACACTGACCCACGGCACACGGGCAGGCAGGGCGCAGTCCGGATCTGGCTGTGTCCACTGACCCACGGGAGACGGGCAGGCAATGCGCAGTGTGGATCTGGCTGTGTCCACTCACCCACGGGAAACGGGCAGAGAGGGTGCTGTGTGGATCTGGTTATGTACACTGACCCACGGCAGACGGGCAGGTAGGGCCGTGTGCGGATCTGGCTGTGTCCACTCACCCACGGCAGACAGTCAAGTAGGGCGCAATGCGGATCTGGCTGTGTCCACTCACCCACGGGAGACGGGCAGGCAGGGAGCAGTGCGGATCTCGCTGTGTCCACTCACCCACGCCAGACGGTCGTGAAGGGCGCAGTGCGGATCTGGCTGTGTCCACTAACCCACGGGAGACGGGCAGGCAGGGCGCAGTGCGGATCTGGCTGAGTCCACTCACCCACGGCAGACGGGCAGGCAGGGCGCAGTGCGGATCTGGCTCTGTCCACTCACCCACGGGGGACGTGTAGGCAAAGCGCAGTGTGGATCTGGCTGTGTCCACTCACTCACGGGAGAAGGGCAGAGAGGGTGGCGTGTGTATTTGGCTATGTCCACTGACCCACGGAAGACGGGCAGGCAGGGCGCAGTGCGGATCTGGCTGTGTCCCCTCACCCACGGCAGACGGTCAGGCAGGGCGCAGTGCGGATATGGCTGTGTCCACTCACGCACGAGAGACGGGTAGGCAAGAAGCACTGTGGATCTGGCTGTGTCCACTCACCCACGGGAGACGGGCAGAGAGGGTGCTGTGTAGATCTGGCCTTGTCCACTCACCCACGGCAGACGGGCATGCAGGGCGCCGTGCGGATCTGGCTGTGTCCACTCACCCACGGGAGACGGGCAGGCAAGGCGCAGTGTGGATCTGGCTGTGTCCACTCACCAACGGGAGACGGGCAGAGAGGGTGCCGTGTGGATCTGGCTATGTACACTGACCCACAGGAGACGGGGAGGCAGGGCGCAGTGCGGATCTGGCTCTGTCCAATCACCCACGGCAGACTGGCATGCAGGGCGCAGTGCGGAACTGGCTGTGTCCACTCACCGACGGGAGACGGACAGGCAGGGCACAGTGCGGATCTGGCTGTGTCCACTCACCCACGGGAGACGGGTAGGGAAGGCGCAGTGTGGATCTGGCTGTGTCCACTCACCCACGGGAGACGGGCAGGCAAGGCGCAGTGTGGATCTGGCTGTGTCCACTCACCCACGGGAGACGGGCAGAGAGGGTGCTGAGTGGATCTGGCTATGTACACTGACGCACGGGAGACGGGCAGGCAGGGCGCAGTGCGGATCTGGCTGTGTCCAATCACCCACGGCAGACGGGCAGGCAGGGCGCAGTGCGGATCTGGCTGTGTCCACTCACCCACGGCAGACGGTCAGGCAGAGCACAGTGGGGATCTCGCTGTGTCCACTCACCCACGGGAGACGGGTAGGCAAGGCGCAGTGTGGATCTGGCTGTGTCCACTCACCCACGGGAGACGGGCAGAGAGGGTGCTGTGTGGATCTGGCTATGTCCACTGACCCACGGCAGACTGGCAGGAAGGGCGCAGTGCGGATCTGGCTGTGTCCACTGACCCACGGGAGACGGGCAGGCAAGGCGCAGTACAGATCTGGCTGTGTCCACTGTCCCACGGCACACGGGCAGGCAGGGCGCAGTGCGGATCTGGCTGTGTCCACTCACCCACGGGAGACGGGCAGGCAATGCGCAGTGTGGATCTGACTGTGTCCACTCACCCTCGGGAGACGGGCAGAAAGGGTGCTGTGTGGATCTGGTTATATACACTGACCCACGGCAGACGGGCAGGCAGGGCCGTGTGCGGATCTGGCTGTGTCCACTCACCAACGGCAGACGGTCAGGAAGGGCGCAGTGCGGATCTGGCTGTGTCCACTCACCCACGGGAGACGGGCAGGCAGGTCGCAGTGCGGATCTGGCTGTGTCCACTCACCCACGGGAGATGGGCAGGCAAGGCACAGTGTGGATCTGGCTGTGTCCACTCACCCACGGGAGACTGGCAGAGATGGTGCTGTGTGGATCTGGCTACGTCCACTGACCCACGGCAGATGGGTACGCAGGGCGAAGTGCGGATCTGGCTATGTCCACTGACCCATGGCAGACGGGCAGGCAGGGCGCAGTGCCGATCTGGCTTGGCCACTCACCCACGGGAGATGGGCAGGCAAGGCACAGTGCAGATCTGGCTGTGTCCACTCACCCAAGGCAGACGGGCAGGCTGGGCGCAGTGCGGATCTGGCTGTGTCCCCTCACCCACGGCAGACGGTCAGGCAGGGCGCAGTGCGGAATTGCCTGTGTCCACTCACCCACGGGAGACAAGTAGGCAAGGTGCAGTGTGGATCTGGCTGTGTCCACTCACCCACGGTAGACGGGCAGGCAGGGCGCACAGCGGATCTGGCTGTGTCCACTCACCCACGGGAGACGGGCAGGCAAGGTGCAGTGTCGATCTGGCTGTGTCCACTCACCCACGGGAGACGGGCAGAGATGGTGCTGTGTGGATCTGGCTATGTACACTGACCCACGGTATACGGGCAGGCAGGGCGCACTGCGGATTTGGCTGTGTCCCCTCACCCACAGCAGACGGTCAGGCAGGGCGCAGTGCGGATCTGGCTGTCTCCCCTCTCCCACGGCAGACGGTCAGGCAGGGCGCAGTGCGGATCTGGCTGTGTCCACTCACCCAAGGGAGACGGGTAGGCAAGGCGCAGTGTGGATCTGGCTGTGTCCACTCACCCACGGGAGACGGGCAGAGAGGGTGCTGTGTGGATCTGGCTATGTCCAGTGACCCACGGCAGACGGGCAGGAAGGGCGCAGTGCGGATCTGGCTATGTCCACAGACCCACGGGAGATGGGCAGGCAAGGCGCAGTGCAGATCTGGCTGTATCCACTGACCCACGGCACACGGGCAGGCAGGGCGCAGTCCGGATATGGCTGTTTCCACTCACCCACGGCAGACGGTCAGGAAGGGCGCAGTGCGGATCTGGCTGTGTCCACTGACCCACGGGAGACGGGCAGGCAGGGCGCAGTGCGGATCTGGCTGTGTCCACTCACCCACGGCAGACGGGCAGGCAGGGCGCAGTGCGGATCTGGCTGTGTCCACTCACCCACGGGAGACGGGCAGGCAGGGCGCAGTGTGGATCTGGCTGTGTCCACTCACCCACGGGAGACGAGCAGAAAGGGCGCAGTGTGGATCTGGCTGTGTGCACTCACCCACGGGAGACGGCCAGAGAGGGTGCTGTGTGGATCTCGCTATGTCCACTGACCACAGCAGACGGGCAGGCAGGGCGCAGTGCGGATCTGGCTGTGTCCCCTCACCCAAGGCAGACCATCAGGCAGGGCGCAGTGCGGATCTGGCTGTGTCCACTCACCCACGAGAGACGGGCAGGCAGGGCGCAGTGCGGATCTGGCTGTGTCCAATCACCCACGGCAGACGGGCAGGCAGGGCGCAGTGCGGATCTGGCTGTGTCCACTCACCCACGGGAGACGATCAGGCAGGGCACAGTGCGGATCTGGCTGTGTCCACTCACCCACGGGAGACGGGTAGGCAAGGCGCAGTGTGGATCTGGCTGTGTCCACTCACCCACGGGAGACGGGCATAGAGGGTGCTGTGTGGATCTGGCTATGTCCACTGACCCACGGCAGACTGGCATGAAGGGCGCAGTGCGAATCTGGCTGTGTCCAGTGACCCACGGGAGACCGGCAGGCAAGGCGCAGTGGAGATCTGGCTATGTACACTGACCCACGGCACACGGGCAGGCAGGGCGCAGTCCGGATCTGGCTGTGTCCACTGACCCACGGGAGACGGGCAGGCAATGCGCAGTGTGGATCTGGCTGTGTCCACTCACCCACGGGAAACGGGCAGAGAGGGTGCTGTGTGGATCTGGTTATGTACACTGACCCACGGCAGACGGGCAGGCAGGGCCGTGTGCGGATCTGGCTGAGTCCACTCACCCACGGCAGACGGTCAAGTAGGGCGCAATGCGGATCTGGCTGTGTCCACTCACCCACGGGAGACGGGCAGGCAGGGAGCAGTGCGGAACTGGCTGTGTCCAATCACCCACGGCTGACGGGCAGGCAGGGCGCAGTGCGGATCTGGCTGTGTCCACTCACCAACGGGAGACGGGCAGGCAAGGCGCAGTGTGGATCTGGCTGTGTCCACTCACCCACAGGAGACGGGCAGAAAGGGCGCTGTGTGGATCTGGGTATGTCCACTGACCCACAGCAGACAGGCAGGCACGGCGCAGTGCGGATCTGGCTGTGTCCAATCACCCACGGCAGACGGGCAGGCAGGGCGCAGTGCGGATCTGGCTGTGTCCACTCACCCACGGCAGACGGTCAGGCAGGGCGCAGTGCGGATCTGGCTGTGTCCACTCACCCACGGGAGACGGGCAGGCAGGGCGCAATGGGGATCTGGCTGTGTACACTCACCCACGGGAGATGGCCAGGCAAGGCGCAGTGTGGATCTGGCTGTGTCCACTCACCCACGGGAGACGGGCAGAGAGTGTGCTGTGTGGATCTGGCTATGTCAACTGACCCACGGCAGACGGGCAGGCAGGGCGCAGTGCGGATCTGGCTGAGTCCACTCACCCACGGGAGACAAGTAGGCAAAGCGCAGTGTGGATCTGGCTGTGTCCACTCACCAGCGGGAGACGGGCAGAGAGGGTGCCTTGTGGATCTGGCTATGTCCACTGACCCACGGCAGACGGGCAGGCAGGGCGGTGTGCGAATCTCGCTGTGTCCACTCACCCACGGCAGACGGGCAGGCAGGGTGCAGTGCGGATCTGGCTGTGTCCACTCACCCACGGGAGACGGGCAGGCAGGGCGCAGTGTGGATCTGGCTGTGTCCACTCACCCACGGGAGACGGGCAGAAAGGGCGCAGTGTGGATCTGGCTGTGTGCACTCACCCACGGGAGACGGCCAGAGAGGGTGCTGTGTGGATCTCGCTATGTCCACTGACCCACAGCAGACGGGCAGGCAGGGTGCAGTGCGGATCTGGCTGTGTCCCCTCACCCAAGGCAGACCGTCAGGCAGGGCGCAGTGCGGATCTGGCTGTGTCCACTCCCCGACGGGAGACGGGCAGGCAGGGCGCAGTGCGGATCTGGCTGTGTCCAATCACCCACGGCAGACGGGCAGGCAGGGTGCAGTGCGGATCTTGCTGTGTCCACTCACCCACGGGAGACGGTCAGGCAGGGCACAGTGCGGATCTGGCTGTGTCCACTCACCCACGGGAGACGGGTAGGCAAGACGCAGTGTGGATCTGGCTGTGTCCACTCACCCACGGGAGACGGGCATAGAGGGCGCTGTGTGGATCTGGCTATGTCCACTGACCCAAGGCAGACTGGCATGAAGGGCGCAGTGCGACCTGGCTGTGTCCAGTGACCCACGGGAGACCGGCAGGCAAGGCGCAGTGGAGATCTGGCTATGTACACTGACCCACGGCACACGGGCAGGCAGGGCGCAGTCCGGATCTGGCTGTGTCCACTGACCCACGGGAGACGGGCAGGCAATGCGCAGTGTGGATCTGGCTGTGTCCACTCACCCACGGGAAACGGGCAGAGAGGGTGCTGTGTGGATCTGGTTATGTACACTGACCCACGGCAGACGGGCAGGTAGGGCCGAGTGCGGATCTGGCTGTGTCCACTCACCCACGGCAGACAGTCAAGTAGGGCGCAATGCGGATCTGGCTGTGTCCACTCACCCACGGGAGACGGGCAGGCAGGGAGCAGTGCGGATCTCGCTGTGTCCACTCACCCACGCCAGACGGTCGTGAAGGGCGCAGTGCGGATCTGGCTGTGTCCACTAACCCACGGGAGACGGGCAGGCAGGGCGCAGTGCGGATCTGGCTGAGTCCACTCACCCACGGCAGACGGGCAGGCAGGGCGCAGTGCGGATCTGGCTCTGTCCACTCACCCACGGGGGACGTGTAGGCAAAGCGCAGTGTGGATCTGGCTGTGTCCACTCACTCACGGGAGAAGGGCAGAGAGGGTGGCGTGTGTATTTGGCTATGTCCACTGACCCACGGAAGACGGGCAGGCAGGGCGCAGTGCGGATCTGGCTGTGTCCCCTCACCCACGGCAGACGGTCAGGCAGGGCGCAGTGCGGATATGGCTGTGTCCACTCACGCACGAGAGACGGGTAGGCAAGAAGCACTGTGGATCTGGCTGTGTCCACTCACCCACGGGAGACGGGCAGAGAGGGTGCTGTGTAGATCTGGCCTTGTCCACTCACCCACGGCAGACGGGCATGCAGGGCGCCGTGCGGATCTGGCTGTGTCCACTCACCCACGGGAGACGGGCAGGCAAGGCGCAGTGTGGATCTGGCTGTGTCCACTCACCAACGGGAGACGGGCAGAGAGGGTGCTGTGTGGATCTGGCTATGTACACTGACCCACAGGAGACGGGGAGGCAGGGCGCAGTGCGGATCTGGCTCTGTCCAATCACCCACGGCAGACTGGCATGCAGGGCGCAGTGCGGAACTGGCTGTGTCCACTCACCGACGGGAGACGGACAGGCAGGGCACAGTGCGGATCTGGCTGTGTCCACTCACCCACGGGAGACGGGTAGGGAAGGCGCAGTGTGGATCTGGCTGTGTCCACTCACCCACGGGAGACGGGCAGGCAAGGCGCAGTGTGGATCTGGCTGTGTCCACTCACCCACGGGAGACGGGCAGAGAGGGTGCTGAGTGGATCTGGCTATGTACACTGACGCACGGGAGACGGGCAGGCAGGGCGCAGTGCGGATCTGGCTGTGTCCAATCACCCACGGCAGACGGGCAGGCAGGGCGCAGTGCGGATCTGGCTGTGTCCACTCACCCACGGCAGACGGTCAGGCAGAGCACAGTGGGGATCTCGCTGTGTCCACTCACCCACGGGAGACGGGTAGGCAAGGCGCAGTGTGGATCTGGCTGTGTCCACTCACCCACGGGAGACGGGCAGAGAGGGTGCTGTGTGGATCTGGCTATGTCCACTGACCCACGGCAGACTGGCAGGAAGGGCGCAGTGCGGATCTGGCTGTGTCCACTGACCCACGGGAGACGGGCAGGCAAGGCGCAGTACAGATCTGGCTGTGTCCACTGTCCCACGGCACACGGGCAGGCAGGGCGCAGTGCGGATCTGGCTGTGTCCACTCACCCACGGGAGACGGGCAGGCAATGCGCAGTGTGGATCTGACTGTGTCCACTCACCCTCGGGAGACGGGCAGAAAGGGTGCTGTGTGGATCTGGTTATATACACTGACCCACGGCAGACGGGCAGGCAGGGCCGTGTGCGGATCTGGCTGTGTCCACTCACCAACGGCAGACGGTCAGGAAGGGCGCAGTGCGGATCTGGCTGTGTCCACTCACCCACGGGAGACGGGCAGGCAGGTCGCAGTGCGGATCTGGCTGTGTCCACTCACCCACGGGAGATGGGCAGGCAAGGCACAGTGTGGATCTGGCTGTGTCCACTCACCCACGGGAGACTGGCAGAGATGGTGCTGTGTGGATCTGGCTACGTCCACTGACCCACGGCAGATGGGTACGCAGGGCGAAGTGCGGATCTGGCTATGTCCACTGACCCATGGCAGACGGGCAGGCAGGGCGCAGTGCCGATCTGGCTTGGCCACTCACCCACGGGAGATGGGCAGGCAAGGCACAGTGCAGATCTGGCTGTGTCCACTCACCCAAGGCAGACGGGCAGGCTGGGCGCAGTGCGGATCTGGCTGTGTCCCCTCACCCACGGCAGACGGTCAGGCAGGGCGCAGTGCGGAATTGCCTGTGTCCACTCACCCACGGGAGACAAGTAGGCAAGGTGCAGTGTGGATCTGGCTGTGTCCACTCACCCACGGTAGACGGGCAGGCAGGGCGCACAGCGGATCTGGCTGTGTCCACTCACCCACGGGAGACGGGCAGGCAAGGTGCAGTGTCGATCTGGCTGTGTCCACTCACCCACGGGAGACGGGCAGAGATGGTGCTGTGTGGATCTGGCTATGTACACTGACCCACGGCAGACGGGCAGGCAGAGCGCAGTGCGGATCTGGCTGTGTCCACTCACCCACGGCAGACGGTCAGGCAGGGCGCAGTGCGGATCTGGCTGTGTCCACTCACCCACGGGAGACGGGCAGGCAGGGCGCAGTGCGGATCTGGCGGTGTCCACTCACCCACGGGAGACGGGCAGGCAGGGCACATTGCGGATATGGCTGTGTCCACTCACCCAAGGGAGAAGGGCAGAGAGGTGCTGTGTGGTCTGGCTATGTCCACTGACCGACGGCAGATGGGCAGGCAGGGCGCAGTGCGGATCTGGCTTTGTCCACTCACCCAGGGGAGACGGGCAGAGAGGGTGCCGTGTGGATCTGGCTATGTCCACTGACCCACGGCAGACGGTCATGCAGGGCGCAGTGCAGTTCTGGCTGTGTCCCCTCACCCACGGCAGACGGTCAGGCAGGGCGCAGTGCGGAATTGGCTGTGTCCACTCACCCACGGGGGACAAGTAGGCAAGGCGCAGTGTGGATCTGGCTGTGTCCACTCACCCACGAGAGACGGGCAGAGAGGGTCCTGTGAGGATCTGCCTATGTCCACTGACCCAAGACAGACGGGCAGGCAGGGCGCAGTGCAGATCTTGCTGTGTCCACTCACCCACGGTGGACGGGCAGGCAGGGCGCACATCGGATCTGGCTGTGTCCACTCACCCATGGGAGACGGGCAGGCATAGCGCAGTGTGGATCTGGCTGTGTCCACAACCCACGGGAGACCGGCAGAGAGGGTGCTGTGTGGATCTGGCTATGTAAACTGACCCACGGCAGACAGGAAGGCAGAGCGCAGTGCGCATCTGGCTGTGTCCACTTACCCACGGCAGATGGTCAGGCAGGGGGCAGTGCGGATCTGGCTGTGTCCACTCACCCACGGGAGATGGGCAGGCAGGGCGCAGTGCGGATCTGGCTGTGTCCACTCACCCACGGGAGATGGGCAGGCAGGGCGCAGTGCGGATCTGGCTCTGTCCACTCACCCACGGGAGACCGGCAGGCAGGGCATAGTGTGGATCTGGCTGTGTCCACTCACCCACGGCAGATGGGCAGGAAGGGCGCAGTGCGGATCTGGCTGTGTCCACTCACCCATGGGAGAAGGGCAGGCAAGGCGCAGTGTGGATCTGGCTGTGTCCACTCACCCACGGGAGACGGAAAGAGAGGGTGCTGGGTGGATCTGGCTATGTCCACTGACCCACGGCAGACGGGCAGGCAGGGCGCACTGCGGATCTGGCTGTGTCCAATCACCCACGGCAGACGGGCAGGCAGGGCGCAGTGTGAATATGGCTGTGTCCACTCACCCACGGCAGACGGGCAGGCAGGGCGCACTGCGTATCTGGGTGTGTCCACTCACCCACGGGAGATGGGCAGGCAAGGCGCAGTGTGGATCTGGCTGTGTCCACACACCCACGGGAGACGGGCAAGGGGGTGCTGTGTGGACCTGGCTATGTACACTGAACCACAGCAGACGGGAAGGCAGGGCGGTGTGCGGATCAGGCTGTCTCCACTCACCCACGGCAGACGGTCAGGAAGGGCGCAGTGTGGATCTGGCTGTGTCCACTCACCCACGGGAGACGGGCAGGCAGGGCGCTTGTGGATCTTGCTGTGTCCACTCACAGACGGGAGATGGGCGGAGAGGGTGCTGTGTTGATCTGGCTATGTCCACTGACCCACGGCAGACAGGCAGGCAGGGCGCAGTGCGGATCTGGCTGTGTCCAATCACCCACGGCAGACGGGCAGGCAGGGTGCAGTGTGGATCTGGCTGTGTGCACTCACCCACGGGAGACGGGCAGGCAAGGTGCACTGTGGATGTTTCTGTGAACACTCACCCACGGGAGACGGGCAGAGAGGGTGCTGTGTGGATCTAGCGATGTCCACTGACCCACGGCAGACGGGCAGGCAGGGCGCAGTGCGGATCTGGCTGTGTCCACTCACCCACGGGAGACCGGCAGGCAGGGCGCAGTGCGGATCTGGCTGTGTCCACTGACCCACGGCAGACGGGCAGGCAGGGCGCAGTGCGGATCTGGCTGTTTCCACTGACCCACGGCAGACGGGCAGGCTGGGCGCAGTGCGGATCTGGCTGTGTCCACTCACCCACGGGAGACGGGCAGGCAGGGCGCAGTGTGGATCTGGCTGTGTCCACTCACCAACGGGAGACGGGCAAGTGGGTGTTGTGTGGATCTGGCTATGTCCACTGACACAGGGAAGACGGGCAGGCAGGGCGGTGTGCGGATCTGGCTGTGTCCCCTCACCCACGGTAGACGGTCAGGAAGGGCGCAGTGCGGATCTGGCTGTGTCCACTCATGCACGGGAAACGGGCAGGCAGTGCGCAGTGCAGATCTGGCTGTGTACACTCACCCACGGCAGACGGGCAGGCAGGGCGCAGTGTGGATCTGGCTGTGTCAACTCACCCACGGGAGACTGGCAGGCAAGGCGCAGTGTGGATCTGGCTGTGTCCACTCACACCCGAGAGATGGGCAGAAAGGGCGCTGTGTGGATCTGGCTATGTCCACTGACCCACGGCCGATGGGCTGGCAGGGCGCAGTGCGGATCTGGCTGTGTCCACTCACCCACGGCAGACGGGCAGGCAGGGCGCAGTGCGGATCTGGCTGTGTCGCCTCACTCACGGCAGACGGTCAGGCGGGGCGCAGCACGGAATTGGCTGTGTCCACTCACCCACGGGAGACGGGTAGGCAAGGCGCAGTGTGGATCTGGCAGTGTCCACACACCCACGGGAAACGGGCAGAGAGGGTCCTGTGTGGATCTGGCTATGTCCACTTACCCACGGCAGACGGGCAGGCAGGGCGCAGTGCGGATCTGGCTGTGTCCACTCACCCACGGGAGACGGGCAGGCAGGGCGCAGTGCGTATCTGGCTGTGTCCACTCACCCACGGGAGACGGGCAGGCAAGGCGCAGTGTGGATCTGGCTGTGTCCACTCACCCACGAGAGACGGGCAGAGAGGGCGCTGTGTGGATCTGGCTATGTCTACTGACCCACGGCAGACGGGCAGGCAGGGCGCAGTGCGGATCTGGCTGTGTCCACTCACCCACGGCAGAGGGTCAGGCAGGGTGCAGAGCGGATCTGGCTGTGTCCACTCACCCAAGGGAGACGGGCAGGCAAGGCGCAGTGCGGATCTAGCTGTGTCCACTCACCCATGGGAGACGGGCAGGCAGAACGTAGCGCGGATCTGGCTATGTCCACTCACCCACGGGAGACGGGCAGAAAGGGCTCTGTGTGGATCTGGCTATGTACACTGACCCACGACAGACGGGTAGGCAGGGCGCTGGGCGGATCTGGCTGTGTCCACTCACCCACGGGAGACGGGCAGGCAGGGCGCAGTCGGATCTGGCTGTGTCCACTCACCCATGGGAGACGGGCAGGCAAGGCGCAGTGTGGATCTGGCTGTGTCCACTCACCCACGGGAGATGGGCAGAGAGGGTGCTGTGTGGATCTGGCTATGTCCACTGACCCACGGCAGACGGGCAGGCAGGGCGCAGTGCGGATCTGGCTGTGTCCAATCACCCACGGCAGACGGGCAGGCAGTGCGCAGAGCGTATCTGGGTGTGTCCACTCACCCACGGGAGACGGGCAAGGGGGTGCAGCGTGGATATGGCTATGTACACTGAACCACGGCAGACGGGCAGGCAGGGCGGTGTGCGGATCTGGCTCTCTCCACTCACCCACGGCAGACGGTCAGGAAGGGCGCAGTGTGGATCTGGCTGTGTCCACTCACCCACGGGAGATGGGCAGGCAGGGCGCAGTGTGGATCTGGCTGTGTCCACTGACCCACGGCAGACGGGTAGGCAGGGCGCAGTGCGGATCTGGCTGTGTCCACTCACCCACGGGAAACGGGCAGAGAGGGTGCTGTGTGGATCTGACTATGTACACTGACCCACGGCAGACGGTCCGGCAGAGCGGTGTGCGGATCTGGCTGTGTCCACTCACCCACGGCAGACGGTCAGGAAGGGCGCAGTGCGGATCTGGCTGTGTCCACTCACCCACGGGAGACGGGCCGGCTGGGCGCAGTGCGGATCTGGCTGTGTCCACTCACCCACGGCAGACGAGCAGGCAGGGCGCAGTGCGGATATGGCTGTGTCCACTCAGCCACGGGAGACGGGCAGCCAAGGCGCAGTGTGGATCTGGCTGTGTCCACTCACTCACAAGAGACGGGCAGAAAGGGCGCTGTGTGGATCTGGCTATGTCCACTGACCTACGGCAGACGGGCAGGCAGGGCGCAGTGCGGATGTGGCTGTGTCCACTCACCCACGGCAGACGGTCAGGCAGGGTGCAGTGCGGATCTGGCTGTGTCCACTCACCCACGGGAGACGGGCAGAGATGGTGCTGTGTGGATCTGGCTATGTCCACTGACCCACGGTATACGGGCAGGCAGGGCGCACTGCGGATTTGGCTGTGTCCCCTCACCCACAGCAGACGGTCAGGCAGGGCGCAGTGCGGATCTGGCTGTCTCCCCTCTCCCACGGCAGACGGTCAGGCAGGGCGCAGTGCGGATCTGGCTGTGTCCACTCACCCAAGGGAGACGGGCAGGCAAGGCGCAGTGTGGATTTGGCTGTGTCCAATCACCCACGGGAGACGGGCAGAGAGGGTGCTGTGTGGTCTGGCTATGTAGTGACCGACGGCAGAAGGGCAGGCAGGGCGCAGTGCGGATCTGGTTGTGTCCCCTCACCAACGGCACACGGTCAGGCAGGGCGCAGTGCGGATCTGGCTTTGTCCACTCACCCAGGGCAGACGGGCAGGCAGGGCGCAGTGCGGATATGGCTGTGTCCACTCACCCATGGGAGACGGGCAGGCAAGTCGCAGTGTGGATCTGGCTGTGTCCACTCACCCACAGGAGACGGGCAGAGAGGATGCAGTGAGGATCTGGCTGTTTCCACTCACCCACGGGAGACGGGCAGGCAGGGCTCAGTGCGGATCTGGCTGTGTCCACTCACCCATGGGAGACGGGCAGGCAAGGCGCAGTGTGGATCTGGCTGTGTCCACTCACCCACGGGAGATGGGCAGGCAGGGCGCAGTGCGGATCTGGCTGTGTCCCCTCACCCACGGCAGACAGTCAGGCAGGGCGCAGTGCGGATCTGGCTGTGTCCACTCACCCACGGGAGACGGGTAGGCAAGGCGCAGTGTGGATCTGGCAGTGTCCACTCACCAACGGGAGACGGGCAAGAGGGCGCAGTGCGGATCTGGCTGTGTCCACACACCCATGGGAGACGGGCAGGCAGGGCACATTGCGGATCTGGCTGTGTCCACTCACCCAAGGGAGACGGGCAGGCAAGGCGCAGTGTGGATCTGGCTGTGTCCACTCACCCACGGGAGACGGGCAGAGAGGGTGCCGTGTGGATCTGGCTATGTCCACTGACCCACGGCACACGGGCAGGCAGGGCGCAGTGCGGATCTGGCTGTGTCCCCTCACCCACGGCAGACGGTCAGGCAGGGCGCAGTGCGGAATTGCCTTGTCCACTCACCCACGGGAGACAAGTAGGCAAGGTGCAGTGTGGATCTGGCTGTGTCCACTCACCCACGGTAGACGGGCAGGCAGGGCGCACAGCGGATCTGGCTGTGTCCACTCACCCACGGGAGACGGGCAGGCAAGGTGCAGTGTCGATCTGGCTGTGTCCACTCACCCACGGGAGACGGGCAGAGATGGTGCTGTGTGGATCTGGCTATGTACACTGACCCACGGCAGACGGGCAGGCAGAGCGCAGTGCGGATCTGGCTGTGTCCACTCACCCACGGCAGACGGTCAGGCAGGGCGCAGTGCGGATCTGGCTGTGTCCACTCACCCACGGGAGACGGGCAGGCAGGGCGCAGTGCGGATCTGGCGGTGTCCACTCACCCACGGGAGACGGGCAGGCAGGGCACATTGCGGATATGGCTGTGTCCACTCACCCAAGGGAGAAGGGCAGAGAGGGTGCTGTGTGGTCTGGCTATGTCCACTGACCGACGGCAGACGGGCAGGCAGGGCGCAGTGCGGATCTGGCTTTGTCCACTCACCCAGGGGAGACGGGCAGAGAGGGTGCCGTGTGGATCAGGCTATGTCCACTGACCCACGGCAGACGGTCATGCAGGGCGCAGTGCAGTTCTGGCTGTGTCCCCTCACCCACTTCAGATGGTCAGGCAGGGCGCAGTGCGGAATTGGCTGTGTCCACTCACCCACGGGGGACAAGTAGGCAAGGCGCAGTGTGGATCTGGCTGTGTCCACTCACCCACGAGAGACGGGCAGAGAGGGTCCTGTGAGGATCTGCCTATGTCCACTGACCCAAGGCAGACGGGCAGGCAGGGCGCAGTGCAGATCTTGCTGTGTCCACTCACCCACGGTGGACGGGCAGGCAGGGCGCACATCGGATCTGGCTGTGTCCACTCACCCACGGGAGACGGGCAGGCATAGCGCAGTGTGGATCTGGCTGTGTCCACAACCCACGGGAGACCGGCAGAGAGGGTGCTGTGTGGATCTGGCTATGTAAACTGACCCACGGCAGACAGGCAGGCAGAGCGCAGTGCGGATCTGGCTGTGTCCACTTACCCACGGCAGATGGTCAGGCAGGGGGCAGTGCGGATCTGGCTGTGTCCACTCACCCACAGGAGATGGGCAGGCAGGGCGCAGTGCGGATCTGGCTGTGTCCACTCACCCACGGGAGATGGGCAGGCAGGGCGCAGTGCGGATCTGGCTCTGTCCACTCACCCACGGGAGACCGGCAGGCAGGGCATAGTGTGGATCTGGCTGTGTCCACTCACCCACGGCAGACGGGCAGGAAGGGCGCAGTGCGGATCTGGCTGTGTCCACTCACCCATGGGAGAAGGGCAGGCAAGGCGCAGTGTGGATCTGGCTGTGTCCACTCACCCACGAGAGACGGGCAGAGAGGGTGCTGTGTGGATCTGGCTATGTCCACTGACCCACGGCAGACGGGCAGGCAGGGCGCACTGCGGATCTGGCTGTGTCCAATCACCCACGGCAGACGGGCAGGCAGGGCGCAGTGCGAATATGGCTGTGTCCACTCACCCACGGCAGACGGGCAGGCAGGGCGCACTGCGTATCTGGGTGTGTCCACTCACCCACGGGAGACGGGCAGGCAAGGCGCAGTGTGGATCTGGCTGTGTCCACACACCCACGGGAGACGGGCAAGGGGGTGCTGTGTGGATCTGGCTATGTACACTGAACCACAGCAGACGGGAAGGCAGGGCGGTGTGCGGATCAGGCTGTCTCCACTCACCCACGGCAGACGGTCAGGAAGGGCGCAGTGTGGATCTGGCTGTGTCCACTCACCCACGGGAGACGGGCAGGCAGGGCGCTTGTGGATCTTGCTGTGTCCACTCACCCACGGGAGACGGGCGGAGAGGGTGCTGTGTTGATCTGGCTATGTCCACTGACCCACGGCAGACAGGCAGGCAGGGCGCAGTGCGGATCTGGCTGTGTCCAATCACCCACGGCAGACGGGCAGGCAGGGTGCAGTGTGGATCTGGCTGTGTGCACTCACCCACGGGAGACGGGCAGGCAAGGTGCACTGTGGATGTTGCTGTGAACACTCACCCACGGGAGACGGGCAGAGAGGGTGCTGTGTGGATTTAGCGATGTCCACTGACCCACGGCAGACGGGCAGGCAGGGCGCAGTGCGGATCTGGCTGTGTCCACTCACCCACGGGAGACCGGCAGGCAGGGCGCAGTGCGGATCTGGCTGTGTCCACTGACCCACGGCAGACGGGCAGGCAGGGCGCAGTGCGGATCTGGCTGTGTCCACTGACCCACGGCAGACGGGCAGGCTGGGCGCAGTGCGGATCTGGCTGTGTCCACTCACCCACGGGAGACGGGCAGGCAGGGCGCAGTGTGGATCTGGCTGTGTCCACTTACCAACGGGAGACGGGCAAGTGGGTGTTGTGTGGATCTGGCTATGTCCACTGACACAGGGAAGACGGGCAGGCAGGGCGGTGTGCGGATCTGGCTGTGTCCACTCATGCACGGGAAACGGGCAGGCAGTGCGCAGTGCAGATCTGGCTGTGTACACTCACCCACGGCAGACGGGCAGGCAGGGCGCAGTGTGGATCTGGCTGTGTACACTCACCCACGGCAGACGGGCAGGCAGGGCGCAGTGTGGATCTGGCTGTGTCCACTGACCCACGGCAGACGGGTAGGCAGGGCGCAGTGCGGATCTGGCTGTGTCCCCTCACCCACGGCAGACGTTCAGGTAGGGCGCAGTGCGGATCTGGCTGTGTCCACTCACCCACGGGAGACGGGTAGGCAAGGCGAACTGTGGATCTCGCTGTGTCCACTCACCCACAGGAGACAGGCAGAGAGGGTGCTGTGTGGATCTGGCTATGTCCACTGTCCCACGGCATACGGTCAAGCAGGGCACAGTGCGGATCTGGCTGTGTCCACTCACCCACAGCAGAGGGTCAGGCAGGGCGTAAAGCGGATCTGGCTGTGTCCACTCACCCACGGGAGATGGGCAGGCAAGGCGCAGTGCGGATCTAGCTGTGTCCACTCACCCACGGGAGACGGGCAGGCAGAACGTAGTGCGGATCTGGCTGTGTCCACTCACCCACGGGAGACGGGCAGGCAAGGCGCAGTGTGGATCTGGCTGTGTCCAGTCACCCACAAGAGACGGACAGAGAGAGTGCTGTGTGGATCTGGCTATGTCCACTGACCCACGGCAGACGGGCAGGCAGGGCGCAGTGCGGATCTGGCTGTGACCCCTCACCCATAGCAGACGGTCAGGCAGGGCGCAGTGCGGATCTAGCTGTGTCCACTCACCCACGGGACACGGGCAGGCAGGGCGCAGTGCGGATCTGGCTGTGTCCACTCACCCACGGGAGACGGGCAGGCAGGACGCAGTGCGGATCTGGCTGTGTCCACTCACGCACAGGAGACGGGCAAGCAAGGTGCAGTGTGGATCTGGCTGTGTCCATCACCCACAGGAGACGGGCAGAAAGGGCGCTGTGTGGATCTGACTATGTCCACTGACCCACGGCAGACGAGCAGGCAGGGCGCAGTGCGGATCTGGCTGTGTCCAATCACCCATAATAGACGGGCAGGCAGGGCGCTGTGCGGATCTGGCTGTGTTCACTCACCCACGGGAGAAGGTCAGGCAGGGCACAGTGCGGATCTGGCTGTGTCCACTCACCCACGGGAGACGGGTAGGCAAGGCGCAGTGTGGATCTGGCTGTGTCCACTCACCCACGGGAGACGGGCAGAGAGGGTGCTGTGTGGATCTGGCTATGTCCAGTGACCCACGGCAGACGGGCAGGAAGGGCGCAGTGCGGATCTGGCTATGTCCACAGACCCACGGGAGATGGGCAGGCAAGGCGCAGTGCAGATCTGGCTGTATCCACTGACCCACGGCACACGGGCAGGCAGGGCGCAGTCCGGATATGGCTGTTTCCACTCACCCACGGCAGACGGTCAGGAAGGGCGCAGTGCGGATCTGGCTGTGTCCACTGACCCACGGGAGACGGGCAGGCAGGGCGCAGTGCGGATCTGGCTGTGTCCACTCACCCACGGCAGACGGGCAGGCAGGGCGCAGTGCGGATCTGGCTGTGTCCACTCACCCACGGGAGACGGGCAGGCAGGGCGCAGTGTGGATCTGGCTGTGTCCACTCACCCACGGGAGACGAGCAGAAAGGGCGCAGTGTGGATCTGGCTGTGTGCACTCACCCACGGGAGACGGCCAGAGAGGGTGCTGTGTGGATCTCGCTATGTCCACTGACCACAGCAGACGGGCAGGCAGGGCGCAGTGCGGATCTGGCTGTGTCCCCTCACCCAAGGCAGACCATCAGGCAGGGCGCAGTGCGGATCTGGCTGTGTCCACTCACCCACGAGAGACGGGCAGGCAGGGCGCAGTGCGGATCTGGCTGTGTCCAATCACCCACGGCAGACGGGCAGGCAGGACGCAGTGCGGATCTGGCTGTGTCCACTCACCCACGGGAGACGATCAGGCAGGGCACAGTGCGGATCTGGCTGTGTCCACTCACCCACGGGAGACGGGTAGGCAAGGCGCAGTGTGGATCTGGCTGTGTCCACTCACCCACGGGAGACGGGCATAGAGGGTGCTGTGTGGATCTGGCTATGTCCACTGACCCACGGCAGACTGGCATGAAGGGCGCAGTGCGGATCTGGCTGTGTCCAGTGACCCACGGGAGACCGGCAGGCAAGGCGCAGTGGAGATCTGGCTATCTACACTGACCCACGGCACACGGGCAGGCAGGGCGCAGTCCGGATCTGGCTGTGTCCACTGACCCACGGGAGACGGGCAGGCAATGCGCAGTGTGGATCTGGCTGTGTCCACTCACCCACGGGAAACGGGCAGAGAGGGTGCTGTGTGGATCTGGTTATGTACACTGACCCACGGCAGACGGGCAGGCAGGGCCGTGTGCGGATCTGGCTGAGTCCACTCACCCACGGCAGACGGCCAAGTAGGGCGCAATGCGGATCTGGCTGTGTCCACTCACCCACGGGAGACGGGCAGGCAGGGAGCAGTGCGGAACTGGCTGTGTCCAATCACCCACGGCTGACGGGCAGGCAGGGCGCAGTGCGGATCTGGCTGTGTCCACTCACCAACGGGAGACGGGCAGGCAAGGCGCAGTGTGGATCTGGCTGTGTCCACTCACCCACAGGAGACGGGCAGAAAGGGCGCTGTGTGGATCTGGGTATGTCCACTGACCCACAGCAGACAGGCAGGCACGGCGCAGTGCGGATCTGGCTGTGTCCACTCACCCACGGCAGACGGTCAGGCAGGGCGCAGTGCGGATCTGGCTGTGTCCACTCACCCACGGGAGACGGGCAGGCAGGGCGCAATGGGGATCTGGCTGTGTACACTCACCCACGGGAGACGGCCAGGCAAGGCGCAGTGTGGATCTGGCTGTGTCCACTCACCCACGGGAGACGGGCAGAGAGTGTGCTGTGTGGATCTGGCTATGTCAACTGACCCACGGCAGACGGGCAGGCAGGGCGCAGTGCGGATCTGGCTGAGTCCACTCACCCACGGGAGACAAGTAGGCAAAGCGCAGTGTGGATCTGGCTGTGTCCACTCACCAGCGGGAGACGGGCAGAGAGGGTGCCTTGTGGATCTGGCTATGTCCACTGACCCACGGCAGACGGGCAGGCAGGGCGGTGTGCGGATCTCGCTGTGTCCACTCACCCACGGCAGACGGGCAGGCAGGGTGCAGTGCGGATCTGGCTGTGTCCACTCACCCACGGGAGACGGGCAGGCAGGGCGCAGTGTGGATCTGGCTGTGTCCACTCACCCACGGGAGATGGGCAGAAAGGGCGCAGTGTGGATCTGGCTGTGTGCACTCACCCACGGGAGACGGCCAGAGAGGGTGCTGTGTGGATCTCGCTATGTCCACTGACCCACAGCAGACGGGCAGGCAGGGCGCAGTGCGGATCTGGCTGTGTCCCCTCACCCAAGGCAGACCGTCAGGCAGGGCGCAGTGCGGATCTGGCTGTGTCCACTCCCCGACGGGAGACGGGCAGGCAGGGCGCAGTGCGGATCTGGCTGTGTCCAATCACCCACGGCAGACGGGCAGGCAGGGTGCAGTGCGGATCTTGCTGTGTCCACTCACCCACGGGAGACGGTCAGGCAGGGCACAGTGCGGATCTGGCTGTGTCCACTCACCCACGGGAGACGGGTAGGCAAGACGCAGTGTGGATCTGGCTGTGTCCACTCACCCACGGGAGACGGGCATAGAGGGCGCTGTGTGGATCTGGCTATGTCCACTGACCCATGGCAGACTGGCATGAAGGGCGCAGTGCGGACCTGGCTGTGTCCAGTGACCCACGGGAGACCGGCAGGCAAGGCGCAGTGGAGATCTGGCTATGTACACTGACCCACGGCACACGGGCAGGCAGGGCGCAGTCCGGATCTGGCTGTGTCCACTGACCCACGGGAGACGGGCAGGCAATGCGCAGTGTGGATCTGGCTGTGTCCACTCACCCACGGGAAACGGGCAGAGAGGGTGCTGTGTGGATCTGGTTATGTACACTGACCCACGGCAGACGGGCAGGTAGGGCCGTGTGCGGATCTGGCTGTGTCCACTCACCCACGGCAGACAGTCAAGTAGGGCGCAATGCGGATCTGGCTGTGTCCACTCACCCACGGGAGACGGGCAGGCAGGGAGCAGTGCGGATCTCGCTGTGTCCACTCACCCACGCCAGACGGTCGTGAAGGGCGCAGTGCGGATCTGGCTGTGTCCACTAACCCACGGGAAACGGGCAGGCAGGGCGCAGTGCGGATCTGGCTGAGTCCACTCACCCACGGCAGACGGGCAGGCAGGGCGCAGTGCGGATCTGGCTCTGTCCACTCACCCACGGGGGACGTGTAGGCAAAGCGCAGTGTGGATCTGGCTGTGTCCACTCACTCACGGGAGAAGGGCAGAGAGGGTGGCGTGTGTATTTGGCTATGTCCACTGACCCACGGAAGACGGGTAGGCAGGGCGCAGTGCGGATCTGGCTGTGTCCCCTCACCCACGGCAGACGGTCAGGCAGGGCGCAGTGCGGATATGGCTGTGTCCACTCACGCACGAGAGACGGGTAGGCAAGAAGCACTGTGGATCTTGCTGTGTCCACTCACCCACGGGAGACGGGCAGAGAGGGTGCTGTGTAGATCTGGCCTTGTCCACTCACCCACGGCGGACGGGCATGCAGGGCGCCGTGCGGATCTGGCTGTGTCCACTCACCCACGGGAGACGGGCAGGCAAGGCGCAGTGTGGATCTGGCTGTGTCCACTCACCAACGGGAGACGGGCAGAGAGGGTGCTGTGTGGATCTGGCTATGTACACTGACCCACAGGAGACGGGCAGGCAGGGCGCAGTGCGGATCTGGCTCTGTCCAATCACCCACGGCAGACTGGCATGCAGGGCGCAGTGCGGATCTGGCTGTGTCCACTCACCCACGGGAGACGGTCAGGCAGGGCACAGTGCGGATCTGGCTGTGTCCACTCACCCACGGGAGACGGGTAGGGAAGGCGCAGTGTGGATCTGGCTGTGTCCACTCACCCACGGGAGACGGGCAGGCAAGGCGCAGTGTGGATCTGGCTGTGTCCACTCACCCACAGGAGACGGGCAGAGAGGGTGCTGAGTGGATCTGGCTATGTACACTGACGCACGGGAGACGGGCAGGCAGGGCGCAGTGCGGATCTGGCTGTGTCCAATCACCCACGGCAGACGGGCAGGCAGGGCGCAGTGCGGATCTGGCTGTGTCCACTCACCCACGGCAGACGGTCAGGCAGAGCACAGTGCGGATCTCGCTGTGTCCACTCACCCACGGGAGACGGGTAGGCAAGGCGCAGTGTGGATCTGGCTGTGTCCACTCACCCACGGGAGACGGGCAGAGAGGGTGCTGTGTGGATCTGGCTATGTCCACTGACCCACGGCAGACTCCAGGAAGGGCGCAGTGCGGATCTGGCTGTGTCCACTGACCCACGGGAGACGGGCAGGCAAGGCGCAGTACAGATCTGGCTGTGTCCACTGTCCCACGGCACACGGGCAGGCAGGGCGCAGTGCGGATCTGGCTGTGTCCACTCACCCACGGGAGACGGGCAGGCAATGCGCAGTGTGGATCTGACTGTGTCCACTCACCCTCGGGAGACGGGCAGAAAGGGTGCTGTGTGGATCTGGTTATATACACTGACCCACGGCAGACGGGCAGGCAGGGCCGTGTGCGGATCTGGCTGTGTCCACTCACCAACGGCAGACGGTCAGGAAGGGCGCAGTGCGGATCTGGCTGTGTCCACTCACCCACGGGAGACGGGCAGGCAGGTCGCAGTGCGGATCTGGCTGTGTCCACTCACCCACGGGAGATGGGCAGGCAAGGCACAGTGTGGATCTGGCTGTGTCCACTCACCCACGGGAGACTGGCAGAGATGGTGCTGTGTGGATCTGGCTACGTCCACTGACCCACGGCAGATGGGTACGCAGGGCGAAGTGCGGATCTGGCTATGTCCACTGACCCATGGCAGACGGGCAGGCAGGGCGCAGTGCCGATCTGGCTTGGCCACTCACCCACGGGAGATGGGCAGGCAAGGCACAGTGTGGATCTGGCTGTGTTGACTCACCCACGGGAGACGGGCAGAGAGGGTGCTGTGTGGATCTGGCAATGTCCACTGACCCACGGCAGACGGGCAGGCAGGGCGCAGTGCGGATCTGGCTGTGTCCACTCACCCACGGCAGACGGGCAGGCAGGGCGCAGTGCGATTCTGGCTGTGTCCACTCACCCACTGGAGACGGGCAGGCAGGGCGCAGTGCGGATCTCTCTGTGTCCACTCACCCACGGCAGACGAGCAGGCAGGGCGCCGTGCGGATCTGGCTGTGTCAACTCACCCACGGGAGACGGGCAGGCAAGGCGCAATGTGGATCTGGCTGTGTCCACTCACCCACGGGAGTCGGGCAGAAAGGGCGCTGTGTGGATCTGGCTATGTCCACTAACCCACGGCAGACGGGCAGGAAGGGTGCAGTGCGGATCTGGCTGTGTCCAATCACCCAGGGCAGACGGGCAGGCAGGGCGCAGTGCGGATCTGGCTGTGTCCACTCATCAACGGGAGACGGGCAGAGAGGGTGCTGTGTGGATCTGGCTATGTCCACTGACCCACGGCAGACGGGCAGGCAGGGCACAGTGCGGATCTGGCTGTGTCCCCTCACCCACGGCAGATGGTCAAGCAGGGCGCAGTGCAGATCTGGCTGTGTCCACTCACCCACGGCAGACGGGCAGGCAGGGCGCAGTACGGATCTGGCTGTGTCCACTCACCCATGGGAGACGGGCATGCATGGCGCAGTGTGGATCTGGCTGTGTCCACTCACCCACGGGAGACGGGCAGGCAAGGCGCACTGTGGATCTGGCTGTGTCCACTCACCCACAGCAGACGGGCAGGCAGGGCGCAGTGCGGATCTGGCTGTGTCCACTCACCCACGGCAGACGGGTAGGCAAAGCACATTGTGGATCTGGCTGTGTCCACTTACCCACGGGAGACTGGTAGAGAGTGTGCCGTGTGGATCTGGCTATGTCCACTGACCCACTGCAGACGGCCAGGCAGGGTGCAGTGCGGATTTGGCTGTGTCCCCTCACCCACAGCAGACGGACAGGCAGGGCGCAGGGCGGATCTGGCTGTGTCCACTCACCCACGGGAGACGGGCAGAGAGGGTGCTGTGTGGATCTGGCTATGTCCACTGACCCACGGCAGGTGGGCAGGCAGGGCACAGTGCGGATCTGGCTGTGTCCAATCACCCACGGCAGACGGGCTGGCAGGGCGCAGTGCGGATCTTGTTGTGTCCACTCACCCACGAGAGACGGGTAGGCAAGGCGCACTGTGGATCGGGCTGTGTCCACTCACCCACGGGAGACCGGCAGAGAGGGTGCTGTGTGGATCTGGCTATGTCCACTGACCCACGGCAGACGCGCAGGCAGGGCGCAGTGCGGATCTGGCTGTGTCCACTCACCCATGGCAGACAGTCAGGAAGGGTGCAGTCCGGATCTGGCTATGTCCACTAACCCACGGCAGACGGTCAGGCAGGGCGCAGTGCGGATCTGGCTGTGTCCACTCACGCATGGGAGACGGGTAGGCAAGGCGCAGTGTGGATCTGGCTGTGTCCACTGACCCACGCAGACGGGCAGGCAGGGCGCAGTGCGGATCTGGCTGTGTCCACTCACCCACGACAGACGTTCAGGAAGGGCGCAGTGCGGATCTGGCTGTGTCCACTCACCCACGGGAGACGGGCAGGCAAGGCGCAGTGTGGATCTGGCTGTGTCCACTCACCCACGGGAGACGTGCAGAGAGGGTGCTGTGTGGATCTGGCTATGTACACTGACCCACGGCACACAGGCAGGCAGGGCGCAGTGCGGATCTGGCTGTGTCCACTCACCCACGGGAGACGGGCAAAGAGGGTGCTGTGTGGATCTGGCTATGTACACTGACCCATGGCAGATGGGCAGGCAGGGCACATTGCGGATCTGGCTGTGTCCAATCACGACGGCAGACGGGCAGGCAGGGCGCAGTGAGGATCTGGCTGTGTCCACTCACCCATGGTAGACGGGCAGGCAGGGCACAGTGTGGATCTGGCTGTGTCCACTCACCCACGGCAGACGGGCAGGCAGGGCGCAGTGAGGATCTGGCTGTGTCCACTCACCCACGGCAGAGAAGCAGGCAGGGCGCAGTGCAGATCTGGCTGTGTCCACTCACCCACGGGAGACGGGCAGAGAGGGTGCTGTGTTGATCTGGCTATGTCCACTGACCCACGGCAGACGGGCAGGCAGGGCGCAGTGCGGATCTGGCTGTGTCCACTCACCCACGGGAGACGGGAAGGCAAGGCGCAGTGTGGATCTGGCTGTGTCCACTCACCCACGGGAAATGGGCAGAGAGTGTGCTGTGTGGATCTGGCTATGTCCACTGACCCACAGCAGACGGGCAAGCAGGGCGCGGTGCGGATCTGGCTGTGTCCCTCACCTACAGCAGACGGTCAGGCAGGGCGCAGTGCAGATCTGGCTGTGTCCACTCACCCACGGGAGACGGGCAGGCAATGCGCACTGAGGATCTGGCTGTGTCCACTCACCCACGGCTGACGGGCAGGCAGGGCACACTTCGGATCTTGCTATGACCACTCACCCACGGGAGACGGGCAGAGTGTGTGCTGTTTGGATTTGGCTATGTCCACTGACCTACGACAGACGGGCAGGCAGGGTGCAGTGCGGATCTGGCTGTGTCCAATCACCCACGGCGGACGGTCAGGCAGGGCGCAGTGCAGATCTGGCTGTGTCCACTCACCCACGGGAAACGGGTAGGAAGGCGCAGTGTTGATCTGGCTGTGTCCACTCACCCACGGGAGACGGGCAGAGAGGGTGCTGTGTGGATCTGGCTATGTCCACTGACCCACGGCATAGGGGCAGGCAGGGCGCAGTGTGGATCTGGCTGTGTCCACTCACCCACGACAGACAGGCAGGCAGGGTGCAGTGCGGATCTGGCTGTGTCCATTCACCCACGGGAGACGGGCAGGCAAGGCACAGTGTTGATCTGGCAGTGTCCACTCACCCACGGGATATGGGCAGAGAGGGTGCTGTGTGGATCTGGCTATGTCCACTGACCCACGGCAGACGGGCAGGCAGGGTGCAGTGCGGATCTGGTTGTGTCCACTCACCCACGGCAGACAGTCAGGCAGAGCGCAGTGCGGATCTGGCGGTGTCCACTCACCCACGGGAGACGGGCAGGCAGGGCGCAGTGCGGATCTGGCTATGTCCACTCTCCCACGGGAGACGGGCAGGCAGAGCGCAGTGCGGATCTGGCTGTGTCCACTCACACACGGCAGACAGGCAGGGAGGGCGCAGTGCGGATTTGGCTGTGTCCACTCACACATGGGAGACTGGCAGGCAAGGCGCAGTGTGGATTTGGCTGTGTCCACTCACCCACGGGAGACGGGCACAGATGTTGCTGTGTGGATCTGGCTATGTCCACTGATCCACGGCCGACGGGCAGGGAGGGCGCAGTGCAGATCTCGCTGTGTCCACTCACCCACGGCAGACGGGCAGGCAGGTCGCAGTGCGGATCTGGCTGTGTCCATTCACCCACGGGAGACGGGCAGGCAAGGCGCAGTGTGGATCTGGCTGTGTCCACTCACCCACGGGAGACGGGCAGAGAGTGTGCTGTGTGGATCTGATTATGTACACTGACCCACGGCAGACGGGCAGGCAGGGCGCAATTTGGATCTAGCTGTGTCCACTCACCCACGGCAGATGGTCAGGAAGGGCGCAGTGCAGATCTGGTAGTGTCCACTCACTCACGGGAGACGGGCAGGCAGTGCGCAGGGCGGATCTGGCTGTGTCCACTCACCCACGGCAGACGATTAGGCAGGGCGCAGTGCGGATCTGGCTGTGTCCACTCACCCACGGGAGACGGGCAGGCAAGGCGTAGTGTGGATGTGGCTGTGTCTACTCTCCCACGGGAGACGGGCAGGCAGGGCACACTGCGGATCTGGCTGTGTCCACTCACACACGGCAGACAGGCAGGCAGGGCGCAGTGCGGATCTGGCTGTGTCCTCTCACCCATGGGAGACGGGCAGGCAAGGCGCAGTGTGGATCTGGCTGTGTCCACTCACCCACGGGAGACGGGCAGAGAGGTTGCTGTGTCGATCTGGCTATGTCCACTGACCCACGGCAGACGGGCAAGCAGGGCGCAGTGCGGATGTGGCTGTGTCCAATCACCCATAGCAGACGGGAAGGCAGGGCGCAGTGCGGACCTGGCTGTTTCCACTCACCCACAGGAGACGGGTAGGCAAGTCGCAGTGTGGATCTGGCTGTGTCCACTCACCCACGGGAGACGGGCAGAGAGGGTGCTGTGTTGATCTGGCTGTGTCCACACACCCACTGGAGACGGGTAGGCAAGGCTCAGTGTTGATCTTGCTGTGTCCACTCACCCACGGGAGACGGGCAGAGAGGGTGCTGTGTGGATCTGGCTATCTCCACTAACCCACGGCAGACGGGCAGGCATGGCGCAGTGCGGATCTGGCTGTGTCCACTCACCCACGGCAGACGGGCATGCAGGGCGCAGTGCGGATCTGGCTGTGTCCACTCACCCACGGGAGACGGGCAGGCAAGGCGCACTGAGGATCTGGCTGTGTCCACTCACCCACGGCTGACGGGCAGGCAGGGCACACTTCGGATCTCGCTATGACCACTCACCCACGGGAGACGGGCAGAGTGTGTGCTGTTTGGATTTGGCTATGTCCACTGACCTACGACAGACGGGCAGGCAGGGTGCAGTGCGGATCTGGCTGTGTCCAATCACCCACGGCGGACGGTCAGGCAGGGCGCAGTGCAGATCTGGCTGTGTCCACTCACCCACGGGAAACGGGTAGGAAGGCGCAGTGTTGATCTGGCTGTGTCCACTCACCCACGGGAGACGGGCAGAGAGGGTGCTGTGTGGATCTGGCTATGTCCACTGACCCACGGCATAGGGGCAGGCAGGGCGCAGTGTGGATCTGGCTGTGTCCACTCACCCACGACAGACAGGCAGGCAGGGTGCAGTGCGGATCTGGCTGTGTCCATTCACCCACGGGAGACGGGCAGGCAAGGCACAGTGTTGATCTGGCAGTGTCCACTCACCCACGGGATATGGGCAGAGAGGGTGCTGTGTGGATCTGGCTATGTCCACTGACCCACGGCAGACGGGCAGGCAGGGTGCAGTGCGGACCTGGTTGTGTCCACTCACCCACGGCAGACAGTCAGGCAGAGCGCAGTGCGGATCTGGCGGTGTCCACTCACCCACGGGAGACGGGCAGGCAGGGCGCAGTGCGGATCTGGCTATGTCCACTCTCCCACGGGAGACGGGCAGGCAGGGCGCAGTGCGGATCTGGCTGTGTCCACTCACACACGGCAGACAGGCAGGGAGGGCGCAGTGCGGATTTGGCTGTGTCCACTCACACATGGGAGACTGGCAGGCAAGGCGCAGTGTGGATTTGGCTGTGTCCACTCACCCACGGGAGACGGGCACAGATGTTGCTGTGTGGATCTGGCTATGTCCACTGATCCACGGCCGACGGGCAGGGAGGGCGCAGTGCAGATCTCGCTGTGTCCACTCACCCACGGCAGACGGGCAGGCAGGTCGCAGTGCGGATCTGGCTGTGTCCATTCACCCACGGGAGACGGGCAGGCAAGGCGCAGTGTGGATCTGGCTGTGTCCACTCACCCACGGGAGACGGGCAGAGAGTGTGCTGTGTGGATCTGATTATGTACACTGACCCACGGCAGACGGGCAGGCAGGGCGCAATTTGGATCTAGCTGTGTCCACTCACCCACGGCAGATGGTCAGGAAGGGCGCAGTGCAGATCTGGTAGTGTCCACTCACTCACGGGAGACGGGCAGGCAGTGCGCAGGGCGGATCTGGCTGTGTCCACTCACCCACGGCAGACGATTAGGCAGGGCGCAGTGCGGATCTGGCTGTGTCCACTCACCCACGGGAGACGGGCAGGCAAGGCGTAGTGTGGATGTGGCTGTGTCCACTCTCCCACGGGAGACGGGCAGGCAGGGCACAGTGCGGATCTGGCTGTGTCCACTCACACACGGCAGACAGGCAGGCAGGGCGCAGTGCGGATCTGGCTGTGTCCTCTCACCCATGGGAGACGGGCAGGCAAGGCGCAGTGTGGATCTGGCTGTGTCCACTCACCCACGGGAGACGGGCAGAGAGGTTGCTGTGTCGATCTGGCTATGTCCACTGACCCACGGCAGACGGGCAAGCAGGGCGCAGTGCGGATGTGGCTGTGTCCAATCACCCATAGCAGACGGGAAGGCAGGGCGCAGTGCGGACCTGGCTGTTTCCACTCACCCACAGGAGACGGGTAGGCAAGTCGCAGTGTGGATCTGGCTGTGTCCACTCACCCACGGGAGACGGGCAGAGAGGGTGCTGTGTTGATCTGGCTGTGTCCACACACCCACTGGAGACGGGTAGGCAAGGCTCAGTGTTGATCTTGCTGTGTCCACTCACCCACGGGAGACGGGCAGAGAGGGTGCTGTGTGGATCTGGCTATCTCCACTAACCCACGGCAGACGGGCAGGCAGGGCGCAGTGCGGATCTGGCTGTGTCCACTCACCCACGGCAGACGGGCATGCAGGGCGCAGTGCGGATCTAGCTGTGTCCACTCCACCACGGGAGACGGGCAGGCAAGGCGCAGTGTGGATCTGGCTGTGTCCACTCACACAAGGGAGACGGGCAGAGAGAGTGCTGTGTGGAACTGGCTATGTCCACTGACACACGTTAGACGGGCAGGCAGGGCGCAGTGCGGATCTGGCTGTGTCCACTCACCCACGGCAGACGGGCAGGCAGGGAGCAGTGCGGATCTGGCTGTGTCCAATCACCCACGGCAGACAGGCAGGAGGGCGCAGTGCGGATCTGGCTGTGTCCACTCACCCACGACAGACGTTCAAGAAGGGCGCAGTGCGGATCTGGCTGTGTCCACTCACCCATGGGTGACGGGCAGGCAGGGCGCAGTGCGGGTCTGGCTGTGTCTACTCACCCACGGCAGACGAATAGGCAGGGCGCAGTGCGGATGGGGCTGTGTCCACTCACCCACGGGAGATGGGCAGGTAAGGCGCAGTGTGGATCTGGCTATGTCCACTGACCCACGGCAGACAGGCAGGCAGGGCACAGTGCAGATCTGGGTGTGTCCACTCACCCACGGCAGACGGGCAGGCAGGGCGCAGTGCGGATCTGGCTGTGTCCAATCACCCACGGCAGACGGGCAGGCAGGGCGCAGTGAGGATCTGGCTGTGTCCACTCACCCATGGCAGACGGTAAGGCAGGGCGCAGTGCGGATCTGGCTGTGTCCACTTACCCACGGGAGACGGGTAGGCAAGGCGCCGTGTGGATCTGGCTGTGTCCACTAACCCATGGGAGACGGACAGAGAGTGTGCTGTGTGGATCTGGCTATGTCCACTGACCCACGGCAGACGGGCAGGCAGGGCGCAGTGCGGATCTGGCTGTGTCCACTCACCCACGGGAGACGGGCAAGCAGGGCGCAGTGCGGATCTGGCTGTGTCCACTCACCCACGGGAGACGGGCAGGCAAGGTGCAGTGTGGATCTGGCTGTGTCCACTCACCCACGGGAAACGGGCAGAGAGTGTGCTGTGTGGATCAGGCTATGTCCACTGACCCACAGCAGACGGGCAGGCAGGGCGCAGTGCGGATCTGGCTGTGTCCTCTCACCTACAGCAGACGGTCAGACAGGGCGCAGTGCGGATCTGGCTGTGTCCACTCGCCCACGGGAGACGGGCAGGCAGGGCGCAGTGCGGATCTGGCTGTGTTCACTCACCCACGGCAGACGGGCAGGCAGGGCGCAGTGCGGATCTGGCTGTGTCCACTCACCCACGGCAGACGGTCAGGCAGGGCGCAGTGCGGATCTGGCTGTGTCCACTCACCCACGGGAGACGGGCAGGCAGTGCGCTGTGCGGATCTGGCTGTGTCCACTCACCCACGGCAGAAGGTCAGGCAGGGCGCAGTGCGTATTTGGCTGTGTCCACTCACCCACGGGAGACGGGCAGGCAGGGCGCTGTGCGGATATGGCTGTGTCCACTCACCCACGGGAGACGGGCAGGCAAGGCGCACTGAGGATCTGGCTGTGTCCACTCACCCACGGCTGACGGGCAGGCAGGGCCCACTTCGGATCTGGCTATGACCACTCACCAACGGGAGACGGGTAGGCAAAGCGTACTGTGGATCTGTGTGTCCACTCACCCACGGGAGACGGGCAGAGAGGTTGCCGTGTGGATCTGGCTATGTCCACTGACCCACGGCAGACGGGTAGGCAGGGTGCAGTGAGGATCTGGCTGTGTCCCCTCACCCACGGCAGACGGTCAGGCAGGGCGCAGTGCGGATCTGGCTGTGTCCACTCACCCACGGGAGACGGGTAGGCAAGGCGCACTGTGGATCTGGCTGTGTCCACTCACCCACGGGAGACGGGCAGAGTGGGTGCTGTGTGGATTTGGCTATGTCCACTGACCCACGACAGACGGGCAGGCAGGGCGCAGTGCGGATCTGGCTGTGTCCACTCACCCACGGCAGACGGTCAGGAAGGGCGCAGTACGGATCTGGCTGTGTCCACTCACCCATGGGAGATGGGTAGGCAAGGCGCAGTGTGGATCTGGCTGTGTCCACTGACCCACGCAGACGGGCAGGCAGGGCGAAGTGCGGATCTGGCTGTGTTAACTCACCCACGGCAGACGGGCAGGCAGGGCGCAATGCAGATCTGGCTGTGTCCACTCACCCACGGGAGACTGGCAGGCAAGGCGCAGTGTTGATCTGGCAGTGTCCACTCACCCACGGGATATGGGTAGAGAGGGTGCTGTGTGGATCTGGCTATGTCCACTGACCCACGGCAGATGGGCAGGCAGGGCGCAGTGAGGATCTGGCTGTGTCCAATCACCCACGGCAGACGGGCAGGCAGGGTGCAGTGCGGATCTGGCAGTGTCCACTCACCCACGGGAGACGCGTAGAGAGGGTGCTGTGTGGATCTGGCTATGTACACTGACCCAAGGCAGACGGGCAGGCAGGGCGCAGTACGGATCTGGCTGTGTCCACTCACCAACGGCAGACGGTCAGGCAGGGCGCAGTGCGGATCTGGCGGTGTCCACTCACCCACAGCAGACGGGCAGGCAGGGCGCAGTGTGGATCTGGCTGTGTCCACTCACCCACGGGAGATGGTCAGGCAGGGCGCAGTGCGGATCTCGCTGTGTCCACTCACCCACGGCAGTCGGGCAAGCAGGGCGCAGTGCGGATCTGGCTGTGTCCACTCACCCACGGGATACGGGCAGGTAAGGCGCAGTGTGGATCTGGCTGTGTTCACTCACCAACGGGAGACAGGCAGAGAGGGTGCTGTGTGGATCTGGCTATGTACACTGACCCACGGCAGACGGGCAAGCAGGGCGGTGTGCGGATCTGGCTATGTACACTGACCCATGGCAGACGGGCAGGCAGGGCGCAGTGCGGATCTGGCTGTGTCCACTGACCCACGGCAGACGGGCAGGCAAGGCGCAGTGCGGATCTGGCTGTGTCCACTCACCCACGGGATACGGGCAGAGAGGGTGCTGTTTGGATCTGGCTATCTCCACTGACCCACGGCAGACGAGCAGGCAGGACGCAGTGCGGATCTGGCTGTGTCCACTCACCCACAGCAGACGGGCAGGCAGGGCGCAGTGCAGATCTGGATGTGTCCACTCACCCACGGGAGACGGGCAGGCAAGGCGCAGTGTGGATCTGGCTGTGTCCACTCACCCACGGGAGACGGGCAAGGGGGTGCTGTATGTATCTGGCTATGTACACTGACCCACGGCAGACGGGTAGGCAGGGCGCAGTGCGGATCTGGCTGTGTCCACTCACCCACAGCAGACGGTCAGGAAGGGCGCAGTGCGGATCTGGCTGTGTCCACTCAATCACGGGAGACGGGCAGGCAAGGCGCAGTGTGGATCTGGCTGTGTCCACTCACAAACGGGAGACGGGCAGAAAGGGCGCTGTGTGGATCTCGCTCTGTCCAGTGACCCACGGCAGATGGGAAGGCAGGGCGCAGTGCGGATCTGGCTGTGTCCAATCACCCACGGCAGACGGGCAGGCAGGGCGCAGTGCGGATCTGGCTGTGTCCACTCACCCACGGCAGACGGTCAGGAAGGGCGCAGTACGGATCTGGCTGTGTCCACTCACCCATGGGAGATGGGTAGGCAAGGCGCAGTGTGGATCTGGCTGTGTCCACTGACCCACGCAGACGGGCAGGCAGGGCGAAGTGCGGATCTGGCTGTGTTAACTCACCCACGGCAGACGGGCAGGCAGGGCGCAGTGCGGATCTGGCTGTGTCCACTCACCCACAGCAGACGTTCAGGAAGGGCGCAGTGCGGATCTTGCTGTGTCCACTCACCCATGGGTGACGGGCAGGCAGGGCGCAGTGCGGATCTGACTGTGTCTACTCACTCACGGCAGACGAATAGGCAGGGCGCAGTGCGGATCTGGCTGTGTCCTCTCACCCACGGCAGACGGTCAGGCAGGGCGCAGTGCGGATCTGGCTGTGTCCACTCACCCACGGGAGACGTGCAGAGAGGGTGCTGTGTTGATCTGGCTATGTACACTGACCCACGGCACACGGGCAGGCAGGGCGCAGTGCGGATCTGGCTATGTCCACTCACCCACGGGAAACGGGCAGAGAGGGTGCTGTGTGGATCTGGCTATGTACACTGACCCATGGCAGACGTGCAGGCAGGGCGCAGTGCGGGTCTGGATGTGTCCACTCACCCACGGCAGACGGGCAGGCAGGGCGCAGTGCGGATCTGGCTGTGTCCAATCACCCACGGCAGACGGGGAGGCAGGGCGCAGTGAGGATCTGGCTGTGTCCACTCACCCACGGCAGATGGTCAGGCAGTTCGCAGTGCGGATCTGGCTGTGTCCTCTCACCCACGGCAGACGGTCAGGCAGGGCGCAGTGCGGATCTGGCTGTGTCCACTCACCCACGGGAGATGGGTAGGCAAGGCGCCGTGTGGATCTGGCTGTGTCCACTCACCCAAGGGAGACGGGTAGAGAGGGTGCTGTGTGGATTTGGCTATGTCCACTGACCCACGGAAGATGGGCAGGCAAGGCGCAGTGCGGATCTGTCTGTGTCCACTCACCCACGGGAGACGGGCAGGCAGGGCGCAGTGCGGATCTGGCTGTGTCCACTCACCCACGGCAGACGGGCAGGCAGGGCGCAGTGTGGATCTGGCTGTGTCCACTCACCCACGGGAGACGGGCAGGTAAGTCGCAGTGTGGATCTGGCTGTGTCCACTCACCCACGGGAGACGGGCAGAAAGGGCGCTGTGTGGATCTGGCTATGTCCACTGACCCACGGCACACGGGAAGGCAGGGCGCAGTGCGGATCTGGCTGTGTCCAATCACCAACGGCAGACGGGCAGGCAGGGCGCAGTGCGGATCTGGCTGTGTCCACTCACCCACGGCAGACGGTCAGGCAGGGCGCAGTGCGGATATGGCTGTGTCCACTCACCCACGAGAGACGGGCTGGCAAGGCGCACTGAGGATCTGGCTGTGTCCACTCACACACGGCAGACAAGCACGCAGGGCGCAGTGCGGATCTGGCTGTGTCCACTCACCCACGGGAGGCGGGCAAAGAGGGTGCTGTGTGGATCTGGCTATGTCCACTGACCCACGGCAGACGGGCAGGCAGGGCGCAGTGCGGATATGTCTGTGTCCCCTCACCCACGGCAGACGGTCAGGCAGGGCGCAGTGCGGATCTGGCTGTGTCCACTCACCCATGGGAGACGGGCAGGCAAGGCGCAGTGTGGATCTGGCTGTGTCCACTCACCCATGGGAGACGGGCATAGAGTGTGCTGTGTGGATCTGGCTATGTCCAATGACCCACGGCACACGGGAAGGCAGGGCGCAGTGCGGATCTGGCTGTGTCCAATCACCCACGGCAGACGGGCAGGCAGGGCGCAGTGCGGATCTGGCTGTGTCCACTCACCCACGGCAGACGGTCAGGCAGGGCGCAGTGCCGATATGGCTGTGTCCACTCACCCACGGGAGACGGGCTCGCAAGGCGCATTGAGGATCTGGCTGTGTCCACTCACACACGGCATACAAGCACGCAGGGCGCAGTGCGGATCTGGCTGTGTCCACTCACCCACGGGAGACAGGCAGAGAGGGTGCCGTGTGGATCTGGCTATGTCCACTGACCCACGGCAGACAGGTAGGCAGGGCCCAGTGAGGATCTGGCTGTGTCCACTCACCCACGGGAGACGGGTAGGCAAGGCGCACTGTGGATCTGGCTGTGTCCACTCACCCACGACAGACGGGCAGGCAGGGCGCAGTGAGGATCTGGCTGTGTCCACTCACCCACGGGAGACGGGTAAGCAAGGCGCACTGTGGATCTGGCAGTGTCCATCACCCACGACAGACGGGCAGGCAGGGCGCAGTGCGGATCTGGCTGTGTCCACTCACCCACGGGAGACGGGTAGGCAAGGCGCACTGTGGATCTGGCTGTGTCCATCACCCACGACAGACGGGCAGGAAGGGCGCAGTCCGGATTTGGCTATGTCCACTCACCCACGGGAGACGGGCAGGAAGGGCGCAGTTGGGATCTGGCTGTGTCCACTCACCCACGGCAGACGGGCAGGCAGGGCACAGTGCGGATCTGGCTGTGTCCACTCACCCACGGCAGACGGGCAGGCAGGGCGCAGTGCGGATCTGGCTGTGTCCAATCCCCCACGGCAGACTGGCAGGCAGGGCGCAGGAAGGATCTGGCTGTGTCCACTCACACACGGCAGACGGGCAGGCAGGGCACAGTGTGGATCTGGCTGGGTCCACTCACCCACGGCAGACGGGCAGGCAGTGCACAATGCGGATCTGGCTGTGTACACTCACCCACTGGAGACGGGCAGGCATGGCGCAGTGCGGATCTGGCTGTGTCCACTCACCCATGGGAGACGGGCAGGCAGGGCGCAGTGCGGTTGTGGCTGTGTCCACTCACCCAGGGGAGACTGGCAGGCAAGGCGCAGTGTGGATCTGGCTGTGTCCACTCACCCACGGGAGACGGGCAGAGAGGGTGCTGTGTGGATCTGGCTATGTCCACTGACCCACGGCAGACGGGCAGGCAGGGCGCAGTGCGGATCTGGCTGTGTCCACTCACCCACGGGAGACGGGCAGGCAAGGCGCAGTGTGGATCTGGCTGTGTCCACTCACCCACGAGAAACGGGCAGAGAGTGTGCTGTGTGGATCTGGCTATGTCCACTGACCCACAGCAGACGGGCAGGCAGGGCGCAGTGCGGATCTGGCTGTGTCCCCTCACCTACAGCAGACGGTCAGGCAGGGCACAGTGCGGATCTGGCTGTGTCCACTCACCCACTGGAGACGGGCAGGCAAGGCGCACTGAGGATCTGGCTATGACCACTCACCAACGGGAGACGGGTAGGCAAAGCCCACTGTGGATCTTTGTGTCCACTCTCCCACGGGAGACGGGCAGAGAGGTTGCCGTGTGGATCTGGCTATGTCCACTGACCCACGGCAGACGGTCAGGCAGGGCGCAGTGCGGATCTGGCTGTGTCCACTCACCCACGGGAGACGGGCAGGCAAGGCTCAGTGTGGATCTGGCTGTGTCCACTCACCCACGGGAGACGGGCAGAGAGGGTGCTATGTGGATCTGGCTATGTCCACTGACCCACGGCAGACGGGCAGGCAGGGCGCAGTGCGGATCTGGCGGTGTCCACGCACCCACGGGAGACGGGCAGAGAGGGTGCTGTGTGGATCTGGCTATGTCCACTGACCCACGGAAGACGGGCAGGCAGGGCGCAGTGCGGATCTGGCTGTGTCCACTCACCCACGGCAGACGTGCAGCAGGGCGCAGTGCGGATCTGGCTGTTTCCACTCACCCACGGCAGACGGGCAGGCAGGACGCAGTGCTCCTCTGGCTGTGTCCACTCACACACGGGAGACGGGCAGGCAGGGCGCAGTGCGGATCTGGCTGTGTCCACTCACTCACGGCAGACGGGCAGGCAGGGCGCAGTGCGGATCTGGCTGTGTCCACTCACCCACGGGAGACGGGCAGGCAATGCGCAGTGTGGATCTGGCTGGGTACACTCACCCACGGGAGACGGGCTGGCAGGGCGCAGTGCGGATCTGGGTGTGTCCACTCACCCACAGCAGACGGGCAGGCAGGGCACAGTGCGGATCTTGCTGTGTCCACTCACCCATGGGAGACGGGCAGGCAAGGCGCAGTATGGATCTGGCTGTGTCCTCTCACCCACGGGAGACGGGCAGAGAGTGTGTTGTGTGGATCTGGCTATGTCCACTGACCCACGGCAGACGGGCAGGCAGGGCACAGTGCGGATCTGTCTGTGTCCAATCACCCACGGCAGACGGGCAGGCAGGGCGCAGTGCGGATCTGGCTGTGTCCACTCACCCACGGCAGACGGTCAGGCAGGGCACAGTGCGGATCTGGCTGTGTCCACTCACCCACGGGAGACGGGGAGGCAAGGCGCAGTGTGGATCTGGCTGTGTCCACTCACCCACGGGAGCTGGGCAGAGAGTGTGCTGTGTGGATCTGGCTATGTCCACTGACCCACGGCAGATGGGCAGGCAGGGCGTAGTGCGGATATGGTTGTTTCCACTGACCCATGGCAGACGGGAAGGCAGGGCGCAGTGCAGATCTGGCTGTGTCCACTCACCCATGGGAGACGGGCAGGCAAGGCGCAGTGTGGATGTTGCTGTGTCCACTCACCCAGGTGAGATGGGCAAAGAGGGTGCTGTGTGGATCTGGCTATGTCTACTGACCCACGGCAGATGGGCAGGCAGGGCGCAGTGCGGATCTGGCTGTCTCCCCTCAACCACGGCAGACGGTCAGGCAGGGCGCAGTGCGGATCTGTCTGTGTCCAATCACCCACGGCAGACAAGCAGGCAGGGCGCAGTGCAGATCTGGCTGTGTCTACTCACCCACGGCAGATGGGGAGGAAGGGCGCAGTGCGAATCTGGCTGTGTCCACTCACCCACGGGAAACGGGCAGGCAGGGCGCAGTGCGGATCTGGCTGTGTCCACTCACCCACGGCAGACGGTCAGGTAGGGCGCAGTGCGGATCTGGCTGTGTCCACTCACCCACGGGAGAGGGGCAGGCAAGGCGCAGTGTGGATCTGGCTGTGTCCACTCACCCACGGGAGACGGGGAGAGAGGGTGCTGTGTGGATCTGGCTATGTCCACTGACCCACGGCAGACGGGCAGGCAGGGCGCAGTGCGGATCTGTCTGTGTCCAATCACCCACGGCAGACAAGCAGGCAGGGCGCAGTGCGGATCTGGGTGTGTCCACTCACCCACGGCAGACGGTCAGGCATGGCGCAGTGCAGATCTGGCTGTGTCCACTCACCCACGGGAGACGGGCAGAGAGGGTGCCGTGTGGATCTGGCTATGTCCACTGACCCACGGTAGACGGGCAGGCAGGGCGCAGTGCGGATGTGGCTGTGTCCCCTCACCCACGGCAGATGGTCAGGCAGGGTGCAGTGCGGATCTGGCTGTGTCCACTCACCCACGGGAGACGGGTAGGCAAGGCGCAGTGTGGATCTGGCTGTGTCCACTCACCCACGAGAGACGGGCAGAGAGGGTACGGTGTGGATCTGGCTATGTCCACTGACCCACGGCAGACGGGCAGGCAGGGCGCAGTGCCGATCTGGCTGTGTCCACTCACCCAAGGGAGACGGGCAGGCAAGGCGCAGTGTGGATCTGGCTGTGTCCACTCACCCACTGGAGACGGGCTGAGAGGGTGCTATGTGGATCTGGCTATGTCCACTGACCCACGCCAGACGGGCAGGAAGGGCGCAGTGCGGATCTGGCTGTGTCCACTCACCGACGGCAGACGGTCAGGCAGGGCGCAGTGCGGATCTGGCTGTGTCCACTCACGCACGGGAGACGGGCAGGCAGGGCGCAGTGCGGATCTGGCTGTGTCCACTCACCGACGGGAGACGGGTAGGCAAGGCGCAGTGTGGATCTGGCTGTGTCCACTCACGCACGGGAGACTGGCAGAGTGGGTACTGTGTGGATCTGGCTATGTCCAGTGACCCACGGCAGACGGGCAGGCAGGGCGCAGTGCGGATCTGGCTGTGTCCACTCACCCACGGGAGATGGGTAGGCAAGGCGCACAGCGGATCTGGCTGTGTCCACTCACCCACTTGAGAAGGGCCGGCAAGGCGCAGTGTGGATCTGGCTGTGTCCACACAGCAACCGGAGACGGGCAGGAACTGCGCAGTGTGGATGTGGCTGTGTCGACACACCCACGGGAGACGGGAGGCTGGGGGCAGTGTGAAACTGGCTGTGTCCACACACACACGGGAGACAAGCAGGCAGGGCGCAGTGTGGTTCTGGCTCTGTCCACTCACACACGGGAGGCGGGCAGGCAGTGGTGCAGTGTGGAACTGACTGTTTCCATACTCCCATGGGTGACGGGCAGGCAGGGCGCAGGGTGGAACTTGCCGTGTCCACACACCCATCGGAGACGGGCAGGTAGGGTGCTGTGCGGACGTGGCTGTTTCCACTCACCCACGGGAGACAGGCAGGAAGGGTGCTGTGCGGACGTGGCTGTGTCCACTCACCCACGGGAGACAGGCAGGCAGGGCAATGTGTGGAACTGGCTGTGACCATACACCCACGGGAGACGGGCAGGTAAGGATCTGTGTGGAACTGGCTGTGTCCACTCACCCACGGGATACGGGCATGCAGGGCGCAGTTGGAACTGGCTGTTTCTACACACCCACGGGAGATGGGCAGACAGGGCACAGTGTGGATAAGGCTGTGTCCACTCACCCACGGGAGAAGGGCAGACAGGGCACAGTGTGGAACTTTTTTGTCCACACATCCACGGGAGATGGGCGGGCAGGGCACAGTGTGGATGTGGCTGTGTCCTCTCACCCACGGGAGACAGGCAGGCAGGGCGCAGTGTGGATCTTGCCGTGTCCACACACCCACAGGAAACGGGCAGGCAGTTAGCAGTGTGGAAATGGCTGTGTCCATATACCCACGGGAGACAGGCAGGCAGGGATCTGTGTGGAACTGGCTGTGTCCACTCACCCATGGGAGAGGGGCAGGCAGGGCGCTGTGTGGATCTGGCTGTGTCCACGCACCCACGGGAGACGGGCAGGAGGGCTCTGTGTGGAACTGGCCTTGTCCACTCACCCACGGGAGCTAGGCACGCAGGGCGCAGTGTGGATGTGGCTGTGTCCACTCACCCAAGGGTGACGAGCAGGCAGGGCGCTGTGTGGAACTGGCTGTGTCCACACACCAACCGGAGACTGGCAGGCAGGGCGCAGTGTGGTTCTGGCTGTGTCCATTCACAGACGGGAGACGAGCAGACAGGGCGCACTGTGGAACTGGCTGTGTCCACAAACCCACGGGAGACAAGCAGGCAGGGCGCAGTGTGGATCTGGCTGTGTCCACTCACCTAAGGGAGACCGGCAGGCAGAGCGCATTGTGGAAATGGCTGTGTCCACACACCCACGGGAGACGGGTAGGCAGGACTCTTTGTGGAAATGGCTCTGTTCACTCACCCACGGGTATCGGGCAGGCAGGGCGCAGAGTGGATGTGGCTGTGTCCACTCACCCATGGGAGACGGGCAGACAGGGCACAGTGTTGAACTGGCTGTGTCCACACACCCACGGGAGACGGGCAGGCAGGGCGCAGTGTGGATGTAGCTGTGTCCTCTCACTCACGGGAGACGGGCAGACAGGGCGCAGTGTGGAACTGGCTGTGTCCACGCACCCACGGGAGACAGGCAGGAGGGCTCTGTGTGGAACTTCCTGTGTCCACACACCCACAGGAGACGGGCAGACAGGGTGCAGTATGGAACTGGCTGTGTCCACACACTGACGGGAGACGGGCAGGCAGGGCGCAGTGTGTATCTGGCTGTGTCCACTCATGCATGGGTGACGAGCAGACGGGCGCAGTGTGGAACTGGCTGTGTCCATACACCCACGGGAGACGGGTAGGTAGGGATCTGTGTGGAATTGGCTGTGTCCACTCACCCACGGGAGAGTGACAGGCAGGGGTCAGTGTGCATGTGGCTGTGTCCACTCACCCACCGAAAACGGGCAGGCAGGGCGCAGTGTGTAACTGACTGTGTCCACACACCCTCGGGAGATGGGCAGGGAGGGTGCAGTGTGGATCTGGTTGTGTCCACTCACCCATGGAAGACGGGCACGCAGGGCGCAGTGTGGATCTGGCTGTGTCCACTCACCCACGGGAGACGGGCAGGCAAGGCGCAGTGTGGATCTGGCTGTGTCCACTCACCCACGGGAAACGGGCAGAGAGTGTGCTGTGTGGATCTGGCTATGTCCACTGACCCACAGCAGACGGGCAGGCAGGGCGCAGTGCGGATCTGGCTGTGTCCCCTCACCTACAGCAGACGGTCAGGCAGGGCGCAGTGCGGATCTGGCTGTGTCCACTCACCCACGGGAGACGGGCAGGCAAGGCGCACTGAGGATCTGGCCGTGTCCACTCACCCACGGCTGACGGGCAGGCAGGGCACACTTCGGATCTGGCTATGACCACTCACCAACGGGAGACGGGTAGGCAAAGCCCACTGTGGATCTTTGTGTCCACTCTCCCACGGGAGACGGGCAGAGAGGTTGCCGTGTGGATCTGGCTATGTCCACTGACCCACGGCAGACGGTCAGGCAGGGCGCAGTGCGGATCTGGCTGTGTCCACTCACCCACGGGAGACGGGCAGGCAAGGCTCAGTGTGGATCTGGCTGTGTCCACTCACCCACGGGAGACGGGCAGAGAGGGTGCTATGTGGATCTGGCTATGTCCACTGACCCACGGCAGACGGGCAGGCAGGGCGCAGTGCGGATCTGGCGGTGTCCACGCACCCACGGGAGACGGGCAGAGAGGGTGCTGTGTGGATCTGGCTATGTCCACTGACCCACGGAAGACGGGCAGGCAGGGCGCAGTGCGGATCTGGCTGTGTCCACTCACCCACGGCAGACGGGCAGCAGGGCGCAGTGCGGATCTGGCTGTTTCCACTCACCCACGGCAGACGGGCAGGCAGGACGCAGTGCTCCTCTGGCTGTGTCCACTCACACACGGGAGACGGGCAGGCAGGGCGCAGTGCGGATCTGGCTGTGTCCACTTACTCACGGCAGACGGGCAGACAGGGCGCAGTGCGGATCTGGCTGTGTCCACTCACCCACGGGAGACGGGCAGGCAATGCGCAGTGTGGATCTGGCTGGGTACACTCACCCACGGGAGACGGGCTGGCAGGGCGCAGTGCGGATCTGGCTGTGTCCACTCACCCACGGCAGACGGGCAGGCAGGGCACAGTGCGGATCTTGCTGTGTCCACTGACCCATGGGAGACGGGCAGGCAAGGCGCAGTATGGATCTGGCTGTGTCCACTCACCCACGGGAGACGGGCAGAGAGTGTGTTGTGTGGATCTGGCTATGTCCACTGACCCACGGCAGACGGGCAGGCAGGGCACAGTGCGGATCTGTCTGTGTCCAATCACCCACGGCAGACGGGCAGGCAGGGTGCAGTGCGGATCTGGCTGTGTCCACTCACCCACGGCAGACAGTCAGGCAGGGCACAGTGCGGATCTGGCTGTGTCCACTCACCCACGGGAGACGGGGAGGCAAGGCGCAGTGTGGATCTGGCTGTGTCCACTCACCCACGGGAGCTGGGCAGAGAGTGTGCTGTGTGGATCTGGCTATGTCCACTGACCCACGGCAGACGGGCAGGCAGGGCGCAGTGCGGATATGGTTGTTTCCACTGACCCATGGCAGACGGGAAGGCAGGGCGCAGTGCAGATCTGGCTGTGTCCACTCACCCATGGGAGACGGGCAGGCAAGGCGCAGTGTGGATCTGGCTGTGTCCACTCACCCAGGTGAGATGGGCAGAGAGGGTGCTGTGTGGATCTGGCTATGTCTACTGACCCACGGCAGACGGGCAGACAGGGCGCAGTGCGGATCTGGCTGTCTCCCCTCAAGCACGGCAGACGGTCAGGCAGGGCGCAGTGCGGATCTGTCTGTGTCCAATCACCCACGGCAGACAAGCAGGCAGGGCGCAGTGCAGATCTGGCTGTGTCCACTCACCCACGGCAGATGGGCAGGAAGGGCGCAGTGCGAATCTGGCTGTGTCCACTCACCCACGGGAAACGGGCAGGCAGGGCGCAGTGCGGATCTGGCTGTGTCCACTCACCCACGGCAGACGGGCAGGCAGGGCGCAGTGCGGATCTGGCTGTGTCCACTCACCCACGGGAGAGGGGCAGGCAAGGCGCAGTGTGGATCTGGCTGTGTCCACTCACCCACGGGAGACGGGGAGAGAGGGTGCTGTGTGGATCTGGCTATGTCCACTGACCCACGGCAGACGGGCAGGCAGGGCGCAGTGCGGATCTGTCTGTGTCCAATCACCCACGGCAGACAAGCAGGCAGGGCGCAGTGCGGATCTGGCTGTGTCCACTCACCCACGGCAGACGGTCAGGCATGGCGCAGTGCAGATCTGGCTGTGTCCACTCACCCACGGGAGACGGGCAGAGAGGGTGCCGTGTGGATCTGGCTATGTCCACTGACCCACGGTAGACGGGCAGGCAGGGCGCAGTGCGGATGTGGCTGTGTCCCCTCACCCACGGCAGATGGTCAGGCAGGGTGCAGTGCGGATCTGGCTGTGTCCACTCACCCACGGGAGACGGGCAGGCAAGGCGCAGTGTGGATCTGGCTGTGTCCACTCACCCACGAGAGACGGGCAGAGAGGGTACGGTGTGGATCTGGCTATGTCCACTGACCCACGGCAGACGGGCAGGCAGGGCGCAGTGCGGATCTGGCTGTGTCCACTCACCCAAGGGAGACTCGCAGGCAAGGCGCAGTGTGGATCTGGCTGTGTCCACTCACCCACGGGAGACGGGCTGAGAGGGTGCTATGTGGATATGGCTATGTCCACTGACCCACGCCAGACGGGCAGGAAGGGCGCAGTGCGGATCTGGCTGTGTCCACTCACCGACGGCAGACGGTCAGGCAGGGCGCAGTGCGGATCTGGCTGTGTCCACTCACCCTCGGGAGACGGGCAGGCAGGGCGCAGTGTGGATCTGGCTGTGTCCACTCACCCACGGGAGACTGGCAGAGTGGGTACTGTGTGGATCTGGCTATGTCCAGTGACCCACGGCAGACGGGCAGGCAGGGCGCAGTGCGGATCTGGCTGTGTCCACTCACCCACGGGAGATGGGTAGGCAAGGCGCACAGCGGATCTGGCTGTGTCCACTCACCCACTTGAGACGGGCCGGCAAGGCGCAGTGTGGATCTGGCTGTGTCCACACAGCAACCGGAGACGGGCAGGAACTGCGCAGTGTGGATGTGGCTGTGTCGACACACCCACGGGAGACGGGAGGCTGGGCGCAGTGTGAAACTGGCTGTGTCCACACACACACGGGAGACAAGCAGGCAGGGCGCAGTGTGGTTCTGGCTCTGTCCACTCACACACGGGAGGCGGGCAGGCAGTTGTGCAGTGTGGAACTGACTGTGTCCACACTCCCATGGGTGACGGGCAGGCAGGGCGCAGGGTGGAACTTGCCGTGTCCACACACCCATCGGAGACGGGCAGGTAGGGTGCTGTGCGGACGTGGCTGTTTCCACTCACCCACGGGAGACAGGCAGGAAGGGTGCTGTGCGGACGTGGCTGTGTCCACTCACCCACGGGAGACAGGCAGGCAGGGCAATGTGTGGAACTGGCTGTGACCATACACCCACGGGAGACGGGCAGGTAGGGATCTGTGTGGAACTGGCTGTGTCCACTCACCCACGGGATACGGGCATGCAGGGCGCAGTTGGAACTGGCTGTTTCTACACACCCACGGGAGATGGGCAGACAGGGCACAGTGTGGATAAGGCTGTGTCCACTCACCCACGGGAGAAGGGCAGACAGGGCACAGTGTGGAACTTTTTTGTCCACACATCCACGGGAGATGGGCGGGCAGGGCACAGTGTGGATGTGGCTGTGTCCTCTCACCCACGGGAGACAGGCAGGCAGGGCGCAGTGTGGATCTTGCCGTGTCCACACACCCACAGGAAACGGGCAGGCAGTTAGCAGTGTGGAAATGGCTGTGTCCATATACCCACGGGAGACAGGCAGGCAGGGATCTGTGTGGAACTGGCTGTGTCCACTCACCCATGGGAGAGGGGCAGGCAGGGCGCTGTGTGGATCTGGCTGTGTCCACGCACCCACGGGAGACGGGCAGGAGGGCTCTGTGTGGAACTGGCCTTGTCCACTCACCCACGGGAGCTAGGCACGCAGGGCGCAGTGTGGATGTGGCTGTGTCCACTCACCCAAGGGTGACGAGCAGGCAGGGCGCTGTGTGGAACTGGCTGTGTCCACACACCAACCGGAGACTGGCAGGCAGGGCGCAGTGTGGTTCTGGCTGTGTCCATTCACAGACGGGAGACGAGCAGACAGGGCGCAGTGTGGAACTGGCTGTGTCCACAAACCCACGGGAGACAAGCAGGCAGGGCGCAGTGTGGATCTGGCTGTGTCCACTCACCTAAGGGAGACCGGCAGGCAGAGCGCATTGTGGAAATGGCTGTGTCCACACACCCACGGGAGACGGGTAGGCAGGACTCTTTGTGGAAATGGCTCTGTTCACTCACCCACGGGTATCGGGCAGGCAGGGCGCAGAGTGGATGTGGCTGTGTCCACTCACCCATGGGAGACGGGCAGACAGGGCACAGTGTTGAACTGGCTGTGTCCACACACCCACGGGAGACGGGCAGGCAGGGCGCAGTGTGGATGTAGCTGTGTCCTCTCACTCACGGGAGACGGGCAGACAGGGCGCAGTGTGGAACTGGCTGTGTCCACGCACCCACGGGAGACAGGCAGGAGGGCTCTGTGTGGAACTTCCTGTGTCCACACACCCACAGGAGACGGGCAGACAGGGTGCAGTATGGAACTGGCTGTGTCCACACACTGACGGGAGACGGGCAGGCAGGGCGCAGTGTGTATCTGGCTGTGTCCACTCATGCATGGGTGACGAGCAGACGGGCGCAGTGTGGAACTGGCTGTGTCCATACACCCACGGGAGACGGGTAGGTAGGGATCTGTGTGGAATTGGCTGTGTCCACTCACCCACGGGAGAGTGACAGGCAGGGGTCAGTGTGCATGTGGCTGTGTCCACTCACCCACCGAAAACGGGCAGGCAGGGCGCAGTGTGTAACTGACTGTGTCCACACACCCTCGGGAGATGGGCTGGGAGGGTGCAGTGTGGATCTGGTTGTGTCCACTCACCCATGGGAGACGGGCACGCAGGGCGCAGTGTGGATCTGGCTGTGTCCACTCACCCACGGGAGACGGGCAGGCAGGGCGCTGTGTGGATCTGGCTGTGTCCACACACCCACGGAAGACGGGCAGGCAGGGTGCTGTGTAGAACTAGCTGTGTCCACTCACCAACAGCAGATGGGCAGGCAGGGCGCAGAGTGGATGTGGCTGTGTCCACTCACCCACGTGAGACGGGCAGGCAGGGCGCAGTGTGGAACTGGCTGTGTCCACACACCCTTGGGAGATGGGTAGTCAGGGCGGAGTGTGGATCTGGCTGTGTCCACACACCCACGGGAGACAGGCGGGCAGGGTGTTGTGTGGATATGGCTGTTTCCACACACCTATGGGAGACGGGCAGGCAGGGCGCAATGTAGAAATGGCTGTTTCCACAAACCCATGGGAGACGGTCAGGCAGGGCGCTGTGTGGATCTGGCTGTTTCCAAACACCACGGGAGACAGGCAGGCTGGGCGGCGTATGGATCTGGCTATGTCCACACACCCATGGGAGATGGGCATGCTAGGCGCAGTGTGGAACTGTGTCCACACACCCACGGGAGACGGGCAGGCAGGGCACAGTGTGGATGTGGCTTTGTCCACTCACCCACGGGAGATGGGCAGGCCGTGCGCTGTGTCGATCTCGGTGTGTCCACGCACCCATGTGGGACCGTCTGGCAGGGTGCTGTGTGGATCTGGCCGTGTCCACACACCCACGGGAGATGAGCAGGCAGGGCACAGTGTGGAACTTGCTGTGTCCACATACCCACTGGAGACTGGCAGGAAGGGCGCTGTGTGGACATCGCTGTTTCCACTGAACCACTGGAGATGGGCAGGCAGGGCGCTCTGTGGACGTGGCTGTGTCCACTCTCCCAAAGGAGACGGGCAGGCAGGGCGCAGTGTGGATCTTGCAGTGTCCACACACCCACAGGAGACGGGCAGGCAGGGCGCAGTGTGGAACTGGCTTTGTGCACTCACCCATGGGTGACGGGCAGACAGGGCGCAGTGTGGATGTGGCTGAGTCCACTCACCCACGGGAGACGGTCAGGCAGGGCGCAGTGTGGATCTTGCCGTGTCCACACACCCACGGGAGACGGGCAGGTAGGGCGAAGTGTGGATCTTGTCGTGTCCACAAACCACCGAGGATGTGCAGGCAGGGCGCAGTGTGGAACTGGCTTTGTGCACTCACCCATGGGTGACGGGCAGACAGGGCGCAGTATGGATGTGGCTGTGTCCACTCACACACGGGAGACGGGCAGGCAGGGTGCAGTGTGGATCTTGCCGTGACCACACAGCCATAGGAGACTGGCAGACAGGGCGCAGTGTGGATGTGGCTGTGTCCACTCACACACGGGAGACGGGCAGGCAGGGTGCAGTGTGGATCTTGCCGTGACCACACAGCCATAGGAGACTTGCAGGCAGGGCGCAGTGTGGATCAGACTATGTCCACTCACCCATGCGTGACGGACAGGCAGGGCGCAGTGTGGATCTTACCGTGTCCACACTCCCACGGCAGACTTGCAGGCTAGGCGCAGTGTGGATCGCGCTGTGTCCACTCACCCATGAGTGATGGGCAGGAAGGGCACAGTGTGGAACTGGCTGTGTCCACACACGCACCGGAGACGGGCAGGCAGGGCTCTGTGTGGAACTCGCTGTGACCACACACCCACAGGAGACGGGCAGGCAGGGCGCAGTGTGGAACAGGCTGTGTCCACACACCCACCAGAGAAGGGCCGGCAAGGCTCTGTGTAGAACTGGCTGTGTCAACACACCCACGGGAGACGGACAGGCAGGGTGCAGTGTGGATCTGGCTGTGATCACTCACCCATGGGTGACGGGCAGGCAGGGTGCAGTGTGGAAATGGCTGTGTCCACACACACACCAGAGACGGGAAGGCAGGGCCCTGTGTGGTTGTGGCTGTCTCCACTCACACATGGGAGACGGGCAGGCAGGGTGCTGTGTGGATGTGGCTGTGTCAACACACCCACGGGAGACGGGCAGGGTGGGCCCCGTGTGGATCTGGCTGTGTCCACACACCCATGGAAGATGGGCAGGCAGGGTGCTGTGTGGATCTGGCTATGTCCACTCACACACGGGAGACGGGCAGGCAGGGCACTGTGTGGAACTGGCTGTATCCACTCACCCATGGGAGACAGGCAGACAGGGCGCTGTGTAGATCTGTCTGTGTCCACTCACTCATGGGAGACGGGCTGGCAGGGTGCAGTGTGGAAATGGCTGTGTCCACACACCCACGGGAGACGGGCAGGCAGGTCGCAGTGTGGATCTGGCTGTGTCCACTCACACATGGGTGACGGGCAGGCAGGGCGCAGTTTGGAACCGGCTGTGTCCACACACCCATCGGAGACGGGCAGGCAGGGCGCTGTGTGTATGTGGCTGTCTCCACTCACCCACGGAAGTTGGGCAGGCAGGGCGCAGTGTGTAACTTGCCGTGTCCATACTCGCATGGGAGACGGGCAGGCAGGGCGCAGTGCTGATGTGGCTGTGTCCACTCACCAACGGGAGACGGTCAGGTAGTGCACAGTGTGGAACTGGCCGTGTCCATACTCCCACGGGAGACGGGCAGGCAGGGCACAGTGTGGAACTGGCTGTGTCCACTCACCCACGGGAGACAGGCAGGAAGGGCGCAGTGTGGAACTTGCTGTGTCCCCACACCCACCGACGTCGGGCTGGTAGGGCGTTGTGTGGAACTGCCTGTGTCCACACACCCATGGAAGACAGTCAAACAGGGAGCCTTGTGGATCTGGCTGTGTCCACTCACCCACGGTAGACGGGCAGGCAGGGCGCTGTGTGGCTGTGGCCGTGTCCACTCATCCACGGGAGACGGGAGTCTGGGCGCCCTGTGGATGTTGCCGTGTCCACACACCCACGGGAGCCGGCCAGGGAGGGCGCTATCTGGATCTGGCTTTGTCCTTTTCCCCATGGGAGACGGGCAGGCAGGGCGCTTTGTGGAACTTGCTTTTTCCACATACCCATGGGAGACGGTCAGAAAGGGTGCTGTGTGGATGTGGCTGTGTCCACTCACCAACGGGAGACGGGCAGGCTGGGCGCCGTTTGGATCTGGCTGTGTCCAAACACCCATGGGAGACGGGTAGGCAGGGCGCTGTGTGGATATGGGTATGTCTACACACCCACCGGAGACGGGCAGGCAGGGCGCTGTGTGGATTTGGCTGTGTCCACTTACCCACGGGAGATGGGCTGGCAGGGTGCAGTGTGGATCTTGCCGTGTCCACACACCCATGGGGGACGGTCAGACAGGGTGCCAGACCTTTGGTCTGACACCTGACAGTCCAGATGCCACGCATGCTGCGGCGTGGCGGCGGTGTCACGGCTCGGGACAAGAGGAGGTCCCACGGTGCGGGCTGGGGAGCCTGGCACCGCGACGGGCGCTGAGGGTGGGGGTGACCCCCCTGACCGCCGCCGCGCTCCCAGAAAGGGGACAGAACAAGAGGCAAAAAAAAAAAAAAAAAAAAAACAAAAGCCTACGGCACCGGTATTCCCAGGCAGTCTCCCATCCAAGTACTAACCAGGCCCGACCCTGCTTAGCTTCGGAGATCAGCCGAGACCGGGCGCGTTCAGGCCTGCGTGGCCGGAGAGGGTGGAGGGCGCCCCTGTCCCGCTCAAGAAGCCGAGCCTCTCTGCGCTTCCCCTCGCTGGGCCTGTTGCGTTCGCCAGCCGGGTCCGGCGGACTCCGCGGGACTGGGGAGAGGGGCGGGGCGGCGTGGGGGGCTGTCCAGACACACACACACACACACACACACACACACACATACACACACACGAGATGGGCCTCCACGGCTGGACCCGCCAAGGTGGAGACCTTCCAGCCCCCCTCCTCTCCTCCCCTCCTTCACCTACCCGCCCCCACCCCCAGCACTCCGCCCCTGCTGACTGCGCACACGCACGGGGCGCTCGACCTTTGCCCCCAGCCAGGGGCCGCCCTCCCCCACAAACCCTTTCAGCTGTGACCCCCGCCCTGTGCGTGGGCTGCTGCCTATTCCCCATGGCCAGGGCTGGGGCACAGCGCATGGGGGAGGGGAGCGAGTGTAGGTGCGTCTCTCCGGATGTGTCCCATGGGTGGGGTGGAGTGGGGTGGGGTGGTTTGGGGGGCTCTGAAGAAATCAATCCCCTCCATCTCCTCCCTCTGGAAAACACCCAAGCCCTTGGAGAACTGCCCGCACCGCTACCGTGGGGGCCGGACCCTCCTCTGTGTCCTCCTGTGGCCCAGTCCAAGGGGCCTGGGCCTGGCCAGGGCTGCATTGGACCCCGACCACCCTGGCGTGTGCACTCGCTAGAAATCGGCGATTAGATATTGGATTCCAGCTTCATTGAGGTCATTTCACTAATGAGTGCACCAGAAAGAGTTTCCTAAACCATCTGTGAGGGTGGCAACTGAAAGAGAATTTTAAAGCTGACAGAATAGGCGAGGGAAGGCATAGGAGATTTCCACACCCAGCAAGGAAGACTTTCCCGAAATGGAAGAAAGAAACGAGCAAACAGAGACACCGGTAGCCCGCCCGGATCAGAGTCTGCCCCTGAGAGAAAGTACCCTGACCAGGTTCACCCGTGGGTGGGTGGCGAGCTAGCGGCATTCAGAAGAGCGAGGCCCGCAGTCTGTGCGGAAGACACCTGCACTCGGGTGTGTGTGGCGGCACGATTCACAAGCAGCTCCAGATGTTAAACCAAGGAGAAGCCAGGGAGTTCCCAACGCCCCAGGTGTCCTCAGCCCACGACCGGCTGCTGTGGGAATGCGAAGCCCGGCTCCTTGTCTCAGAGCGGGACAACCAGGAGGTGTGATGTACACCCCGGGGTTCCCAGGAGGATCAGGCTGAAGCTGGGACTTGGCCTCTAAGTGTCCCCTCCCCTGCCACCCCCTTCCCCTTCCTGCTCCTCTACTCCTGGTGCCCCTCCATCCAGGGGCCAGACCTTAAAGAGTCACCGCAAGAGAATCCTGGTCCCAAAGGAGCCTTCTGGGGGACCCGTGCTGAGAGAGCTTGCGGGCATGGCCTGCTGGGGCTCTGCCTGACCCAGGGCTGAGAGATGCAACCTCCCAGCTCTGGGTCCCTGCAGGAAGTGTTGGCAAGCACAGGGCCAGTCCTCCAAAGGCCCAGGTGCAGGGAGCCCAGGCCAAGCAGCCTGTGGAAGAAGCCACTTGCCGTGCCACCCCGGGAACACCACTGCAGGCCCCGGCCCTTCCCACCTCCTCCTCCTCCCCCCCCGCCCCCCCCGCCCGACATGGCGCAGGGCTCAGAGACACCTCAGACTCTTGCTACCCAAAGTGCAAAGGGCATCAGTTGCTCCTCCAAACCCCCCGCCCAGCAGACCACGTTGTCCAGCCAGCCCCCGGGCCTCCCTGGGGTACCCAGCACAAAAGTGCAGACACCCACCGGACCCTCAATCTCAGTTTTCCGATGTTTTTGCCACTCTAAGGACCCGCAGGCCAGCTGGGCCTTCTGGCAGGACAGAGAGCCCCGGAATCCGACGTGGAGAGCTGGGTGTGGAGAGCTGCGTGTACGTCCCCATCAGGAGGCCGTCCCCACCTCCGCCGCTCTCCCCTCGCGCAGGGCCTCAGGGAAGACACCAGGCTGGGCCCCCACGGCACAGTGGGGGCACGTCCCCCACACGCGACTTAGGGATGGCTGCTCGAGACTGCTGCGTCCACCCTGCTGCCGGGTTTCTGGAGGGCTTCCTGGAAGCAGCGTCCACACCAAGCCCTTGGAAGGCCCAGGCGACGGGGGAGCCGGTCATGCAGGGGCCGAGGATGGTGACGGGCAAGGAGGAGCATGTCAGGCAGGGGCCGAAGACGGTGACCGTGACCGTGACGGGCCGGGTAGGAAGGAGCCGTTCAGGCAGGGGCCGAGGACGGTGACGGGCCTGGCCGGGGAGGAGTGCGTCAGGCAGGGGCACAGGAGACGGGCGGGGTAAGGGTTAGGGTTACAGTTAGGGCACAATTCACAATCGCAAAGATGTGGAAGCGACCCGAGTGCCCATCCATCCAGGAGTGCATTAATAAAATCTGGCGCGTGGACACCACGGAGTGCCATTCGGCAATGAGGAGCAGCGGTGAGAGGGCACCTCTCGTGGTTCTCCTGGCCAGAGCTGGAACCCGTTCCAGTAAGTCAAGTATCCCAAGAATGGACACACGAGCACCACGTGAGCGCGCTCACCAGCAAATTGGTACGAACGGATGGACACCTAAGTGGACACAGAGGAATCACCTTCATCGGGTGGGTGTCGGGCGGGCGGGGGGAGGGGATGGGCATACACATCCATTAGGAATGGGGTGGGTGCGCACCGACTGGGGGATGGGCGCACTTGAAGCTAATGACCCGAGGGGGGAGGCTGGGAGAGGGCAACGTACCCGACCTTAACATTGGTACCCCCACAATACGCTGGCACAACATGAGAGGTAAATGAATAAGAACACAGGGGGGAGGGGGGCACGGGCAACACATGTCACCTGGATACTTGTACTCCCATCAACTGCTTGAAAAGAGAGAGAAAAGAAAATGCAATAATAGAGGTAAGAGACACTTTTTAAAAATAATGAATCCGAAGAGAAAAGTAAAAGGAGGCCTGTGGAGCAGGTCTGGGTGTCACTCCGGATCCCCCAACATCAGGTGCCACCACCAAAGATTCCTACGTGTAGCCCATAGAACCCCAAAAGGAACGGGACGAGTTCTGGTCACATACTCCCTCAAAATGACATCCTGGCCTTCTTCTGGAACTCCCTCCCCTCTCAGCCTCTCAAGGTTTCCTCCAGCGTGTCGGTTCCCACAGACCAGACCTTTGGTCTGACACCTGACAGTCCAGATGCCAGGCATGCTGTCGCGTGGCGGCGGTGTCGCGGCTCGGGACAAGAGGAGGCCCCACGGTGCGGGCTGGGGTGCCAGGCACCGCGGCGGGCGCTGAGGGTGGGGGTGACCCCCACCCCGGTCCGCCGCCGCGCTCCCAGAAAGGGGACAGAACAAGAGGCAAAAAAAAAAAAGCAGCAGCAGCCTACCGCACCCGGTATTCCCAGGCGGTCTACATCCAAGTACTAACCAGGCCCGACCCTGCTTAGCTTCGGAGAACAGACGAGATCTGGCGCGTTCAGGGTGGTGTGGCCCTAGACGGCGGAGAGCGCCCCTGCCACGCTCAAGAAGCCGAGCCTCTCTGTGCTTCCCCACCGCCTCCTCCAGCCCCAGGCCCCGCGCTGGGCCGGGACTGTTGAGTTCGCTGGCCGGGTCCAGCGTGCTCCGAGGGACAGGGGTGATGGGTGGGGCGGGGCGGGCCGGGGTGGGGAGCTGTCTCTCTATACACACCCACACACACTCACACTCACTCAACAAGATGCGATTCCACGGCTGGACTTGCCAAGGTGGAGACCTTCCAGCCCCCCTCCTCTCCTCGCCTGGCCTACTTCACCTACCAGCTGCCCAACCCCCAGCGAGTCTCCGCCGCCGCCACTGCTGACTGGGCATGTGCAGGGCTCTCGCCCTTTGACCCCAGCCAGGGGCCGCCCTCCCCCACAACCCCTTTCAGCTGTGCCCCCCCAGCCCTGTGGGTGGGCTGCCCCCTATTCCCCCAGACCAGGGCCAGGGCACAGCGCAAAAGGGAGGGGAGCGAGTGTATGGGGCGTCTCTCTCTCTCTCACTCTCTCTCTCTCTCTTGGGATGTGTCCCATGGGTGGGGTGGGGTGGCGTGGTTTGTGTGGCGCTGAAGAAATCAGTCCCCTCCATCTCCTACCTCTGGAAAACGCCCAAGCCCTTGGAGAACTGCCCGCACCGCTACCGTGGGGGCCGGGACCCTCCTCTGTGTCCTCCTGTGGCCCAGTCCAAGGGGCCTGGGCCTGGCCGGGGCTGCATTGGACCCCGACCACCCTGGCATGTGGACTCGCTAGAAATCGGCGATTAGATATTGGATTCCAGCTTCATTGAGGTCATTTCACTAATGAGTGCACCGGAAAGAGTTTCCTAATCCATCTGTGCGGGTGGTAACTGAAAGAGAATTTTAAAGCTGACAGAATAGGCGAGGAAAGGCATAGGAGATTTCCACACCCAGTAAGGAAGCCTTTCCCGAAATGGAAGAAAGAAACGAGCAAACAGAGACACCGGTAGCCCGCCCGGATCAGAGTCTGCCCCTGAGAGAAAGTACCCTGACCAGGTTCACCCGTGGGTGGGTGGCGAGCTAGCGGCATTCAGAAGAGCGAGGCCCGCAGTCTGTGCGGAAGACACCTGCACTCGGGTGTGTGTGGTGGCACAATTGACAAGCAGCTCAGATGTTAAACCAAGGAGAAGCCAGGGAGTTCCCAACGCCCCAGGTGTCCTCAGCCCACGACCGGCTGCTGTGAAAATGCGAAGCCCGGGTCCCGGTCTCAGAGCGGGACAACCAGGAGGTGTGATGTACACCCCGGGGTTCCCAGGAGGATCAGGCTGAAGCTTGGACTTGGCCTCAAAGTGTCCCCTCACCTGGCCACCCCCTTCCCCTCCTGCTCCTCTACTCCTGGTGCCCCTCCACCCAGGGGCCAGACCTTAAAGAGTCACCCGCAAGAGAATCCTGGTCCCAAAGAAGCCTTCTGGGGGACCCGTGCTGAGAGAGGTTGTGGGCATGGCCCGCTGGGGCTCTGCCCGACCCAGGGCTGGGAGATGCAACCTCCCAGCTCTGGGTCCCTGCAGGAAGTGTCAGCAAGAACAGGGCCAGTCCTCCAAAGGCCCAGGTGCAGGGAGCCCAGGCCGAGCAGCCTGTGGAAGAAGCCACATGCCGTGCCACCCCGGGAACACGACTGTAGGTCACGGCCCCTGCCACCTCCTCCTCCTCCTCCTCCTCTCCCCGACATGGAGCAGGGCTCAGAGACACCTCAGATGCTGCTAGCAAAGTCCAAAGGGCATCAGTTGCTCCTCCAAAGCACACCCCCGACCCCCAGCAGGCCCCGTTGTCCAGCCAGCCCCTGGGCCTCCCTGGGGTGCCCGGCACAAAAGTGCAGACACCCACCTGACTGGCAATATCAGCTTGAGGACGTTTCTGCCACTCTAAGGACCCGCAGGCCAGCTGGGCCTCCGGGCAGGACAGAGAGCCCCGGAATCCGACGCGGAGAGCTGGGCGTACGTCCCCACCAGGAGGCGGTCCCCACCTCCACGGCTCTCTCCTCGCGGGGAGCAGCAGCCGCAGGGCCTCAGAGAAGACACCAGGCTGGGCCCCCGCGGCACAGTGGGGGCACGTGCCCCGCGCGCGACTTAGCGAGGGCTGCGCGAGACTGCTGCGGCCGGCCGCCCGGCTGCCGGGTTCCTGGAGGGCTTCCTGGAAGCAGTGTCCACACCAAGCCCTCGGAAGGCCCAGGCGACGGAGGAGCCCGTCAGGCAGGGGCCTAGGTGGGGAGGAGCGAGTCAGGCAGGGGCCAAGGTGATGGGCAGGGCGGGGAGGAGCGTGTCTCGCAGGGGCAGAGGACGGTGACAGGCCGGGCGGGAAGGAGCCGGTCAGGCAGGGGACGAGGACAGTGACGGGCCTGGCGGGGGAGGAGCGCCTCAGGCAGGGGCAGAGGAGACGGGCTGGGTAGGGGTCAGGGTTACAGTTAGGGCGCCATTCACAATCGCAAAGATGTGGAAGCGCCCCGAGTGCCCATCGATCCACGGGTGCATTAATAAAATGTGGCACGTGGACACCACGGAGTGCCGTTCAGCTATGAGGAACAGCGGTGAGAGGGCACCTCTCGTGTTCTCCCGGCCAGAGCTGGAACCCGTTCCAGTAAGCCAAGTGTCCCAAGAACGGACAAAAGAGCGCCACGTGCGCGCGCTCGCCAGCAGATTGGTAGGAACCGATGGACACCTAAGTGGACACAGAGGAATCGCCTTCATCGGGTGGGTGTCGGGCAGGCGTGGGGAGGGGATGGGCATGCACATCCATTAGGAATGGGGTGGGTGCGCACCAACCGGGGCATGGGCGCACTTGAAGCTCTGACCCGAGGGGGGAGGAGGGGACAGGGCGATGCAGCTGACCTTAACATTGGTACCCCCACCATACGCTGGGAGAAAATGAGAAATAAATGAATCAGAAAACGGGAGGGAGGGGGGCACGGGCAATACATGTCACCTCAATACGTGGACTCCCATGATCTGCTCGGAAAGAGAGAGAAAAGGAAATGTAATCATAGAGATAAGACACACCTTTTCAGAAAATGAATCCGAAAAGAAAAGTAAAATGAGGCCTGTGGAGCAGGTCTGGGTGTGACTCCGGATCCCCCAACATCCAGTGCCACCACCAAAGATTCCTACGTGTAGCCCGTAGAACCCCAAAAGCAACGGGACGAGTTCTGGTCACATACTCGCTCAAAATGACGTCCTGGAATTCTCCTGGAACTCCCTCCCCTCTCAGCCTCTCAAGGTTTCCTCCAGCGTGTCGGTTCCCACAGACCAGACCTTTGGTCTGACACCTGACAGTCCAGATGCCACGCATGCTGCCGCGTGGCGGCGGTGTCACGGCTCAGGACAAGAGGAGGCCCCACGGTGCGGGCTGGGGCGCCTGGCACCGCGACGGGCGCTGAGGGTGGGGGTGATCCCCCTGACCGCCGCCGCGCTCCCAGAAAGGGGACAGAACAAGAGGCAAAAAAAAAAAAAAAAAAAGCCTACGGCACCGGTATTCCCAGGCGGTCTCCCATCCAAGTACTAACCAGGCCCGACCCTGCTTAGCTTCGGAGATCAGACGAGACCGGGCGCGTTCAGGCCGGCGTGGCCGGAGACGGCGGAGGGCGCCCCTGCCCCGCTCAAGAAGCCGAGCCTCTCTGCGCTTCCCCTCGCCGGGCCTGTTGCGTTCGCCAGCCGGGTCCCGCGGACTCCGCGGGACTGGGGAGAGGGGCGGGGCGGCGTGGGGGGCTGTCCAGACACACACACACACACACACACACACACACACACACACACACACACACACACACACGAGATGGGCCTCCATGGCTGGACCCGCCAAGGTGGAGACCTTCCAGCCCCCCTCCTCTCCTCGCCTCCTTCACCTACCTGCCCCCCACCCCCAGTGCGCCGCCACTGCTGACTGCGCACGCGCATGGGGCGCTCGACCTTTGCCCCCAGCCAGGGGCCGCCCTCCCCCACAAACCCTTTCAGCTGTGCCCCCCGCCCTGTGCGTGGGCTGTAGCCTATTCCCCATGGCCAGGGCTGGGGCACAGCGCATGGGGGAGGGGAGCGAGTGTAGGGGTGTCTCTCTCTCTCTCTCTCTCTCTCTCTCTCTCTCCATGTGTCCCATGGGTGGGGTGGGGTGGCGTGGTTTGTGTGGCGCTGAAGAAATCAGTCCCCTCCATCTCCTACCTCTGGAAAACGCCTAAGCCCTTGGAGAACTGCCCGCACCGCTACCGTGGGGGCCGGGACCCTCCTCTGTGTCCTCCTGTGGCCCAGCCCAAGGGGCCTGGGCCTGGCCGGGGCTGCATTGGACCCCGACCACCCCGGGGTGTGCACTTGCTAAAAATCGGCGATTAGATATTGGATTCCAGCTTCATTGAGGTCATTTCACTAATGAGTGCACCGGAAAGAGTTTCCTAATCCATCTGTGAGGGTGGCAACTGAAAGAGAATTTTAAAGCTGACAGAATAGGTGAGGAAAGGCATAGGAGATTTCCACACCGAGTAAGGAAGCCTTTCCCGAAATGGAAGAAAGAAACGAGCAAACAGAGACACCGGTAGTCCGATCGGATCAGAGTCTGCCCCTGAGAGAAAGTACCCTGACCAGGTTCACCCGTGAGTGGGTGGCGAGCTAGCGGCATTCAGAAGAGCGAGGCCCGCAGTCTGTGCGGAAGACACCTGCACTCCGGTGTGTGTGGCGGCACGATTCACAAGTAGCTCCAAATGGTACCAAAAAGGGAAGCCAGGCAGTTCCCGACGCCCCAGATGTCCTCAGCCCAGGACTGGCTGGTATGGGAACGCGAAGCCCGGCTCCTGGTCTCAGAGCGGGACAGCCAGGAGGTGTGATGTACAGTTCGGGGGTGCCCAGGAGGATGAGGCTGAAGCTGGGACTTGGCCTCAAAGTGTCCCCTCGCATGGGCAGCCCCTTCCTCTTCCGGCTCCTCTGCTCCTGGTGCCCCTCCATCCAGGGGCCAGACCTCAAAATTCACCCGCAGGAGAATCCTGGTACCAAAGGAGCTTTCTGGGGGACCCGTGCTGAGAGAGGTTGTGGGCATGGCCCGCTGGGGCTCTGCCTGACCCAGGGCTGGGAGATGCAACCTCCCACCTCTGGGTCCCTGCAGGAAGTGTCGGCAAGAACAGGGCCGGTCCTCCAAAGGCCCAGGTGCAGGGAGCCCAGGCCGAGCAGCCTGTGGAAGAAGCCTCCAGGGCTCAGAGACACCTCAGACACTGCTACCAAAGTCCTAAGGGCATCACTTGCTCCTCCAAAGCCTCCGAGCAGACCGCGTTGTCCAGCCAGCCCCTGGGCCTCCCTGGGGTGCCCAGCACAAAAGTGCAGACAGCCACCGGACTCGCAATATCAATTTGAGGATGTTTCTGCCACCCTGAGGACCTGCAGGCCAGCTGGGACTCCGGGCAGGACAGAGAGCCCCAGAATCCGACGTGGAGAGCTGCATGTACGTCCCCATCAGGATTCGGCCCCCACCTCCGCGGCAAGGCTCTCCCCTTGTGGGGAGTGGCAGCCACAGAGCCTCAGGGAAGACACCAGGCTGGGCCCCCGCGGCACAGCCGGGGCACGTCCCCCGCATGTGAGTCGTCGCGGCCGCCCTGCTGCCGGGTTCCTGGAGGGCTTCCTGGAAGCAGCGTCCACACCAAGCCCTTGGAAGGCCCAGGGGATGGAGGAGCCCGTCAGTCAGGGGCCGAGGACGGTGACGGTGACGGGCCAGGCGGGAAGGAGCAGGCAGGGGCAGAGGAGACGGGCTGGGTAAGGGTTAGGGTTACAGTCAGGGCACAATTCACAATCGCAAAGATGTGGAAACGACCCGAATGACCATCGATCCACGGGTGCATTAATAAAATGTGGCACGTGGACACCACGGAGTGCCGTTCAGCTATGAGGAACAGCGGTGAGAGGGCACCTCTCGTGTTCTCCCGGCCAGAGCTGGAACCCGTTCCAGTAAGCCAAGTGTCCCAAGAATGGACACACGAGCACCACGTGCGTGCGCTCACCAGCAAATTGGTAGGAACCGATGGACACCTAAGTGGACACAGAGGGATCGCCTTCATCGAGTGGGTGTCGGGCGGGCCTGGGGAGGGGATGGGCATGCACATCCATTAGGAATGGGGTGGGTGCGCACCAACCGGGGCATGGGCGCACTTGAAGCTCTGACCCGACCCGAGGGGGGGGCGGGGAAAGGGCGATGCACCTGTGGACGGAAAAAATCCAAGCCCTGAAATATTTGAAAGAAGTTTCTTCTGAGCCAAATTTGAGGACCATGACCTGGAGCCACTCTCAAGAAGCCTTGAGCAAGTGGGCTCGCTGTAGCTGGGTTACAGTTTAGTTTTATATATTTTTAGAGAGACAAAGGTTATAGGCAAGGTCACAAATCAATACATGAGAGGCATACATTGGTTTGGCCCAAAAAGGTGGGACATCTCGAAGCGGGGGCTTACAGGTTATAGGTGGGTTTAAAGATTCTTTGGCTGGCAATTGGCTGAGAGGGTTAGACTTTATCTAGAAGACCAGAAAGGATATGCTTACTTTAAGATAAGGTTGTGGGCACTCTGGGAGGTCCAGACAGGAGGACATTTTAAATTTACAATAGGCGCCTCCTAAGATGTTTTAAGATGCTTTAAATTTAAGTATAGGCGCCTGCTAGGATGCTCAGTTAAGACATTTTAGATTTATGATAGGCATCTGCCAGGATGCTTGAGTTAAGACAGGGGCTTCTTATCTTTTAGGTGATGTTAATGCCATACCAGAATCAGGTCAGGAAGTAAACCACTGCTTCGTTTGGTTAACAAAAGCCGCTTTGTGGGAATTTAAGGTTTGTCAGCCTAACCCTGCTGGCCTCCTTACCATTTGCCAGCCTAACCTAGCTGGCCTCCTTAGGAAGGAGTTTTTAGCAAAAAATTAGAGTTTAGTCCTCAGTTCCCCCTGTTGGCCAAAGATCATTCCATGGAATGCATGTGTAGGCCAACAACCAGCATGATGTCCCATGGCGCTAGGAAGGCTCATATTTAGAGTTGTCTATCTGGTCCCACGGTGCTAGGAAGGCTCATTCCTAGAGTTGCCTATCTGGTCCCATGGTGCTGTAGAATAGGCGGTGTTGTATCTTAGGGGAGGGACTTGACTCTACTTGATTTAGTAGCCAATTGTTAAAAGGGGACAGATAGAGTCAGGCCTCGGGCTTAGTCTAAAAACACATCTTGGACCAGATCTATTTTGCAAGCTATCATGATCTGGGCCTTTGATTGATTTTTTTTTCCTTTTTCTGTATCTGGTATAGCATTTACAAGAAACATATAATAATATGGCAATGAGTGTCATAAAAGTACTAAACAGAAGGTGCCCAAGAAAGTCATAGGTAGAATCAGAAGGTAGCAAGCAGCCTAACCAGCCAAAAAATCCTCTGCATGCATCATCATATTTTTTAATCAGACTTATAATATGTTTATCTTTTTTATCAACAGTCAATTGAACTTTATGGTAAATTTTATTTGAGGATTGTAAAACCGATACCAATTTGGAGTCTAATAAGTTTAATTTTTCCTCTGGCCAATTAGTCTCCATAGGTATAACATCCTGAGGAGGGTATAAATTGAATTTGAGAAACATTTGATCTTTAATATTTAAATTATTATAGGACTTGTTTACAGTTAGCAAATTTATTTTTCTCACCACCTTTGTGTTACACCATATACTAGTATTTAGGAGGGCAAAGGAGGCTTTGTTACAAAAGAAATATAATTCTATAATGTCATTTTGTTTTTTCTCCCAGCAAAATCGGCCCTTTTTCATATACCAGATGTTATGTTCTATGGGGGTGGATACTAGGGGCCAAATCTGGGAGAAATCAGGGTTTTAAGTGTTTTGAGGGCATAGCCATTTTCCTTTTTTATTTTTACAATCTGAGAGGGAAATGGGATGCCAGGTGTTTTTATCAGCTAAAATAGCCCATCGACTTTTTATGGGGAGTATTTTGGTATTATTGACAATGGTTTTAATGCCAGCTAGTTGACTACAGGATATTGTTGAGCCTCATTTAACTTTGGTGCCAGAATTTTTAAAATATAATGTTTAAGATTACATCTACCATCTAAAAATTTTTATAGATTTGGGGAACCATATATTTTCCATAGGTGCCTAGACTGAGCCTTAGCACTGAGTATTGTAGGCCATTGTTTTATAGCCACTTTAGATTCTATTTGTAATAACATGGATATGAGTCCTTGTTGGGTCAGAGCACATGCTCGCTCCCACCTCTGGGTTTGGGCGTATGTCTTTAGGGTTTGTCTGGTCTCTTCTATCTACTTTATTAGAGCTGCATTATCTTTTAGGGCAGCTTTCCATCCCTTTTCTTTTTTTTGGAACAGCATTTTTTTTATGTGGCCTATTTTTGAGAGGGAATCTTTTTTTAGGGAATGTCTCTCCTCATTAGCTGCGAATTTAGCTTGCCCCAATATACCTAACCCAGCTCCAATTTTTTCCGTGAGATGGCGTTTTAGTCTTTTGGATGGCCAATTTTGGTGTATCCACCAGGAATGCTGTTGCCATTGTATACTAATGGCCTCAGTGCAATTTGGATAAATAGAGTTAACCCAGAACCGCTGGGTATCCCAGACAATTGTCAGATGGGTGGAGGTTACTCCTAAGTATGCCTTTGTCTGAGTGTGCCATAAGGCTTTTCAGAGGCGCCCTTGTCTTAGGGTGGAATTTGTACTGTCAGGGACTTCTGTCCACCAACTGACTCCCATAAATAGTTTTTTATGGGCAGTGTCAGTGTGGTTGGTGCTGGACAAGGGCATCCAGCCACAAGCACAGGGCTGGTGGTTGTCTGGGCAGCTTATGCTGTGACAGTTTACACAGGAAGCTGCTAGGTTTCTCCCATCATACCCAGGCAGTTGTCTGAGTTTGTCATCACCAATGTCTATTGTGACGCAGTATTTTATCTGATTAGATCTCCTCAATAATCGTCCTGAGGCATTATTTGGTAAATATTTCTGCAGGGCATTATACTTGGTTAAGGCTTTATAATAGAGGTACCCTGCAAAGGAGGCCCCTCTAGGGAGATTTACAGTGGAACTGTTTCATTCAGTGGCCTTCATTTCATCCTGATCTATGTCATACCAAATGATATGATTTTTACCGGCAGGGAAGGTAGTGAGATTTGCAGGAAGCCAGGAAAAATCTTTACGTTTAAAGAGAACAGGAGTGTGGGGTAGGCAGATAGGGGAAATTATGGGAAGGAGGATGATCAGGTGAAATATTTTTTTAATCTTAACAAGGAAATTTATAACCATATCCATTTAGAAAGTTATACCAAGGGAGATTTTACAAATCCCAAACAACCTCCTGGGGGTCTTGGTTAAGGCATTTAGGGTTTGCAGCAATATACTCTATAGCAAATAAAGTAAGAATGAGAGTTATTTTAGGGTTTATGAGGACTGGCCTGGTCCAATGTCTTGGGAAGACTGTCCGCTTCAGTTGTTGCTTTGGACGTCGCTTTGGAGGCCGATTGAGACTCAGATGTTTTCTGAAGTCGTAGGCGGGTGTCAGAGATTAATTTAGAAGTCCAGGTGTGGTCGGGAGCGTGGTCAGGCACTCGTTTTAGATGTGAGACATGAATCCAAGAGGCGACCCCCTTTAATTTTGCAGCACAAGAGTTAGTTAAGAGTACCTGGTAAGGTCTTTTTTAGCGAGGTTGTAAGGAGTCTTTGAGTTGGTGCCTTTTCCAATAAACAAAGTCACCTGGCTGTAATCCATGATCCTTGGGGTCTTTAGCTCCCGTAAGCTCACTGTGGAAAGACTCTGTTATCATCTTTGCATTATTTGTTAGAGCTTTAAGTAGTCCCTGACAATAATGTAGTATTTCTCCTTTAAGGCTGGCTCATATAAGCCCTCGTCCAGCCTCATAGGTCTCCCTGTTATTATTTTATAAGGTGATAGACAGTGCTTCCCAAAGGGAGAGGATCTAAGGTTAAGCAAAACCAGTGGGAGGGCTTTTGGCCAGGGGAGGTTAAAGGCCTCAGTTAATTTAGCTGATTGAGTTTTTATTGTGCCATTTGTTTGTTTTACCAACCCGGACGACTGAGGATGATAGGCACAATGGAAATGTTGTATTATGGGCCAAATTTTGCAGATGGATTGGATAATTTGTCCTGTAAAGTGAGTTCCACGATCACTGTGTAACTCAGAAGGGATTTCCCAAACTGGAATGATTTTTTCCAGCAGTATTTTGCCTACTGTTAAGGCAGTAGCCCTCCGACAAGGAAATGCTTCTACCCAATGGGAGAACATGCAAACCAGGACCAATACATATTTGTAATTCTGGGATGGTGGCATCTGGATAAAATCCAGTTGCCAAACTTTAAATGGTCCTGCAGGCAAAGGAAAGTGGCCTTGGGAGCCATGCAAAGGCTTGCCAGGGTTATGTTCTGGACATATAGTATAACGAAAATATACCTTTTGGGCTATTGTGGGGGATGGTTTTTAGAAATATTGTTTTTTTCATAATATCATTTTTTCAGGGGCCCAGTGAGTCATTTTATGAATGAATTGAAGGAGAGGAAATTGTGCACCTAAAGGAACTATAGGTTTTTTGTTGGGACCCAGCCACAACTCCCTATTTGGGTCAAATACACCTCCCTTTTGCTGCCAGATTTGGTTTTTTTAGGGGTTGATGCCTATTGGTACTGTAAAAGAATGTTAGTGAGAGTGTCGGTGGGTCGGAAGGGGCATTCTCGTACAGGACAGGTCATCTTTCCTAGGGCAGCATTCTTTGCTGCAGCATCAGCTAGATTGTTTCCCTTAGCTATTTTAGTGTTATCTTTGGAATGCCCAGGAATTTTTATGATTGCCAGTTGTTTAGGCATTTGAATTGCTTTTAATAGCTCTGAGACTTGGTGCCCATTTCTTATAGGTTGTCCAGATGAGGTAAGAAATCCTCTCTGTTTCCATAGCATGCCAAAATCATGGGCTATTTTAAAGGCATAGCGGCTATCAGTGTATATATTAGCTACCTTCCCTTCAGCCAAAATATAAGCTCTAGTTAATTCTATTAATTTAGCCATTTGGGCTGATTTTACTCCTTTGAGTTGGGCGCTTTTTATTATGTCTACCGTGGAAGTGACAGCATATCCCGCCTGATAATGTCCCTGATGGTCCTTTAAATAAGAACCAAATTAACTCAGCATTCTCGATAGGAGTTTCCTGCAAATCTGCTCTAGGAGAGAGTAAGATATCAGTTAGTAGACTGCAGTCATGTTTTTCCTCTTGCTCACCTGGAAGAGGGAGAAGAGTTGCAGGGTTAAGAATATTGCAGCGCTTCAAAGTGATGTTAGGGGCAGGAAGCAAAAGCACTTTATAGGCGACTTACAGAATAGTGTTGAGTGTGGTGAGAGTTTAGGAGAGATTCCACAGAATGAGGGGCATAAATTATTAGTGGGGACCCCAGGACAAATTTCTCAATTTTTTTATATAAAATGGCTGCAGCTGATATGGCTCTCATATAAGGGGGGTGTCCTTTTGCTACTGGGTCTAACTGTTGGCTGAAATAACCAACTGGCCTGTGACTGTCGCCATGCTTTTGAGTTAATACTCCAAGCGCATTTCCATCTACTTCATGTATAAAAAGGAAAAAAGGAAGGCTATAGTTTGGGTGTCCTAAAGCAGGTGCCTGGGTAAGAGCCTGTTTTAAATCCTCTATATATTGCTTTTCACTTTCCCCCCAGCAAATTGGGTCTGGTTGGTGATGCTTTAGTTTTTTGTATAAGGGCTGGGCCATTAATGAGTAGTTTGGAATCCAACTTCTGCAGTAGCCTGTTAGCCCTAAGAACCCTCTTAATTGTTTTTTTGTTTTGGGCAAAGGAAAGGCCATGATGGCAGAGATTCTTTCTGGGTTTATAAGAAGTCCTTTGGGAAAATTGTGTGCCCTAAGTATTTAACTTGGGGGAGCCTAAATTGTAATTTATCTCTGGACACTTTGTGTCCCTTTAAGGCAAGCTGTTGCAGCAGGTATATAGTGTCTTCTCTGCATTCACTCAGGGAGGGTGAACACAACAGCAAATCATCCACATACTGAATCAGAGTAGATTCATTTTGGAATACAATATCATCTAAATCTGCCTTTAATATTTGAGAAAAATATGTAGGATTTTCAGAGTAACCCTGGGGCAAGACTGTCCATGTATACTGGCGATTTTCCCAAGTGAAGGCAAAAAGATATTGACTATCCTGATCTACAGGTAGGCTAAAGAAAGCACTGCATAAGTCAATGACAGAGAAGTGGCTGGCAGTGATAGGAATATTGGACAGTAAGGTGTGGGGGTTAGGGACGACAGGATGCCTCGGAACCACTGTTTTATTTATGGCTCTTAGGTCCTGAACAAACCGCCAGCCTTTCCCATTTGGTTTTCTGACTGGGAGGATTGGTGTGTTACAAGGGCTGGTGCAGGGTATTGTGAGTCCTTTATCTAAGTAGTCCTGAATGATTGGCTTGATTCCTAGTAAGGCTTCAGGCCTAAGGGGGTATTGTTTAATGTTTGGCAGGGGTTTAGACTCATCTATGGTGATCTCTATGGGAACTGCTGGCTTAATTTGTCCAATATCCATGGAAGAGTTTGCCCATAGAGAATCTGGTATTTTGGATAAGAAAGGCTCTACGTCCCCCTGTTCAAAATCTCCATTAACCTCAGCAAGCATGATACTGCATGTAGGGTTTTGTAAGTCTTCTGTGTCTCCCAAATTGAGAATCATCTCTCCCTTCTGTGAAAATGAGATGTGGGCATTATGGGTCTCTAAGAAATCCCGTCCCAGCAGGTGTATAGGAGCACTATCTATTAAAAGGAAAACATGCTGTCCTATAAGCTCTCCCAATTGATATTGGAGTGGATCAGATTTAAAGGCAACAATTGGGGAGTTTGAAACCCCTACCATTTGAATTTTTACTTTACTTTGAGGGAGAGGGTTTTTAATTAAGGTAGGGTTGAGGACTGACAGCGTGGCACCAGTGTCCACAAGGGCTCTGGTGTCTTTTTTTATTTTTTTATTTTTTTTGAGACAGAGTCTCGCTTTGTTGCCCAGGCTAGAGTGAGTGCCGTGGCGTCAGCCTAGCTCACAGCAACCTCAAACTCCTGGGCTCGAGCGATCCTTCTGCCTCAGCCTCCCGAGTAGCTGGGACTACAGGCATGTGCCACCATGCCCGGCTAATTTTTTATATATATATCAGTTGGCCAATTAATTTCTTTCTATTTATAGTAGAGACGGGGTCTCGCTCTTGCTCAGGCTGGTTTTGAACTCCTGACCTTGAGCAATCCACCCGCCTCGGCCTCCCAAGAGCTAGGATTACAGGCATGAGCCACAGCGCCCGGCCTGGTGTCTTTTTTATTTATGGATATTTCTATTTCCCCTAGAGTGTTTGTTAGAAGTAAGGGGAAAACCCTCTCTATTCCCTCGGAGCCTCCCTATTCTGGTTTTAAAGTTTCTTTGGTGCCTCCCTCTAAGGCCTTTTGCTCCTTTTGTGCAAGCACCCATTTAAGTTTTTTACAATCTTTTTTAAGGTGTCCCTTTTTTTTGCAGTAATAATAAATCACTTTCTTGGTGGCCAGCTGCGATCTCTGCAGGGGACGGAACCCCTCCGACCTTTTGACTTGGTTACTAAGTTGCTTTAGCTGTAAACTCATAATCTTGGAGGCCGTTTTCTTTTGCTTCTTAACTATTGTTTGTGACAACTGGCTGCTAGTGGGCAGAGAAGCCCAGGCCACATTATTTTTTTTTATCAGGGTTACTAATTTGTCGTCTAAGCCTTGTACAAATCCAGAATTTAGTAAAGTGTCACTTTTACCATGCTCAAAATTTTTAGGAGGTATCCCTGAATATTGTTTGAATGTTTTCTTAAACCTGTTATAAAAGTCAGGTATGGTTTTATTTGGGCGTATTTTACATTGTTGCACTTTTGCCCAATCTATAACTTTAGGGAAAATCTGTGGTAAGTTTTTATAGAGGCGGTCACAGAGCTCCCTGCATTTTTTTTTTATTTGCATCTATTTTATCAAAATCTTTTAAAGGTTGTTTTTAACCTGCTACCCTGAACCATTTTTTAGCTTTGTTTTTGGGGACTAGTAACTCAATTAGCTGATACAGGTCAGAGAAACCTGGATCATAGGTCTTAAGTGTTAATTGGAATTCTCTGGCAAACCCGAGGGGGTCTTGAGTTGGATCAGGGAACCCAGACACCAGAGCCTTTAACTCTGTCTTGGTCCAGGGTGTATATAATATATTAGGGTCCCCTCTCCCAGTGGGTTTTATTTTAAAGGGAGCAACAACTATTTTATCTTCTTTTTTAGCTATTTTTGATCCTTTTACAGCTCGAGGCGAAGGAATAGGGGAAGGAGGGGGGAAAATGAAATCATCAGGATAAGGAAATTTAGAGAACAGAGGGTTAGGGGGAGCAGAAGGAGAGACAATTTTTGGAGCGTTCCTGATTTTAGAAGCGGCTTCTGCTAGTTTCTTTAATTCTGAGACAGTCTCAAGTATTTTTTTATTAACTTCCTGGAGGGAGGCAAGTTTATCATTCTCTCTTTTGGATGATTCCAAGTGCCAGCAATAGTATGATTTTTATTTATTTTTCTTAATTGGAGAACCTAGTTTTTTTAGTTTAGCGCGCAAGAAAACCAATTTGGGAATATTGAAAGTTCCCCATTTTGGAAACCTCAGACCTAGGTCATCTTTAGTAAGATCTTTCCATTTATATAAATACTTGCAAGTAGAGGCGCCATAATTATTAAACATAAAATCAGCTGGGGTGCCTGAAGGAGGTCGTTCTTTTTGCCTTTTCTCATTTTTACATAATTTGTTTCCCATTTTTTTTTTTTTTTAAGAAGGAACCGAACTGTGGTCTAGGGTTTGGTGTAGTGGATCAGAGTGTGCTGCTTGTGGGTGGGGCTCCTCAGTGCTTCACCACTGATTCGGTCCCACCCTCTTATGTGTCCCAGTTTCTCTCTTTGGGGGTCTAGTACCTCTGAGAGGGCTCAAAACGCCAAGTGATCAGCTCTTATGCGCGTTTTCTGGACGAGCCTTTTTTAAAATTAATTTGTTGGGCGGTTCCCTGTGGGGCTACTGGCACCTCAAGAATCGCCCCAGGCAACTCCCAATCAGGGCTCTGGTCACCCAGGGCTACCTTAGGTCTGGGAGGAGTAAGCTGCCCCTTATCTTTGGAGCTGAGAAACTCAGTCTCTCATTTATCTATGAATAGGACAGTTGGGTTCCTTATGCAAATATGCAGACAAGCCAATCGAAATTGGTCTTTGAGAGGAAAAAGGCAGCAGAGAAAGCCCTTCAGAGTGCACTTTTACATCAAATTAGGGTCCCAAACAACAATTTTTAGGAAGAGAATAGACAGCTCAGAATAAACTGGGACCTTTGACCAAGAGTGGGAGGTCCGGATCTCAGGAGGACTTACCGGTTCCCACCAGAGGAGCGGCTCGAAGTCGGAAGGGCTTCAATGGGCCCGTGCTGATACCTTAGCTCCGGGTTCTGGCGACTCCTTCAGGGGTCCCGAGTCTTCTCTGAGATCCTGCCGACTACGCCAAAATTGTGGACGGAAAAAATCCAAGCCCTGAAATATTTGAAAGAAGTTTATTCTGAGCCAAGTTTGAGGACCATGACCCGGAGCCACTCTCAAGAAGCCTTGAGCAAGTGGGCTCGCTGTAGCTGGGTTACAGCTTAGTTTTATATATTTTTAGAGAGACAAAGGTTATAGGCAAGGTCACAAATCAATACATGAGAGGCATACATTGGTTTGGCCCAAAAAGGTGGGACATCTCGAAGTGGGGGCTTACAGGTTATAGGTGGGTTTAAAGATTCTTTGGCTGGCAATTGGCTGAGAGGGTTAGACTTTATCTAGAAGACCAGAAAGGATATGCTTACTTTAATTTTTTTTTTCTTTTGAGACAGAGTCTCACTTTGTTGCCCAGGCTAGAGTGAGTGCCGTGGCATCAGCCTGGCTCACAGCAACCTCAATCTCCGGGGCTCAGCGATCCTGCTGCCTCAGCCTCCCGAGTAGCTGGGACTACAGGCATGTGCCACCATGCCCGGCTAATTTTTTGTATATTTTTAGTTGGTCAATTAATTTCTTTCTATTTTTGGTAGAGACGGGGTCTCGCTCAGGCTGGTTTCGAACTCCTGACCTTGAGCAATCCGCCCCCCTCGGCCTCCCAAAGTGCTAGGATTACAGGCGTGAGCCACCATGTGCGGCAGGATATGCTTACTTTAAGATAAGGTTGTGGGCACTCTGGGAGGTCCAGACAGGAGGACATTTTAAATTTACAATAGGCGCCTGCTAGGATGTTTTAAGATGCTTTAAATTAAAGAATACGGGCCTGCTAGGATGCTCAGTTATGACATTTTAGATTTATGATAGGCATCTGCCAGGATGCTGGAGTTAAGACAGGGGCTTCTTATCTGTTAGGTGATGTTAATGCCATACCAGCATCAGGTCAGGAAGTAAACCACTGCTTCATTTGGTTAACAAAAGCCGCCTTGTGGGAATTTACCATTTGCCAGCCTAACCCAGCTGGCCTCCTTAGGAAGGAGTTTTTAGCAAAAAATTAGAGTTTAGTCCTCACACCCGACCTTAACATTGGTACCCCCACAGTACGCTGGGGGAAAATGAGAAATAAATGAATCAGAAAACTGGGGGGAGGGAGGCACGGGCAGTACATGTCACCTCAATACTTGTACTCCCATAATCTGCTTGAAAAGAGAGAGAAAAGGAAATGCAACAATAGAGATAAGAGACACTTTTTAAGAAAATGAATCCGAAAAGAAATGTAAAATGGGGCCTGTCCAGCAGCTCTGGGTGTGACTCCGGATCCCCCAACATCAGGTGCCACCACCAAAGATTCCTACAGTGTAGCCCATAGAACTCCCAAAGCAACGGGACGAGTTCTGGTCACATACTTGCTCAAAATGACATCCTGGGAATTCTTCTGCAACTCCCTCCCCTCTCAGACTCTCAAGGTTCTCAAGGTTTCGTCCAGCATGTCGGTCCCACACACCAGAGCTTTGGTCTGACACCTGACAGTAGAGATGGCACGCATGCTGCCGCGTGGCAGTGGTGTCACGGCTCGGGACAAGAGGAGGCCCCACGGCGCCGGGTAGGGCGCCAGGCACCGCGGCGGGCACTGAGGGTGGGGGTGATCCGCCGGACCGCCGCCCCACTCCCAGAAAGGGGACAGAACAAGAGGCAAAAAGGAAAAAAAAAAAAAGCCTATGGCACCCGGTATTCCCAGGCGGTCTCCCATCCAAGTACTGACCAGGCCCGACGCTGCTTAGCTTCGGAGATCAGACGAGATCGGGCGCGTTCAGGGCAGCGTGGCCAGAGATGGCAGAGGGAGCCCCTGCCCCGCTCAAGAAGCCGAGCCTCTCTGCGCTTCCCCGCCGCCGCCTCCTCCGGCCCCAGGCCCCGCGCCGGGCTGGGCCTGTTGAGTTCACTGGCCGGGTCTGGCGGGCTCCGCGGGACTGGGGTGACGGGCAGGGCGGGGCGGGCAGGGAGAGCCGGGCCGGGGTGGGGGGCTGTCTCTCTACACACACACACACACACTCACACTCACTCACTCACAGAAGACGCGCCTCCAAGGCTAGACCCGCCAAGGTGGAGACCTTCCAGCCCCCCTCCTCTCCTCGCCTCCCCTCCTTCACCTACCCGCCCCCCACCCCCAGCGCGCCGCCACTGCTGACTGCGCACGCGCACGCGGGGCGCTCGACCTTTGCCCCCAGCCAGGGGCCGCCCTCCCCCACAAACCCTTTCAGCTGTGCCCACCGCCCTGTGCGTGGGCTGCCGCCTATTCCCCAGGGCCAGGGCTGGGGCACAGCGCATGGGGGAGGGGAGCGAGTGTAGGGGCGTCTCCCTCTCGGGATGTGTCCCATGGGTGGGGTGGGGTGGCGTGGTTTGTGGGGTGCTGAAGAAATCAGTCCCCTCCATCTCCTCCCTCTGGAAAACCCCCAAGCCCTTGGAGAACTGTGGGCACCGCTACCGTGGGGGCCGGGACCCTGCTCTGTGTCCTTCTCTGGCCCAGTCCAAGGGGCCTGGGCCTGGCCCGGGGTGGATCGGACCCCAACCACCCTGGCGTGTGGACTCATGAAAAATCGGCGATTAGATATTGGATTTGAGCTTCATTGAGGTCATTTCACTAATGAGTGCACCGGAAAGAGTTTCCTAATCCACCTGTGAGGGTGGCAACTGAAGGAGAATTTTAAAGCTGACAGAATAGGCGAGGAAAGGCATAGGAGATTTCCACACCCAGCAAGGAAGTCTTTCCCGAAATGGAAGAAAGAAACGAGCAAACAGAGACACCGGTAGCCCGCCCGGGTCAGAGTCTGCTCCTTAGAGAAAGTACCCTGACCAGGTTCACCCGTGGGTGGGTGGCGAGCTAGCGGCATTCAGAAGAGCGAGGCCCGCAGTCTGTGCAGAAGACACCTGCACTGGGGCGTGCGTGGCGGCACGATTCACAAGTAGCTCCAAATGGTACCACAAAGAGAAGCCAGGGAGTTCCCGACGCCCCAGGTGTCCTCATCCCAGGACTGGCTACTGTGGGAACGCGAAGCCCGGCTCCCGGTCTCGGAGCGGGACAACCAGGAGGTGTGATGTACACTCCGGGGTTCCCAGGAGGATCAGGCTGAAGCTGGGACTTGGCCTCAAAGTGTCCCCTCGCATGGCCACGCCCTTCCCCTTCCTGCTCCTCTACTCCTGGTGCACCTCCATCCAGGGGCCAGACGTTACAGAGTCACCCAAAAGAGAATCCTGGTCCCAAAGGAGCCTTCTGGGGGACCCCTGCTGAGAGAGGTTGTGGGCATGGCCCACTGGGGCTCTGCCCGACCCAGGGCTGAGAGATGCAACCTCCCAGCTCTGGGTCCCTGCAGGAAGTGTTGGCAAGCACAGGGCCAGTCCTCCAAAGGCCCAGGTGCAGGGAGCCCAGGCCAAGCAGCCTGTGGAAGAAGCCACGTGCCATGCCACCCTGGGAACACGACTGCAGGTCACGGCCCCTCCCACCTCCTCCTCCTCCTCCTCCTCCCCCCCACCCCGACATGGCGCAGGGCTCAGAGACACCTCAGACACTTTCTACCCAAAGTCCAAAGGGCATCAGTTGCTCCTCCAAACGCCCCCACCCCCGCCCAGCGGACAGCGTTGTCCAGCCAGCCCCTGGGCCTCCCTGGGGTGCCCGCCACAAACGTGCTGAAGACTAAACTCTAATTTTTTGCTAAAAACTCCTTCCTAAGAAGGCCAGCTGGGTTAGGCTGGCAAATGGTAAGGAGGCCAGCAGGGTTAGGCTGACAAAGGGTAAATTCCCACTAAGCGGCTTTTGTTAACCAAACAAAGCAGTGGTTTACTTCCTGACCTGATTCTGGTATGGCATTAACATCACCTAAAAGATAAGAAGCCCCTGTCTTAACTCAAGCATCCTAGCAGATGCCTATCATAAATTTAAAATATCTTAACTCAAACATCCTAGCAGGCGCCTATTATTGTAAATTTAAAATGTCCTCCTGTCTGGACCTCCCAGAGTGCTCATACCCTTATCTTAAAGTAAGCATATCCTTCCTGGTCTTCTAAATAAAGACTAACTCTCTCAGCCAATTGCCAGCCAAAGAATCTTTAAACCCACCTATAACCTATAAGCCCCCGCTTCAAAATGTCCCACCTTTTTAGGCCAAACCAATATATGCCTCTCATGTATTGATTTGTGACTTTGCCTGTAACCCCTGTCTCTCTAAAAATGTATAAAACTGAACTGTAACCCAGCCACGGCGAGTCCACTTGCCCAAGGCCTCTTGGCAGTGGCTCCGGGTCATGGTCCTCAAATTTGGCTCAGAATAAATCTCTTTAAAATTATTTTACAGAGTTTGAATTTTTTCCCGTTAACAATTTTGGCGTAGTCGGCAGGATCTCAGAGAAGACTCAGGGCCGCCTAAGGAGCAGCGCGGACTCGGCGCCAGGTACCGGCATGGCCCTTTTAGGCCTCCGACTCCGAGCTTCTCCTTTGGCGGGAACTGGTAAGTCCTCCTGAGATCCGGACCTCCCGTTTTTGGTTGATGGTCTTGGTTTATTCTGAGCTGGTTCTTTTCCTAGGAATTGTTGTTTGGGATCCTAATTTAGTTTTGGAGGTGCATTCTAAAGGGCTTTCTCCGTTGCCTTTTTTTCCACTTAAGAGTGAGGAAGGGCAAAGAAAATGACTCCTGTTGGGGCACCCCAGTTGGTTTGTGGCGTCTCTACTTGCAAGTATTTTTGTAAACGAAAAGATTCAAAGGCATGCCAGTTTTTCTAGGGCTCCAGCTGGTTATAGCTAATTCTTGTGCACAAGGTTTTAAGAAAGGGCAAAATTACATCAAGAAAAATTCAGAGCTAAAATGGTCGACCCCCCACTATTAAAATGTCTCAAGCTATCTCTCTTCCTTTCTGGCTACTCTAAAATCTGCTAACTTTTTCTAGTGATGTTAAGATAACTCATTGTTTGCGGTATTTACAATTGAAAGGCTACCTAGAGACCTTGCAGCCAGTTCTAGCTAAAATGCTAACTTAGAAAACTCATTTTGCACTGAAAAAAAAAAAAAATCAAACTGCCATAGAAACTGCTTTACCCAAAACTTTGATCCACAGGCCTAATTAAGTTACCTATCAGGTCAACTAAAGTTTGCCAGGTGTACAAGTTCCAGTCTCGTCAGAAGAAATTTAGATCCAGCTTTCTTTTACAGACTGGTGAGTTTGTGTTACCATTTCATGGCTAACATTCTAAGGTAAAATTTATCAGAACTTTATATGTGTGCGTCTGAGAGAGTGTATATGTTTGGGTATGTTTTATGTCTGTCCATGTATCACATGTTTGTGCTTATAGGTTTCAGACTGTTTTAAAATTAAAGAAGCGCTCATAAATTAAACCCAAATGCTTCATGTGAATTTAGTAACCGTTGGTAAATAAGCTGTGTTATTATTAATAAATAAGGTGTTATTAGTAAAGTAATAGTAAAAATGCTTTCAAACTGTCAGCATACATTTGTTTTTGCCTGGGTTTTACTAGACATTTTTAAGTTCTTGACGTGTAAAGGTTTAATAAAAATGTAAACTCAGCCAAAGACAAAGTAATGGGTGATTTTTGATAAGTAAAGTAAAATTAATATTTGGTCAAATGATATTAACTAAATCTGGGTTACCAACAAAAATACTTATGTGTTTAACTTTAAGGTAAAAATGCAAATGTGCCTGAGTCAGCAAATTAGAATAAATAAAACACCAAGTAGAGGGAAAAAAAATCCAAATTTAATCGTTAAAGGTGTATAAAAAAAAAACATTTTAGTTTTGGTCTTTTAATCCTAACTGCAAAAATAGTTTACCTCCACTCATTCAATGCCTGTAGAGAGGTGCACAAGGTGTGTTCAACTCATTTAACAGTACTGTTAAGAATTCAAAGTTGTCCTGAAAGTTATAAAGAACTTAAATTAAAAGCTTTAGTTTTACCTTGGTCTTGTCCATTTTTGTCCTACTCTTTACAATCTAGCTAGTTATAATTACATTGTGTTACTATAATAGAGTTTTTGCCTAAAAAAAAAATTCTAAATTATTAATTTTTATATAGCAATTTAAGATAAAAAGTAAATGATGGTTAAAATCCATGAGACTCTCAAAGTAATCTTACTCTATAAATGTGCTCAAGTTTATGCACTAAACATTGTTTTGAAACCATTTAGATAGTTTGTGTTTTTTTTTAACAGCTTAATCTTGAGCCTCATGTAAAAAGCATGTTACCACTTTATATCATTATTTGAGGTGCTGACAAATGGTGCTAAAAGTTTTTTTTCCTCAGTCTACAGCCAGGAGATCTTATGTTAATGGGATTAAAAAAAAAAAACTAGCTTAAAATAAAGGCTTCAAAAGCAAAATTTTCTGACCTTGCTCACCTCTTGTGCCAATTCTTCCCTAAAGCTAGCCATAAAACCTAAAATTATTCATGTAAAATGGCCATAAAGCAATTATCTGACCTACTTTGTTTTACTGTAAAACCCCATGCCAAAAAAAAGGGCTTTGTCCTACACCCAAAAGGGAAAAATGCACACTCAAGAGGCCAAGCAAAATCTAAATATAAAATGCCTTGCTGGTTCTGCCACTAAGCCTGTTAAAATTAGCTCATATCCTTTTTGTCCAATCATCTTTCTACACAGCTGTCCATACTTTAAACATAAAAAAATAGACAATTTCCCCTGCATCTTTGTGTTCATTCTAAAAACGTCCATGTATAAGTTTTAAGTCCTTCTCTTATTAATCCTATTAATTTTAATGTCAGTAAATTTTCAGCAAGCCTTTAAGAGAACAGTGGCCTTTGCTCCCAAACTTTGGGTGCCAGAGACATTCCCCTATAATGCCAATAAATTTTGTTTAAAAATGTAATGTTTTAGAAAGATCTAATTAGCAAATACCTTTAAACAAAATATTCTAAAATGACTACTATGTTTACAAAATTTAAAAGTAATGTTATATTTTGTTTAAAATAACAAGTCTTATTTAAATGCTTATTGTTTCTAATAAGATTTGAGTTTATATTTTAATCCGTGTTCTGTTATATATATCTAGTTTACAGGGTATAAAAATGGTTAATAAAGTAACTTAAACTTTTAATAGCTAAAATCTAAGTAAGGTGCTAATATAAATAAATTAGATAAATACAAATGCAATAAATACAAATCTTAAAGTCATGTTAAGTTAAAAAATAATCATAAAATGTCATTATATGTCCCTTATAAATGGGTCATTTGTAAGGTAAAGTACTAAAACATCAGTTCTTAAATATAAGTTTAAGTTTATACCTTCATAGCTTTATATTTAAGAATATTAATACAATTGGTGACTAACAGTTCAAAGTTAATTTAACTTCCTAAGTTTTTCTAAGAGTTAATATTATAATCAGTACGTATAATTAAAACTTCTAAATAAAAAAAAACAATTCTGTACAAAAATTCTTTTAATAAAATGTTATACAGCATAAGTATTAGTTTTGTTAAAAGATAATTTTGTTTATAGGCATTTATAAAAACAAACTTTCCTCTCAAGAATGCTTTAGCTGTGTCCCACAGGTTTTAATAACTTGTGTTTAATAACTTGTGTTGTCATTTAGTTAAAAAAAAAATCTTTTAATTTCCATCTTAATTTCCTCGTTTATAAAGTAATCATTTAATAAAAGGTTGTTTAGTTTCCATGACTTTATATAAAAATGAGAGCTCCTGTTAGGGTTAATTTCTACATTTATTTCATTATAATCTAAAAAGAGACATAGTATATGTTCTATTTTTTTTTAAAAAAAAAATTGTTTGAGACGTGCCTTGTGTCCTAAAATATGGTCAATCTTAAAAAATGACCCATGAGCTGATGAGAAGAATGTATATTCAGTGGTTTTGAGGTAAAATGTGCTATAAAATGTCAGTCAGGCCCATTTGTTCTAGAGTTCTGTTTAAGTCCATTATTTTGTTTAATTTATTGGTTTCTTTAAAACTACTTATTCAATATGTAAATAATCATTAAAAATTAAGTAAATATAAAAGTTAAAGGTTATAAAAAGTTTATATAAAGGTCTTATAGTCTTATAGGTTAAAATTAAATAAATTTGTTTATAAAATTTTATTAAAATTAACTTTAATCATTAGTACACTAATACAATAAAATTTGGTTTTCTCTTTTAAACTAAATTGTCATATAATAAGAATAACAAAAAATTTTTTATTCACCTTTTAATAAACTGCAAAAAAAGACACAAATTCAGCTTCCTTATTAACTTATACTGCAGTCTGTCTAATAAGTCTTATACTTGGTTAAGACACTGAGTCTCCTTTCTTAAACAAAAAAAATAGATTTTTTTAATAAAAAAAATTATAAAACAAAATGTTCTTATTAAAATGTATAACTTTGTCTAATTCAGAGGTTATTTAAAGGTTAAATCAAAATAAATTTAAAAAAAAATAAAAAATTCCACTTATATAAAAAAAAATGTAAAGAGACAATGAATATAAAAATATATTTTGGTAAAAAAGGTTAAACAAAAAAAATAATGTAAAAAAAGAATCTTACATAAAATTTTTGTCCTAAAATAAATAGTTATTTAAAAAAAAAATGTTAAGACAAAATCAAAAGTTTTAAGGTATGTTTTATAAATGGTGTGTGGTACGTGCAGGTAAAAATAAAGTTTATAAAAAAATGTATTAAAAAATTTTGGCTAAAACAAAGATTTCTGTCAATATTAATTTACTCTTAATAAAATAACATATATACTCATTTTAATTTTATAACGTTTTTTCCTTTTAATATAAAAAGTAGTGTAGTACAAAAGGTGTTTAATTTTAATAATTGGCATTTTATGCATTGGTAAAACATTTTATGCTTTGTCAAATAATCCCTGTGCTCTCTTTATTAGGTTTTTTTTTTTTTTTTTTTTTTTTGAGACAGAGTCTCACTTTGTTGCCCAGGCTAGAGTGAGTGCCGTGGCATCAGCCTAGCTCACAGCAACCTCAAACTCCTGGGCTCAAGCAATCCTACTGCCTCAGCCTCCCGAGTAGCTGGGACTACAGGCATGTGCCACCATGCCCGGCTAATTTTTTACATATATAAATCAGTTGGCCAATTAATTTCTTTCTATTTTATAGTAGAGACGGGGTCTTGCTCAGGCTGGTTTTGAACTCCTGACCTTGAGCAATCCACCCACCTCAGCCTCCCAGAGAGCTAGGATTACAGGCGTGAGCCACCGCGCCCGGCTTCTTTATTAGGTTTTGACTAACTAAAAAAACTAAAGAAAGGTTAAAATTTGTATCCATATAACTTTATCACCTTTAAATTTATTTAATGTCTATCTCTCTCTTTGTTAAAATTATTTTATAGTGGTTTATAATTATATATACACAAATACTTTAAGCCTTTAATATTTGACAACCTTTCCAAAACTTAAATTCTAAATCCAGCCTTTTGACCTTAAACTAGCTTTTTACACATTAAAATCACCAAAAGTCTAAGACAGACTTTAAATTTATTTTAATGTGTCAAAACTATCCAGGGAACATTGTCAAATATAAAATGGTGTTTAACTTTCTTTGGGCTGTACTTATAAGTATGTTATTAATATACTAATATTATAAAATATTGACATGTCTTAATATGTGTTATCAGTAATAATTATAGTTATTAAGTAAAATTGCTATATGTCACAAAATAACCAATTTAGACTCTCTGTAACCATGGCTAGTCAAGTTTTATCATCTTTTAAGTAATTATTTTTCTTTAATTCATCTCAAAAAATAGTTCTTTCTGGCTAAGTCTAATTTTGGCTTCTTCAAGTAAAGGCCATAAAAAGGACTGACAAATCCACTTAAATACTGGTTTCTAAGTATTAGAGATTATGTATACTTTAAAAATTATGTATACCACTAGACTAAAACAAAACAAAGTTCCAAGACTTTAATTAAAAATTTAATATGACCATAAGTATAGCTAATTCAACCCTCATAAAATAGAACTAAATTTTCATATAAAGACTCTTTATTTAAAACATTACTAATTCTTTTGTTTTGTTTTCTAGAGTCCTAACAAATTTTAGGTAATTAACAAGTTTACCTAATCTCTGAGACCTTAAAACCATAAAATCTGCAAAAGCCTTGTTCAAATATCCTCCCTCTGAGCCCAGGGAATATTGCAGAAGAGGGGGCGTGCCAGATTATAAGGGCCAATTCTGAGGGATGGAATTAGTTTAGACCCTCCAAATAAAGGAGGGACACACAAAAAATACTCTGTCTTTTCAGGCCACATGCTGCAAATAGCCATCCCAATCATAAAAGTCTTTCTCTGCTTCCTATAAACTTAAAATAATTTTTATCAGTTATAAATTTATCCAAAAAAAAATATAATAAATAATTTATCAGCCACCTTACTATAAATTACTAAATTTCCTCCTTAGCTTAATTGTTAATAATGCTTATATTTTGTTACAAGTTGTAGGTAAATTAGTCTTATAACTTTGCCTTTAAAATATTAAAAATCAAATGTTTCTCAAGTTTAATTTATGCCCTCCTCAAAATATTATACCTATAAAGACTAATTGTCCAAAAAAAAAATTACATTTATTAAATTCTAAATTGATATCAGTTTTATAATCCTCAAATAAAATTTACCATAAAGTTCAATTGACTGTTAATACACAGGGTAAACACATTATAAGTCTGATTAAAAAAATATAATAATGCATAAAAAAAATTATTTTTTTGGCTGGTTAGGCTGCTTGCTACCTTCTAATTCTACCTATAACTCTAATTATGTTTCCTGTAAATGCTATACCAGATACAAGAAAAAAAAAAAATCAATCAAAGGCCCAAATCATAATAGCTAAAAAAATAAATCTGGTTCAGTTTTTTCAGAGTAGGCCCGAGGCCTGACTCTATCTAGCCCCCTTTAACAATTGGCTATTAAATCAAATAGAGTCATGTCCCTCCCCTAAAATATAACACCACCTATTTCACAACACCATGCGACCAGACAAACAACTCTAAAAATGAGCCTTCCTAGCACCATAAAACCAGACATCTCTAAAAATGAGCCTTCCTAGCACCTTGAGACCTCATGCTAGTTATTAGCCTACATATACATTCCATAAAATAATCTTTGGCCAACAGGGGGAACTAAAGACTAAACTCTAATTTTTTGCTAAAAACTCCTTCCTAAAAAGGCCAGCTGGGTTAGGCTGGCAAATGGTAAGGAGGCCAGCAGGGTTAGGCTGACAAAGGGTAAATTCCCACTAAGCGGCTTTTGTTAACCAAACAAAGCAGTGGTTTACTTCCTGACCTAATTCTGGTATGGCATTAACATCACCTAAAAAATAAAAAGCCCCTGTCTTAACTCAAGCATCCTAGCAGATGCCTATCATAAATTTAAAATATCTTAACTCAAACATCCTAGCAGGCGCCTATTATTGTAAATTTCAAATGTCCTCCTGTCTAGACCTCCCAGAGTGCTCATACCCTTATCTTAAAGTAAGCATATCCTTCCTGGTCTTCTAAATAAAGACTAACTCTCTCAGCCAATTGCCAGCCAAAGAATCTTTAAACCCACCTATAACCTATAAGCCCCCGCTTCAAAATGTCCCACCTTTTTAGGCCAAACCAATATATGCCTCTCATGTATTGATTTGTGACTTTGCCTCTAACCCCTGTCTCTCTAAAAATATATAAAACTAAACTATAACCCAGCCACGGCGAGTCCACTTGCCCAAGGCCTCTTGGCAGTGGCTCCGGGTCATGGTCCTCAAATTTGGCTCAAAATAAATCTCTTTAAAATTATTTTACAGAGTTTAAATTTTTTTCCGTTAACAGTGCAGACACCCACCGGACCGTCAATCTCAGTTTTCGGATGTTTTTGCCACTCTAAGGACCTGCAGGCCAGCTGGGGCTTCTGGCAGAAAGAGAGCCCCGGAATCCAACGTGGAGAGCTGGGTGTACGTCCCCATGAGGAGGCGGTCCCCACCTCCCCAGCTCTCCCCTTGCGGGGAGCGGCAGCCCCGGGGCCTCAGAGAAGACACCAGGCTGGGCCCCCACCACACAGCGGGAGCACGTCCCCCGCAGGCCACTTAGCTAAGGCAGCCAGTGGATGGTTGGGTTGCGCGAGACGCTGGGGCAGCCCTGCTACCGGGTTCCTGGGAGGGCGTCCTGGAACCAGCGTCCACACCAAGCCCTTGGAAGGCCCAGGCGATGGAGGAGCCCCATCAGGCAGGGGCAGAGGACGGTGACAGGTGACAGGCCAGGTGGGAAGGAGTCAGTCAGGCAGGGGTCGAGGAGGAGACGGGCTGGGTAAGGGTTAGGGTTAGAGTCAGGGCACAAGTCACAATCGCAAAGACCTGGAAGCGACCCGAGTGCCCATCGACCCACGAGTGCATAAATAAAATGTGGCGCGTGGACACCACGCAGTGCCATTCGGCTATGAGGAGCAGCGGTGAGAGGGCACCTCTCGTGGTTCTCCTGGCCAGAGCTGGAACCCGTTCCAGTAAGCCAAGTATCCCAAGAATGGACACACGAGCACCACGTGCTCGCGCTCACCGGCAAATTGGTATGAACCGATGGACACTTAAGTGGACACAGAGGAATCACCTTCATCGGGTGGGCGTCGGGCGGGTGGGGGGAGGGGAGGGGCATACACATCCATTAGGGATGGGGTGGGTGCGCACCGACTGGGGGATGGGCACACTTGAAGCTCTGACCCGAGGGGGGAGGCTGGGAGAGGGCAACGTACCCGACCTTAACATTGGTACCCCCACAATACGCTGGAACAACATGAGAGGTAAATGAATAAGAACACAGGGGGGAGGGGGGCACGGGCAACACATGTCACCTGAATACTTGTACTCCCATCATCTGCTTGAAAAGAGAGAGAAAAGAAAATGCAATAATAGAGATAGGAGACACTTTTTAAAAATAATGAATCCGAAGAGAAAAGTAAAAGGAGGCCTGTGGAGCAGGTCTGGGTGTCACTCCGGATCCCCCAACATCAGGTGCCACGACCAAAGATTCCTACGTGGAGCCCATAGAACCCCAAAAGCAACGGGACGAGTTCTGGTCACATACTCCCTCAAAATGACATCCTGGCCTTCTTCTGGAACTCCCTCCCCTCTCAGACTCTCAAGGTTTCCTCCAGCGTGTCGGTTCCCACAGACCAGACCTTCGGTCTCACACCTGACAGTCCAGATGCCACGCATGCTGCCCTGTGGTGGCGATGTCATGGCTTGGGACAAGAGGAGGCCCCACGGTGCGGGCGGGGGCGCCAGGCACCGCGGCGGGCGCTGAGGGTGGGGGTGACCCCCACCCCGGGCCGCCGCCGCGCTCCCAGAAAGGGGACAGAACAAGAGGCAAAAAAAAAAAAAAAAAAAAGCCTACCGCACCCGGTATTCCCAGGCGGTCTCCCATCCAAGTACCAACCAGGCCCGACCTTGCTTAGCTTCCGAGACCAGAGGAGATCGGGGGCGTTCAGGGTGGTGTGGCCCTAGACGGCGGAGGGCGCCCCTGCCACGCTCAAGAAGCCGAGCCTCTCTGCGCTTCCCCGCCGCCTCCTCCCGCCCCAGGCCCCGCGCTGGGCCGGGACTGTTGAGTTCGCCGGCCGGGTCCGGCGGGCTCCGAGGGACAGGGGTGACAGGCGGGGCGGGGCGGGCCGGGGTGGGGGGCTGTCTCTCTATACACACCCACACACACTCACAGTCACTCACACTCACAGAAGATGCGCCTCCACGGCTGGACTGGCCAAGGTGGGACCTTCCAGCCCCCCTCCTCTCCTCGCCTGGCCTCCTTCACCTACCTGCTGCCCACCCCCAGCGAGTCTCCGCCACTGCCACCACCACCTCCGCCGCTGACTGCGCACGCGCGGGGCACTGGCCCTTTGACCCCAGCTAGGGGCCGCCCTCCCCCACAACCCCTTTCAGCTGTGCCCCCCCCACCCCCCGCCCTGTGGCGTGGGCTGCCACCTATTCCCCCAGGCCAGGGCTGGGGCACAGCACAAGGGGGAGGGGAGCGAGTGTATGGGGCGTCTCCCTCTCGGGATGTGTCCCATGGGTGGGGTGGGGTGGCGTGGTTTCTGGGGTGCTGAAGAAATCAGTCCCCTCCATCTCCTACCTCTGGAAAACGCCCAAGCCCTTGGAGAACTGCCCGAACTGCTACCGTGGGGGCCGGGACCCTCCTCTGTGTCCTCCTGTGGCCCAGTCCAAGGGCCCTGGGCCTGGCCAGGGCTGCATTGGACCCCAACCACACCGGTGTGTGGACTCGCGAAAAATCGGCGAGTAGATATTGGATTCCAGCTTCATTGAGGTCATTTCACTAATGAGTGCACCGGAAAGAGTTTCCTAATCCATCTGTGAGGGTGGCAACTGAAGGAGAATTTTAAAGCTGACAGAATAGGAGAGGAAAGGCATAGGAGATTTCCACACCCAGTAAGGAAGCCTTTCCCGAAATGGAAGAAAGAAACGAGCAAACAGAGACACCAGTAGCCCGCCCAGATCAGAGTCTGCCCCTGAGAGAAAGTACCCTGACCAGGTTCCCCGTGGGTGGGTCACAAGCTAGCGGCATTCAGAAGAGCGAGGCCCGCAGTCTGTGCGGAAGACACCTGCACTCGGGTGTGTGTGGCTGCACAATTCACAAGCAGCTCCAGATGTTAATCCAAGGAGAAGCCAGGGAGTTCCCAACGCCCCAAGTGTCCTCAGCCCACGACCGGCTGCTGTGGGAATGCGAAGCCCGGCTCCCGGTCTCAGAGTGGGACAACCAGGAGGTGTGATGTACACCCCGGGGTTCCCAGGGTGTACATGACCCAGGAGGATCAGGCTGAAGCTGGGACTTGGCCTCAAAGTGTCTCCTCGCATGGCCACGCCCTTCCCCTTCCTGCTCCTCTACTCTTGGTGCCCCTCCATCCAGGGGCCAGACCTTAACAGTCACCCGCAAGAGAATCCTGGTCCCAAAGGAGCCTTCTGGGGGACCCGTGCTGAGAGAAGTTGTGGGCATGGCCCGCTGGGGCTCTGCCCGACTCAGGGCTGAGAGATGCAACCTCCCAGCTCTGGGTCCCTGCAGGAAGTGTTGGCAAGCACAGGGCCAGTCCTCCAAAGGCCCAGGTGCAGGGAGCCCAGGCCAAGCAGCCTGTGCAAGAAGCCACATGCCGTGCCACCCCGGGAACAGGACTGCAGGTCACGGCCCCTCCCACATCCTCCTCCTCCTCCTCCTCCTCCTCCTCCCCCCCACCCTGACATGGCCCAGGGCTCAGAGACACCTCAGACTCTTGCTACCCAAAGTGCAAAGGGCATCAGTTGCTCCTCCAACCCCCCCGCCCAGCAGACCACGTTGTCCAGCCAGCCCCCGGGCCTCCCTGGGGTGCCCAGCACAAAAGTGCAGACAGCCACCGGACCCTCAATCTCAGTTTTCGGATGCTTTTGCCACTCTAAGGACCCGCAGGCCAGCTGGGCCTTCAGGCAGGACAGAGAGCCCCGGAATCTGACGTGGAGAGCTGCGTGTACGTCCCCATGAGGAGGCGGTACCCACCTCCGCGGCTCTCCCCTTGTGGGGGGCGGCAGCCGCAGGGCCTCAGGGAAGACACCAGGGACACTTAGGTATGGCTGCTCGAGACTGCTGCGGCCACCCTGTTGCCGGGTTTCTGAAGGGCTTCCTGGAAGCAGCGTCCACACCAAGCCCTTGGAAGGCCCAGGCGACGGAAGAGCCCATCAGGCAGGGGCCGAGAACGGTGACAGGCTGGGCATGAAGGAGCCGGTCAGGCAGGGGCCGAGGACGGTGACGGGCCGGGTAGGGAGGAGGGAAGGAGCGAGTCAGGCAGGGGCCCAGGTGATGGCCCGGGCGGGGAGGAGGGTGTCAGGCAGGGGCAGAGGATGGTGATCGGCCGGGCGGGAAGGAGCCATTCAGGCAGGGGCCCAGGACAGTGACGGGCCTGGTGGGGAGGAGTGCGTCAGGTAGGGGCAGAGGAGACGAGCTGGGTAATGGTTAGGGTTACAGTTAGGGCACGATTCACAATCGCAAAGATGTGGAAGCGACCCGAGTGACCATCGATCCACGGGTGCATTAATAAAATGTGGCGCGTGGACACCACGGAGTGCCGTTCGGCTATGAGGAGCAGCGGTGAGAGGGCACCTCTCGTGTTCTCCTGGCCAGAGCTGGATCCCGTTCCAGTAAGCCAAGTATCCCAAGAATGGACACACGAGCACCACGTGAGCGCGCTCACCAGCAAATTGGTACGAACGGATGGACACCTAAGTGGTCAGAGAGGAATCACCTTCATCGGGTGGGTGTCGGGTGGGTGGGGGGAGGGGATGGGCATACACATTTATTAGGAATGGGGTGGGTGCCTACCGACTGGGGGATGGGCGAACTTGAAGCTCTGACCCGAGGGGGGAGGCTGGGAGAGGGCAAGGTACCCGACCTTAACATTGGTACCCCCACAATACGCTGGAACAACATGAGAGGTAAATGAATAAGAACACAGGGGGGAGGGGGGCACGGGCAACACATGTCACCTGAATACTTGTACTCCCATCATAAGCTTGAAAAGACAGAGAAAAGAAAATGCAATAATAGAGGTAAGAGACACTTTTTAAAAATAATGAATCCAAAGAGAAAAGTAAAAGGAGGCCTGTGGAGCAGGTCTGGGTGTGACTCCGGATCCCCCAACATCAGGTGCCACCACCAAAGATTCCTACGTGGAGCCCATAGAACCCCAAAAGCAACGGGATGAGTTCTGGTCACATACTCCCTCAAAATGACATCCTGGCCTTCTTCTGCAACTCCCTCCCCTCTCAGCCTCTCAAGGTTTCCTCCAGCGTGTCGGTTCCCAAAGAGCAGACGCTGTGTGGATCTGGCCGTATCCACACACCCACGGGAGACAGGCAGGCAGGGCGCTGTGTGGAACTGGCTGTGTCCACTCACGCATGGGTGACGAGAAGGCAGAGCGCAGTGTGAAACTGGCTATGTCCACACACCGACAGGAGACGGTCAGGCAGGGGTTTGTATGGAAGTGGCTGTGTCCACACAAACACGGGAGAAGAGCAGGCAGGGCGCAGTGTGGACCTGGCTGTGTCCACTCACCTATGGGAGACGGGCAGGTAGGGCACAGTTTGGAACTGGCTGTGTCCACTTACCCAGGAGAGACGGGCAGGCAGGGCGTGGTATGGATCTGGCTGTTTACACACACCCATGGGATACGGTCAGGCCGGGCGCTGTGTGGATCTGGCTGTGTCCACACACCCATGGGAGATGGGAAGGCAGGGCACTGTGTGGAACTTGCTGTGTCCACACAGCCACCGGAGACGGGCAGGTAGGGCACAGTGTGGAACTGGCTGTGTCCACTCACCCACAGGAGACGGGCAGGCAGGGCACAGTGTGGATGTGGCTGTGTCCAATCACCCATGGGAGAGGGGCAGGCAGGGCTCTGTGTGGAACTGGCTGTGTCCACTCACCCACGGGAGACAGGCATGCAGGCGCAGTGTGGATGTGGCTGGATACACGCACCCACGGGAGACGGGCAGGCAGGACGCTGTGTGGAACTGGCTGTGTCCACACACCCATGGGAGACAGGCAGGCAGGGTGCAGTGTGGATCTGGTGTTTCCACAAACTCACGGGACACAGGCAGGCTGGGCGCTGTGTGGATCAGGCTGTGTCCACACACTCACGGGAGACGGGCAGGCGGCGTGCAGTGTGGATGTGGCTGTGTCCACTCACCCATGGGAGACGGACAGGCAAGTCGCAGTGTGGAACTGGCTGTGTCCACACACCCATGGGAGACCGGCAGGCAGGGCGCAATGTGGACTGGCTTTGTCCACACACCCACGGGAGATGGGCAGGCAGGTATCTGTGTGAAACTTTCTGTGTCCACTCACCCACTGGAGATGGACAGGCAGGGCACAGTGTTGATGTGCCTGTGTCCACTCAACCATGAGTGACGGGCACTCAGGGCGCAGTGTGGATCTGGCTGTGTCAACTCAGCCATGGGAGACGGGCAGTCAGGGCGCAGTGTGGAATTGGCTGTGTCCGCACACCCACGGGAGACGGGCAGGCAGGGCGCAGTATGGATGTAGCTGTGTCCACTCACCCAAGGGAGACGGGCAGACTGGGCACAGTGTGGAACTGGCTGTGTCCACACACCTACGGGAGACGGGCAGGTAGGGCGCAGTGTGGATCTGGCTGTTTCCACACACCCATGGGTGACGGGCGGGCAGGGCGCCTTGTGGAACTGGCAGTGTCTAATCACCCATGGGAGATGGGCAGGCAGGGCTCTGTGTGGAACTGGATGTGTCCACTCACCTATGGGAGATGCGCAGGCAGGGCGCAGTGTGGATGTGGCTGTGTCCACTCACCCATGGGTGACGGGCAGGCAGGGCGCAGTGTGGAACTGGCTGTGTCCAAGAACCAACGGGAGGCGGGCAGGCAGGGCTCTGTGTGGAACTTCCTGTATCCCCACACCCACGGGACACGGGCAAGCAGGACGCAGTGTGGAACTGGCTGTGTCCACACACCCACCGGAGACGGGCAGGTAAGGCGCAGTGTGGACGTGGCTGTGTCCACTAACCCATGGGAGACAGGCAGGTAGGGTGCTGCGTGGAACTGGCTGTGTCCACACTCAATCGGGAGACGGTCAGGCAGGGTCCTGTGTGGATGTGGCTGTGTCCACAAACCCAAGGAAGACGGGCAGGCAGAGCGCAGTGTGGATGGGGCTGTGTCCACTCACCCATGGGAGACGGTCAGGCTGGGAGCCGTGTGGATCTGGCTGTGTCCACTCACCCACGGGAGACGGGCAGGCATGACGCTGTGTCCACAAACCCAAGGAAAACGGACAGGCAGGGCGCAGTGTGGAACTGACTGTGTCCAAACACCCACGGGAGTCGGGAAGGCAGGGCGCAGTGTGGATCTGGCTGTGTCCACTCACCCATGGTTGACGGGGAGGCAGAGAGCGGTGTGGATCTTGCCGAGTCCACACAACCACGGGAGGCAGGCTGGCAAGCCTTGTGTGGGTCTGGCTCTGTCCAAACACCCATGAGAGACAGTCAGGCAGGGTGTTGTGTGGATTTGGCCTTGTCCACAACCACAGGAAACGGGCAGGAAGGGCGCTGTGAGGAACTGGCTGTGTCCACACACCCATGGGGACCGTTAGGGAGTGCGCAGTGTGGAACTTGCTGTGTCTACACACCCAATGGAGATGGGCAGGAAGGACGCTTTGTGGATGTGGCTGTGTCCACTCACCCTCGGGAGATGGGCAGGCAGGGCGCTGTTTAGAACTAGCTGTGTCCACACACCTATGTGAGATGGTCAGGCAGGGTGCTTGTGGATGTGGCTGTGTCCAGAAACCCACGGAACTGGCTGTGTCCACTCACCCACGGGAGACGGGCAGGCAGGGTGCAGTGTGGATGTGGCCGTGTCCACACAACCATGGTAGACGGGCAGGCAAGGCGCTGTGTGGATCTGGCTGTGTCCACTCACCCACAGGAGACGGGCAGGCAGGGTGCTGTGTGGATATAGCCGTGTCCACACACCCACGGGAGATGGGCAGGCAGGGCGCAGTGTGGATCTGGCCGTGTCCACACACCCACGGGAGACGGGCAGGCAGGGCGCAGTGTGGATGTGGCTGTGTCCAATCACCCACGGGAGATGGGCTGGCAGGGCGCAGTGTAGATCTTGCCATGTCCACACACCCACGGGAGATGGGCAGGTTGGGTGCCGTGTGGATCTGGCTGTGTCCACTCAGACACGGGAGACGTGTAGGCAGGTAGCAGTGCGGATCTGGCTGTGTCCACTCACCCATGGCAGACGGGCAGGCAGGGCGCACTGCGGATTTGGCTGTGTCCAATCACCCACGGCAGACGGGCAGGCAGGGCGCAGTGCGGATCTGGCTGTGTCCACTCACCCACGGGAGACGGGCAGGCAAGGCGCAGTGTGGATCTGGCTGTGTCCTCTCACCCACTGGAGACGGGCAGAGAGGGTGCTGTGTGCATCTGGCTATGTCCACTGACGCACAGCAGACGGGCAGGCAGGGCGCAGTGCAGATATGGCTGTATCCACTCACCCACGGCAGACGGGCAGGCAGGGCGCAGTGCGGATCTCGCTGTGTCCACTCACCCACGGGAGACGGGCAGGCAAGACACAGTGTGGATCTGGCTGTGTCCACTCACCCACGGGAGACGGGCAGAGAGGGTGCTGTGTGGATCTGGCTATGTCCACTGACAGACGGCAGACGGGCAGGCAGGGCGCAGTGCAGATCTGGCTGTGCCCACTCACCCACAGCAGCCGGGCAGGTAGGGCGCAGTGCGGATCTGGCTGTGTCCACTCACCCACGGGAGACGTGCAGGCAAGGCGCAGTGTGGATCTGGCTGTGTCCACTCACCCACGGAGACGGGCAGAGAGGGTGCTGTGTGGATCTGGCTATGTCCACTGACGCACGGCAGACGGGCAGGCAGGGCGAGTGAAGATCTGGCTGTGTCCACTCACCCAAGGCAGATGGGCAGGCTGGGCGCAGTGCGGATCTGGCTGTGTCCACTCACCCACGGGAGACGGGCAGGCAAGGCGCAGTGTGGATCTGGCTGTTTCCACTCACCCACGGGAGACGGGCAGAGAGGGTGCTGTGTGGATCTGGCTATGTCACTCATCCACGGCAGACGGGCAGGCAGGGCGCAGTGTGGATCTGGCTGTGTCCACTCACAGACTGCAGACGGGCAGGCAGGGCACAGTGCCGATCTTCCTGTGTCCACTCACCCACGGGAGACGGGCAGGCAAGGCGCAGTGTGGATCTGGCTGTGTCCACTCACCCACGGGAGACGGGCAGAGAGGGTGCTGTGTGGATCTGGCTATGTCACTGATCCACGGCAGACGGGCAGGCAGGGCGCAGTGCGGATCTGGCTGTGTCCACTCACACACTGCAGACGGGCAGGCAGGGCACAGTGCCGATCTTGCTGTGTCCACTCACCCACGGGAGACGGGCAGGCAAGGCGCAGTGTGGATCTGGCTGTGTCCACTCACCCACGGGAGACGGGCAGAGAGGGTGCTGTGTGGATCTGGCTATGTCCACTGACAGACGGCAGACGGGCAGGCAGGGCGCAGTTCAGATCAGGCTGTGTCCACTCACCCACGGCAGACGGGCAGGCAGGGCGCAGTGCGGATCTGGCTGTGTCCACTCACCCACGGGAGACGGGCAGGCAGGGCGCAGTGCCGATCTGGCTGTGTCCACTCACCCACGGGAGATGGGCAGGCAGGGCGCAGTGTGGATCTGGCTGTGTCCACTCACCCTTTGGTGACGAGCAGGCAGGGCGCAGGGTTGAACTGGCAGTGTCTCCTCGCCCACGGGAGACGGACAGGCAGGGCGCAGTGTGGATCTGGCTGTGTCCACTCACCCTTGGGTGACGAGCAGGCAGGGCGCAGGTTGGAACTGGCAATGTCTCCTCGCCCACGGGAGACGGGCAGGCAGGGTGTTGTGTGAATCTGGCCGTTTCCACACACCCACGAGAGACGGGCAGGCAGGGCGCATTTTGGAACGGGCTGTGTCCACAAACCCATGAGAGACGGTCAGGCAGAATGCTGTGTGGATGTGGCTTGTCAACACACACACGGGAGACGGGCAGGCTGGGCGCATAGTGGATCTGGCTGTGTCCACACACCCAAGGGAGACCGGAAGGTAGGGCACAATGTGGATATGACTGTGTCCACTCACTGACGGGAGACTGGCAGGCAGGGTGCAGTGTGGAACTGGCTGTGTCCACAAACCCACGGGAGACGGGCAGGCCTGGTGCAGTATGGATATGGCTGTGTCCACTCTCCCACGGGAGACGGGAAGGTAGGGCGCAGTGTGGAACTGGCTGTGTCCAAAAACCCACGGGAGACGGGCAGGCCTGTTGCAGTATGGATATGGCTGTGTCCACTCTCCCACGGGAGACGGGAAGGTAGGGCGCAGTGTGGAACTGGCTGTGTCCACTCACCCACGGGAGACGGGCAGGGAGGGCGCAGTGTGGATCTTGCCATGTCCACACATCCACGGGAGACGGGCAAGCAGGGCGAAGTGTGTATGTGGCTGTGTCCACTCAGTCACGGGAGATGGGCAGGTAGGGCGCAGTGTGGAACTGGCTGGTTCCACTCTCCCACGGGACACGGGCATGCAGGGCTATGTGTGGAACTGGCTGAGTACACTCACCCATGGGAGACGGGCAGAAAGCAGGCAGTGTGGAAGTGGCTGTGTCCACACATCATTGGGAGATGGGCAAGCAGGGCGCAGTGTGGATCTGGCTGTGTCCACTCACATACGGGAGACGGGCAGGTAGGGCACAGTTTGGAACTGGCTGTGTCCACTCACCCACGGGAGACGGGCAGAGAGGGTGCTGTGTTGATCTGGCTATGTCCACTGACAGACGGCAGACGGGCAGGCAGGGCGCAGTGCGGATCTGGCTGTGTCCACTCACCCACGGCAGCCGGGAAGGCAGGAAGAGTGCGGATCTGGCTGTGTCCACTCACCCACGGGAGATGGGCAGGCAGGGCGCAGTGCGGATCAGGCTGTGTCCACTCACCCACGGGAGACGAGCAGGCAAGGCGCAGTGCGGATCAGGCTGTGTCCACTCACCCACGGGAGATGGGCAGAGAGGGTGCTGTGTGGATCTGGCTATGTCCACTGACAGACGGAAGACGGGCAGGCAGGGCGCAGTACAGATCTGGCTGTGTCCACTCACCCAGGGGGGACGGGCAGAGAGGGTGTTGTGTGGATCTGGCTATGTCCACTAACCCACGGCAGACGGGCAGGCAGGGCGCAGTGCGGATCTGGCTGTGTCCACTCACCCATGGGAGATGGGCAGGCAGGGTGCAGTGGGGATCTGCCTGTGTCCACTGACCAACGGGAGACGGGCAGGCAAGGCGCAGTGTGGATCTGGCTGTGTCCACTCACCCACAGGAGATGGGCAGAGAGGGTGCTGTGTGGATCTGGCTATGTCCACTGACCCACGGGAGAAGGGTAGGCAGGGCGCAGTGCGTATCTGGATGTGTCCACTCACCCACGGCAGACGGGCAGGCAGGGCGCAGTGCGGATTTGGCTTGGCCACTCACCCACGGGAGACAGGCAGGCAAGGCGCAGTGTGCATCTGGCTGTGTCCACTCGACCACGGGAGACGGGCAGAGACGGTGCTGTGTGGATCTGGCTATGTCCACTGACCCATGGCAGACGGGCAGGCAGGGCGCACTGCGGATCTGGCTGTGTCCACTCACCCACGGCAGACGGGCAGGCAGGGCGCAGTGCGGATCTGGCTGTGTCCACTCACCCAAGGCAGATGGGCAGGCAGGGCGCAGTGCGGATCTGGCTGTGTCCACTCACCCACGGCAGACGGGCCGGCAGGTCGCAGTGTGGATCTGGCTGTGTCCACTGACCCACGGGAGACGGGAAGGCAAATCGAAGTGTGGATCTGGCTGTGTCCTCTCACCCACTGGAGACGGGCAGAGAGGGTGCTGTGTGGATCTGGCTGTGTCCACTGACCCACGGCAGACGGGCAGGCAGGGCACAGTGCGGATCTGGCTGTGTCCACTCACCCACGGGAGACGGGCAGGCAAGGCGCAGTGTGGATCTGGTTGTGTCCACTCACCCAGGGCAGCCGGGAAGGCAGGAAGAGTGCGGATCTGGCTGTGTCCACTCACCCACAAGAGATGGGCAGGCAGGGCGCAGTGCGGATCTGGCTGTGTCCACTCACCCACGGGAGACGAGCAGGCAAGGCGCAGTGCGGATCTGGCTGTGTCCACTCACCCACGGGACATGGGCAGAGAGGGTGCTGTGTGGATCTGGCTATGTCCACTGACAGACGGCAGACGGGCAGGCAGGGCGCAGTGCAGATCTGGCTGTGTCCACTCACCCACGGGAGACGGGCAGGCAAGGCGCAGTGTGGATCTGGCTGTGTCCACTCACCCACGGGAGACGGGCAGAGAGGGTGTTGTGAGGATCTGGCTATGTCCACTGACCCACGGCAGACAGGCAGGCAGGGCGCAGTGCGGATCTGGCTGTGTCCACTCACCCATGGCAGCCGGGCAGGCAGGGCGCAGTGCGGAACTCGCTGTGTCCACTCACCCACGGGAGACGGGCAGGCACGGCGCAGTGTGGATCTGGCTGTGTCCACTCACCCACGGGAGACGGGCAGAGAGGGTGCTGTGTGGATCTGGCAATGTCCACTGACAGACGGCAGACGGGCAGGCAGGGCGCAGTGCAGATATGGCTGTGTCCACTCACCCACGGCAGCCGGGCAGGCAGGGCGCAGTGCGGATCTGGCTGTGTCCACTCACCCACGGGAGACGTGCAGGCAAGGCGCAGTGTGGATCTGGCTGTGTCCACTAACCCACGGGAGACGGGCAGAGAGGGTGCTGTGTGGATCTGGCTATGTCCACTGACGCACGGCAGACGGGCAGGCAGGGCGCAGTGCAGATCTGGCTGTGTCCACTCACCCAAGGCAGACGGGCAGGCTGGGCTCAGTGCGGATCTGGCTGTGTCCACTTACCCACGTGAGACGGGCAGGCAAGGCGCAGTGTGGATCTGGCTGTGTCCACTCACCCACGGGAGACGGGCAGAGAGGGTGCTGTGTGGATCTGGCTATGTCCACTGACCCACGGCAGACGGGCAGGCAGGTCGCAGTGCGGATCTGGCTGTGTCCACTCACACTCGGGACACGGGCAGGCAAGGCGCAGTGTTGATCTGGCTGTGTCCACTCACCCACGGGAGACGGGCAGGCAAGGCGCAGTGTGGATATGCCTGTGTCCACTCACCCACGGGAGACGGGCAGAGAGGGTGCTGTGTGGATCTGGCTATGTCCACTGACCCACAGCAGACGGGCAGGCAGGGCGCAGTGCGGATCAGGCTGTGTCCACTCACCCACGGCAGTCGGGCAGGCAGGGCGCATTGCGGATCTTGCTGTGTCTACTCACCCACGGGTGATGGGCAGGCAAGGCGCTGTGTGGACCTGGCTGTGTCCACTAACCCACGGGAGTCGGGCAGAGAGGGTGCTGTGTGGATCTGGCTATGTCCACTTACCCACGGCCGACGGGCAGGCAGGGCACATTGCGGATCTGGCTGTGTCCACTCACCCACGGGAGACGGGCAGGCAAGGCGCAGTGTGGATCTGGCTGTGTCCACTCACTCATGGCAGACGGGCAGAGAGAGAGCCGTGTGGATCTGGCTATGTTCACTGACCCACAGCAGACGGTCAGGCATGGCGCAGTGCGGGTCTGGCTGTGTCCACTCACCCACGGGAGACGGGTAGGGAAGGCGCAGTGTGGATCTAGCTGTGTCCACTCACCCACGGGAGACGGGCAAAGAGGGTGCTGTGTGGATCTGGCTATGTCCACTGCCCCAGGCAGACGGGCAGGCAGGGCGCAGTGCGGATCAGGCTGTGTCCAATCACCCACGGCAGACGGGCAGGCAGGGCGCAGTGCGGATCTGGCTGTGTCCAATCACCCATGGCAGACAGGCAGGCAGGGCGCTGTGCGGATCTGGCTGTGTCCACTCACCCACGGCAGACGGTCAGTCAGGTCGCAGTGCGGATCTGGCTGTGTCCACTCACCCACGGGAGACGGGCAGGCAGGGCGCAGTGCGGATCTGGCTGTGTCCACTCACCCACGGCAGATGGGCAGGCAGGGCGCAGTGCGTATCTGGCTGTGTCCACTCACGAACAAGAGACGGGCAGGCAAGGCGCAGTGCGGATCTGGCTGTGTCCACTCACCCACGGGAGACGGGCAGAGAGGGTGCTGTGTGGATCTGGCTATGTACACTGACCCACGGCAGACGGTCAGGCAGCGCGCAGTGCAGATCTGGCTGTGTCCACTCACCCACGGCAAACGGGCTGGCAAGGCACAGTGCGGATCTGGCTGTGTCCACTAACCCACGGCAGACAGTCAGGCAGGGCGCAGTGAGGATCTGGCTGTGTCCACTCACCCACGGGAGACGTGTAGGCAAGGCGCAGTGTGGATATGGCTGTGTCCACTCACCCACGGGAGACGGGCAGAGAGGGTGCCGTGTGGATCTGGCTGTGTCCACTGACCCACGGCAGACGGGCAGGCAGGGCGCAGTGCGGATCTGGCTGTGTCCACTCACCCACGGTACACAGGCAGTCAGGGCGCAGTACGGATCTCGCTGTGTCCACTCACGCACGGGAGACGGGCAGAGAGGGTGCTGTGTGGATTTGGCTATGCCCACTGACCCACGGTAGAAGGGCAGGCAGGGCGCAGTGCCGATCTGGCTGTGTCCACTCACCCACAAGAGACGGGCAGAAAGGGCGCAGTGCGGATCTGGCTGTGTCCACTCACTCACGGGAGACGGGCAGGAAAGGTGCAGTGTGGATCTGGCTGTGTCCATCACCCACGGGAGACGGGCAGAAAGGGCGCTGTGTGGATCTGGCTATGTCCACTGACCCATGGCAGACGGGCAGGCAGGGCGCAGTGCGGATCTCGCTGTGTCCAATCACCCACAGCAGATGGGCAGGCAGGGCGCAGTGTGGATCTGGCTGTGTCCACTCACCCACGGGAGACGGGTAGAGAGGGTGCTGTGTGGATCTGGCTATGTCCATTGACCCACGGCAGACGGGCAGGCAGGGCGCAGTGCGGATCTGGCTGTGTCCAATCACCCACGGCAGACGGGCAGGCAGGGAGTAGTGCGGATCTGGCTGTGTCCACTCACCCACGGGAGACGGGCAGGCAAGGCGCACTGTGGATCTTGCTGTGACCACTCACCCACGGGAGACGGGCAGGCAGGGCGCAGTGCGGATCTGGCTGTGTCCAATCACCCACGGGAGACGGGCAGGCAGGGTGCAGTGGGGATCTGCCTGTGTCCACTGACCAACGGGAGACGGGCAGGTAAGGCGCAGTGTGGATCTGGCTATGTGCACTCACCCACAGGAGATGGGCAGAGAGGGTGCTGTGTGGATCTGGCTATGTCCACTGACCCACGGGAGAAGGGTAGGCAGGGCGCAGTGCGTATCTGGATGTGTCCACTCACCCACGGCAGACGGGCAGGCAGGGCGCAGTGCGGATCTGGCTTGGCCACTCACCCACGGGAGACAGGCAGGCAAGGCGCAGTGTGCATCTGGCTGTGTCCACTCGACCACGGGAGACGGGCAGAGACGGTGCTGTGTGGATCTGGCTATGTCCATTGACCCATGGCAGACGGGCAGGCAGGGCGCAGTGCGGATCTGGCTGTGTCCACTCACCCACGGCAGATGGGAAGGCAGGGCGCAGTGCGGATCTGGCTGTGTCCACTCACCCACGGCAGACGGGCCGGCAGGTCGCAGTGTGGATCTGGCTGTGTCCACTGACCCACGGGAGACGGGAAGGCAAATCGCAGTGTGGATCTGGCTGTGTCCTCTCACCCACTGGAGACGGGCAGAGAGGGTGCTGTGTGGATCTGGCTATGTCCACTGACCCACGGCAGACGGGCAGGCAGGGCACAGTGCGGATCTGGCTGTGTCCACTCACCCACGGTAGTCGGGCAGGCAGGGCGCAGTGCGGAACTCGCTGTGTCCACTCACCCACGGGAGACGGGCAGGCAAGGCGCAGTGTGGATCTGGCTGTGTCCACTCACCCTCGGCAGCCGGGCAGGCAGGGCGCAGTGCGGATATGGCTGTGTCCACTCACCCACAAGTGATGGGCAGGCAGGGCGCAGTGCGGATCTGGCTGTGTCCACTCACCCACGGGAGACGAGCAGGCAAGGCGCAGTGCCGATCTGGCTGTGTCCACTCACCCACGGAACATGGGCAGAGAGGGTGCTGTGTGGATCTGGCTATGTCCACTGAGAGACGGAAGACGGGCAGGCAGGGCGCAGTGCAGATCTGGCTGTGTCCACTCACCAACGGCAGACGGGCAGGCAGGGCGCAGTGCCGATCTGGCTGTGTCCACTCACCCACGGGAGACGGGCAGGCAAGGCACAGTGTGGATCTGGCTGTGTCCACTCACCCACGGGAGACGGGCAGAGAGGGTGCTGTGTGGATCTGGCTATGTACACTGAACCACGGCAGACGGGCAGGCAGGGCGCAGTGCGGATCTGGCTGTGTCCACTCACCCACGGCAGACGGTCAGGCAGGGCGCAGTGCAGATCTGGCTGTGTCCACTCACCCAAGGCAGACGGGCAGGCTGGGCGCAGTGCGGATCTGGCTGTGTCCACTCACCCACGGTAGACGGGCAGGCAAGGCGCAGTGAGGATCTGGCTGTGTCCACTCACTCACGGCAGACGGGCAGAGAGAGTGCCGTGTGGATCTGGCTATGTTCACTGACCCACGGCTGACGGTCAGGCAGGGCACAGTGCGGATCTGGCTGTGTCCAATCACCCACGGCAGACGGGCAGGCAGGGCGCAGTGCGGATATGGCTGTGTCCACTCACCCACTGGAGAAGGGCAGGCAAGGCGCACTGTGGATCTGGCTGTGTCCACTCACCCACGGCAGATGGGCCGGCAGGGCGAAGTGTGGATCTGGCTGTTTCCACTCACCCACGGGAGACGTGTAGGCAAAGCGCATTGTGGATGTGTCTGTGTCATCTAACCAAGGGGAGACGGGTAGAGAGGGTGCCGTGTGGATCTGGCTATGTCCACTGACCCACGGCTGACGGTCAGGCAGGGCGCAGTGCGGATCTAGCTGTGTCCACTCAACCACGGGAGACGGGCAGGCAGGGCGCAGTGCGGATCTGGCTGTGTCCACTCTCCCACGGGAGACGGGTAGGCCAGGCGCAGTGTGGATCTGGCTGTGTCCACTCACCCATGGGAGACGGGCAGAGAGGTTGCTGTGTGGATCTGGCTATGTCCACTTACCCACGGTAGACGGGCAGGCAAGGCGCAGTGCAGATCTGGCTGTGTCCACTCACCCACGGCAGACGGTCATTCAGGGCGCAGTGCGGATCTGGCTGTGTCCACTCACCCACGGGAGACGGGCAGGCAGGGCGCAGTGCCGATCTGGCTGTGTCCACTCACCCACGGGAGACGGGCAGGCAGGGCGCAGTGTGGATCTGGCTGTGTCCACTCACCCACGGGAGACGGGCAGAGAGGGTGCTGTGTGGATCTGGCTATGTCACTGATCCACGGCAGACGAGCAGGCAGGGCGCAGTGCGGATCTGGCTGTGTGCACTCACACACTGCAGACGGGCAGGCAGGGCACAGTGCCGATCTTGCTGTGTCCACTCACCCACGGGAGACGGGCAGGCAAGGCGCAGTGTGGATCTGGCTGTGTCCACTCACCCACGGGAGACGGGCAGAGAGGGTGCTGTGTGGATCTGGCTATGTCCACTGACAGACGGCAGACGGGCAGGCAGGGCGCAGTTCAGATCAGGCTGTGTCCACTCACCCACGGCAGACGGGCAGGCAGGGCGCAGTGCGGATCTGGCTGTGTCCACTCACCCACGGGAGACGGGCAGGCAGGGCGCAGTGCCGATCTGGCTGTGTCCACTCACCCACGGGAGACGGGCAGGCAGGGCGCAGTGTGGATCTGGCTGTGTCCACTCACCCTTTGGTGACGAGCAGGCAGGGCGCAGGGCGGAACTGGCAGTGTCTCCTCGCCCACGGGAGACGGACAGGCAGGGCGCAGTGTGGATCTGGCTGTGTCCACTCACCCTTGGGTGACGAGCAGGCAGGGCGCAGGTTGGAACTGGCAGTGTCTCCTCGCCCACGGGAGACGTGCAGGCAGGGTGTTGTGTGAATCTGGCCGTGTCCACACACCCACGAGAGACGGGCAGGCAGGGCGCATTTTGGAACGGGCTGTGTCCACAAACCCATGAGAGACGGTCAGGCAGAATGCTGTGTGGATGTGGCTTGTCAACACACACACGGGAGACGGGCAGGCTGGGCGCATAGTGGATCTGGCTGTATCCACACACCCAAGGGAGACCGGAAGGTAGGGCACAATGTGGATATGACTGTGTCCACTCACTGACGGGAGACTGGCAGGCAGGGTGCAGTGTGGAACTGGCTGTGTCCACAAACCCACGGGAGACGGGCAGGCCTGGTGCAGTATGGATATGGCTGTGTCCACTCTCCCACGGGAGACGGGAAGGTAGGGCGCAGTGTGGAACTGGCTGTGTCCAAAAACCCACGGGAGACGGGCAGGCCTGTTGCAGTATGGATATGGCTGTGTCCACTCTCCCACGGGAGACGGGAAGGTAGGGCGCAGTGTGGAACTGGCTGTGTCCACTCACCCACGGGAGACGGGCAGGGAGGGCGCAGTGTGGATCTTGCCATGTCCACACATCCACGGGAGACGGGCAAGCAGGGCGAAGTGTGTATGTGGCTGTGTCCACTCAGTCACGGGAGATGGGCAGGTAGGGCGCAGTGTGGAACTGGCTGGTTCCACTCTCCCACGGGACACGGGCATGCAGGGCTATGTGTGGAACTGGCTGAGTACACTCACCCATGGGAGACGGGCAGAAAGCAGGCAGTGTGGAAGTGGCTGTGTCCACACATCATTGGGAGATGGGCAAGCAGGGCGCAGTGTGGATCTGGCTGTGTTCACTCACATACGGGAGACGGGCAGGTAGGGCACAGTTTGGAACTGGCTGTGTCCACTCACCCACGGGAGATGGGCAGAGAGGGTGCTGTGTTGATCTGGCTATGTCCACTGACGCACGGCAGACGGGCAGGCAGGGCGCAGTGCGGATCTGGCTGTGTCCACTCACCCACGGCAGCCGGGAAGGCAGGAAGAGTGCGGATCTGGCTGTGTCCACTCACCCACGGGAGATGGGCAGGCAGGGCGCAGTGCGGATCAGGCTGTGTCCACTCACCCACGGGAGACGAGCAGGCAAGGCGCAGTGCGGATCAGGCTGTGTCCACTCACCCACGGGAGATGGGCAGAGAGGGTGCTGTGTGGATCTGGCTATGTCCACTGACAGACGGAAGACGGGCAGGCAGGGCGCAGTACAGATCTGGCTGTGTCCACTCACCCAGGGGGGACGGGCAGAGAGGGTGTTGTGTGGATCTGGCTGTGTCCACTAACCCACGGCAGACGGGCAGGCAGGGCGCAGTGCGGATCTGGCTGTGTCCACTCACCCATGGGAGATGGGCAGGCAGGGTGCAGTGGGGATCTGCCTGTGTCCACTGACCAACGGGAGACGGGCAGGCAAGGCGCAGTGTGGATCTGGCTGTGTCCACTCACCCACAGGAGATGGGCAGAGAGGGTGCTGTGTGGATCTGGCTATGTCCACTGACCCACGGGAGAAGGGTAGGCAGGGCGCAGTGCGTATCTGGATGTGTCCACTCACCCACGGCAGACGGGCAGGCAGGGCGCAGTGCGGATTTGGCTTGGCCACTCACCCACGGGAGACAGGCAGGCAAGGCGCAGTGTGCATCTGGCTGTGTCCACTCGACCACGGGAGACGGGCAGAGACGGTGCTGTGTGGATCTGGCTATGTCCACTGACCCATGGCAGACGGGCAGGCAGGGCGCACTGCGGATCTGGCTGTGTCCACTCACCCACGGCAGACGGGCAGGCAGGGCGCAGTGCGGATCTGGCTGTGTCCACTCACCCAAGGCAGATGGGCAGGCAGGGCGCAGTGCGGATCTGGCTGTGTCCACTCACCCACGGCAGACGGGCCGGCAGGTCGCAGTGTGGATCTGGCTGTGTCCACTGACCCACGGGAGACGGGAAGGCAAATCGAAGTGTGGATCTGGCTGTGTCCTCTCACCCACTGGAGACGGGCAGAGAGGGTGCTGTGTGGATCTGGCTGTGTCCACTGACCCACGGCAGACGGGCAGGCAGGGCACAGTGCGGATCTGGCTGTGTCCACTCACCCACGGGAGACGGGCAGGCAAGGCGCAGTGTGGATCTGGTTGTGTCCACTCACCCAGGGCAGCCGGGAAGGCAGGAAGAGTGCGGATTTGGCTGTGTCCACTCACCCACAAGAGATGGGCAGGCAGGGCGCAGTGCGGATCTGGCTGTGTCCACTCACCCACGGGAGACGAGCAGGCAAGGCGCAGTGCGGATCTGGCTGTGTCCACTCACCCACGGGACATGGGCAGAGAGGGTGCTGTGTGGATCTGGCTATGTCCACTGACAGACGGCAGACGGGCAGGCAGGGCGCAGTGCAGATCTGGCTGTGTCCACTCACCCACGGGAGACGGGCAGGCAAGGCGCAGTGTGGATCTGGCTGTGTCCACTCACCCACGGGAGACGGGCAGAGAGGGTGTTGTGAGGATCTGGCTATGTCCACTGACCCACGGCAGACAGGCAGGCAGGGCGCAGTGCGGATCTGGCTGTGTCCACTCACCCACGGCAGCCGGGCAGGCAGGGCGCAGTGCGGAACTCGCTGTGTCCACTCACCCACGGGAGACGGGCAGGCACGGCGCAGTGTGGATCTGGCTGTGTCCACTCACCCACGGGAGACGGGCAGAGAGGGTGCTGTGTGGATCTGGCAATGTCCACTGACAGACGGCAGACGGGCAGGCAGGGCGCAGTGCAGATATGGCTGTGTCCACTCACCCACGGCAGCCGGGCAGGCAGGGCGCAGTGCGGATCTGGCTGTGTCCACTCACCCACGGGAGACGTGCAGGCAAGGCGCAGTGAGGATCTGGCTGTGTCCACTAACCCACGGGAGACGGGCAGAGAGGGTGCTGTGTGGATCTGGCTATGTCCACTGACGCACGGCAGACGGGCAGGCAGGGCGCAGTGCAGATCTGGCTGTGTCCACTCACCCAAGGCAGACGGGCAGGCTGGGCTCAGTGCGGATCTGGCTGTGTCCACTTACCCACGTGAGACGGGCAGGCAAGGCGCAGTGTGGATCTGGCTGTGTCCACTCACCCACGGGAGACGGGCAGAGAGGGTGCTGTGTGGATCTGGCTATGTCCACTGACCCACGGCAGACGGGCAGGCAGGTCGCAGTGCGGATCTGGCTGTGTCCACTCACACTCGGGACACGGGCAGGCAAGGCGCAGTGTTGATCTGGCTGTGTCCACTCACCCACGGGAGACGGGCAGGCAAGGCGCAGTGTGGATATGCCTGTGTCCACTCACCCACGGGAGACGGGCAGAGAGGGTGCTGTGTGGATCTGGCTATGTCCACTGACCCACAGCAGACGGGCAGGCAGGGCGCAGTGCGGATCAGGCTGTGTCCACTCACCCACGGCAGTCGGGCAGGCAGGGCGCATTGCGGATCTTGCTGTGTCTACTCACCCACGGGTGATGGGCAGGCAAGGCGCTGTGTGGACCTGGCTGTGTCCACTAACCCACGGGAGTCGGGCAGAGAGGGTGCTGTGTGGATCTGGCTATGTCCACTTACCCACGGCCGACGGGCAGGCAGGGCACATTGCGGATCTGGCTGTGTCCACTCACCCACGGGAGACGGGCAGGCAAGGCGCAGTGTGGATCTGGCTGTGTCCACTCACTCATGGCAGACGGGCAGAGAGAGAGCCGTGTGGATCTGGCTATGTTCACTGACCCACAGCAGACGGTCAGGCATGGCGCAGTGCGGATCTGGCTGTGTCCACTCACCCACGGGAGACGGGTAGGGAAGGCGCAGTGTGGATCTAGCTGTGTCCACTCACCCACGGGAGACGGGCAAAGAGGGTGCTGTGTGGATCTGGCTATGTCCACTGCCCCAGGCAGACGGGCAGGCAGGGCGCAGTGCGGATCAGGCTGTGTCCAATCACCCACGGCAGACGGGCAGGCAGGGCGCAGTGCGGATCTGGCTGTGTCCAATCACCCATGGCAGACAGGCAGGCAGGGCGCTGTGCGGATCTGGCTGTGTCCACTCACCCACGGCAGACGGTCAGTCAGGTCGCAGTGCGGATCTGGCTGTGTCCACTCACCCACGGGAGACGGGCAGGCAGGGCGCAGTGCGGATCTGGCTGTGTCCACTCACCCACGGCAGATGGGCAGGCAGGGCGCAGTGCGTATCTGGCTGTGTCCACTCACGAACAAGAGACGGGCAGGCAAGGCGCAGTGCGGATCTGGCTGTGTCCACTCACCCACGGGAGACGGGCAGAGAGGGTGCTGTGTGGATCTGGCTATGTACACTGACCCACGGCAGACGGTCAGGCAGCGCGCAGTGCAGATCTGGCTGTGTCCACTCACCCACGGCAAACGGGCTGGCAAGGCACAGTGCGGATCTGGCTGTGTCCACTAACCCACGGCAGACAGTCAGGCAGGGCGCAGTGAGGATCTGGCTGTGTCCACTCACCCACGGGAGACGTGTAGGCAAGGCGCAGTGTGGATATGGCTGTGTCCACTCACCCACGGGAGACGGGCAGAGAGGGTGCCGTGTGGATCTGGCTGTGTCCACTGACCCACGGCAGACGGGCAGGCAGGGCGCAGTGCGGATCTGGCTGTGTCCACTCACCCACGGTACACAGGCAGTCAGGGCGCAGTACGGATCTCGCTGTGTCCACTCACGCACGGGAGACGGGCAGAGAGGGTGCTGTGTGGATTTGGCTATGCCCACTGACCCACGGTAGAAGGGCAGGCAGGGCGCAGTGCCGATCTGGCTGTGTCCACTCACCCACAAGAGACGGGCAGAAAGGGCGCAGTGCGGATCTGGCTGTGTCCACTCACTCACGGGAGACGGGCAGGAAAGGTGCAGTGTGGATCTGGCTGTGTCCATCACCCACGGGAGACGGGCAGAAAGGGCGCTGTGTGGATCTGGCTATGTCCACTGACCCATGGCAGACGGGCAGGCAGGGCGCAGTGCGGATCTCGCTGTGTCCAATCACCCACAGCAGATGGGCAGGCAGGGCGCAGTGTGGATCTTGCTGTGACCACTCACCCACGGGAGACGGGCAGGCAAGGCGCACTGTGGATCTTGCTGTGACCACTCACCCACGGGAGACGGGCAGGCAGGGCGCAGTGCGGATCTGGCTGTGTCCAATCACCCACGGGAGACGGGCAGGCAGGGTGCAGTGGGGATCTGCCTGTGTCCACTGACCAACGGGAGACGGGCAGGTAAGGCGCAGTGTGGATCTGGCTATGTGCACTCACCCACAGGAGATGGGCAGAGAGGGTGCTGTGTGGATCTGGCTATGTCCACTGACCCACGGGAGAAGGGTAGGCAGGGCGCAGTGCGTATCTGGATGTGTCCACTCACCCACGGCAGACGGGCAGGCAGGGCGCAGTGCGGATCTGGCTTGGCCACTCACCCACGGGAGACAGGCAGGCAAGGCGCAGTGTGCATCTGGCTGTGTCCACTCGACCACGGGAGACGGGCAGAGACGGTGCTGTGTGGATCTGGCTATGTCCATTGACCCATGGCAGACGGGCAGGCAGGGCGCAGTGCGGATCTGGCTGTGTCCACTCACCCACGGCAGATGGGAAGGCAGGGCGCAGTGCGGATCTGGCTGTGTCCACTCACCCACGGCAGACGGGCCGGCAGGTCGCAGTGTGGATCTGGCTGTGTCCACTGACCCACGGGAGACGGGAAGGCAAATCGCAGTGTGGATCTGGCTGTGTCCTCTCACCCACTGGAGACGGGCAGAGAGGGTGCTGTTTGGATCTGGCTATGTCCACTGACCCACGGCAGACGGGCAGGCAGGGCACAGTGCGGATCTGGCTGTGTCCACTCACCCACGGTAGTCGGGCAGGCAGGGCGCAGTGCGGAACTCGCTGTGTCCACTCACCCACGGGAGACGGGCAGGCAAGGCGCAGTGTGGATCTGGCTGTGTCCACTCACCCTCAGCAGCCGGGCAGGCAGGGCGCAGTGCGGATATGGCTGTGTCCACTCACCCACAAGTGATGGGCAGGCAGGGCGCAGTGCGGATCTGGCTGTGTCCACTCACCCACGGGAGACGAGCAGGCAAGGCGCAGTGCCGATCTGGCTGTGTCCACTCACCCACGGAACATGGGCAGAGAGGGTGCTGTGTGGATCTGGCTATGTCCACTGAGAGACGGAAGACGGGCAGGCAGGGCGCAGTGCAGATCTGGCTGTGTCCACTCACCCACGGGAGACGGGCAGGCAAGGCGCAGTGTGGATCTGGCTGTGTCCACTCACCCACGGGAGACGGGCAGAGAGGGTGTTGTGAGGATCTGGCTATGTCCACTTACCCACGGTAGACGGGCAGGCAAGGCGCAGTGCAGATCTGGCTGTGTCCACTCACCCACGGCAGACGGTCATTCAGGGCGCAGTGCGGATCTGGCTGTGTCCACTCACCCACGGGAGACGGGCAGGCAGGGCGCAGTGCCGATCTGGCTGTGTCCACTCACCCACGGGAGACGGGCAGGCAGGGCGCAGTGTGGATCTGGCTGTGTCCACTCACCCACGGGAGACGGGCAGAGAGGGTGCTGTGTGGATCTGGCTATGTCACTGATCCACGGCAGACGAGCAGGCAGGGCGCAGTGCGGATCTGGCTGTGTGCACTCACACACTGCAGACGGGCAGGCAGGGCACAGTGCCGATCTTGCTGTGTCCACTCACCCACGGGAGACGGGCAGGCAAGGCGCAGTGTGGATCTGGCTGTGTCCACTCACCCACGGGAGACGGGCAGAGAGGGTGCTGTGTGGATCTGGCTATGTCCACTGACAGACGGCAGACGGGCAGGCAGGGCGCAGTTCAGATCAGGCTGTGTCCACTCACCCACGGCAGACGGGCAGGCAGGGCGCAGTGCGGATCTGGCTGTGTCCACTCACCCACGGGAGACGGGCAGGCAGGGCGCAGTGCCGATCTGGCTGTGTCCACTCACCCACGGGAGACGGGCAGGCAGGGCGCAGTGTGGATCTGGCTGTGTCCACTCACCCTTTGGTGACGAGCAGGCAGGGCGCAGGGCGGAACTGGCAGTGTCTCCTCGCCCACGGGAGACGGACAGGCAGGGCGCAGTGTGGATCTGGCTGTGTCCACTCACCCTTGGGTGACGAGCAGGCAGGGCGCAGGTTGGAACTGGCAGTGTCTCCTCGCCCACGGGAGACGTGCAGGCAGGGTGTTGTGTGAATCTGGCCGTGTCCACACACCCACGAGAGACGGGCAGGCAGGGCGCATTTTGGAACGGGCTGTGTCCACAAACCCATGAGAGACGGTCAGGCAGAATGCTGTGTGGATGTGGCTTGTCAACACACACACGGGAGACGGGCAGGCTGGGCGCATAGTGGATCTGGCTGTATCCACACACCCAAGGGAGACCGGAAGGTAGGGCACAATGTGGATATGACTGTGTCCACTCACTGACGGGAGACTGGCAGGCAGGGTGCAGTGTGGAACTGGCTGTGTCCACAAACCCACGGGAGACGGGCAGGCCTGGTGCAGTATGGATATGGCTGTGTCCACTCTCCCACGGGAGACGGGAAGGTAGGGCGCAGTGTGGAACTGGCTGTGTCCAAAAACCCACGGGAGACGGGCAGGCCTGTTGCAGTATGGATATGGCTGTGTCCACTCTCCCACGGGAGACGGGAAGGTAGGGCGCAGTGTGGAACTGGCTGTGTCCACTCACCCACGGGAGACGGGCAGGGAGGGCGCAGTGTGGATCTTGCCATGTCCACACATCCACGGGAGACGGGCAAGCAGGGCGAAGTGTGTATGTGGCTGTGTCCACTCAGTCACGGGAGATGGGCAGGTAGGGCGCAGTGTGGAACTGGCTGGTTCCACTCTCCCACGGGACACGGGCATGCAGGGCTATGTGTGGAACTGGCTGAGTACACTCACCCATGGGAGACGGGCAGAAAGCAGGCAGTGTGGAAGTGGCTGTGTCCACACATCATTGGGAGATGGGCAAGCAGGGCGCAGTGTGGATCTGGCTGTGTTCACTCACATACGGGAGACGGGCAGGTAGGGCACAGTTTGGAACTGGCTGTGTCCACTCACCCACGGGAGATGGGCAGAGAGGGTGCTGTGTTGATCTGGCTATGTCCACTGACAGACGGCAGACGGGCAGGCAGGGCGCAGTGCGGATCTGGCTGTGTCCACTCACCCACGGCAGCCGGGAAGGCAGGAAGAGTGCGGATCTGGCTGTGTCCACTCACCCACGGGAGATGGGCAGGCAGGGCGCAGTGCGGATCAGGCTGTGTCCACTCACCCACGGGAGACGAGCAGGCAAGGCGCAGTGCGGATCAGGCTGTGTCCACTCACCCACGGGAGATGGGCAGAGAGGGTGCTGTGTGGATCTGGCTATGTCCACTGACAGACGGAAGACGGGCAGGCAGGGCGCAGTACAGATCTGGCTGTGTCCACTCACCCAGGGGGGACGGGCAGAGAGGGTGTTGTGTGGATCTGGCTGTGTCCACTAACCCACGGCAGACGGGCAGGCAGGGCGCAGTGCGGATCTGGCTGTGTCCACTCACCCATGGGAGATGGGCAGGCAGGGTGCAGTGGGGATCTGCCTGTGTCCACTGACCAACGGGAGACGGGCAGGCAAGGCGCAGTGTGGATCTGGCTGTGTCCACTCACCCACAGGAGATGGGCAGAGAGGGTGCTGTGTGGATCTGGCTATGTCCACTGACCCACGGGAGAAGGGTAGGCAGGGCGCAGTGCGTATCTGGATGTGTCCACTCACCCACGGCAGACGGGCAGGCAGGGCGCAGTGCGGATTTGGCTTGGCCACTCACCCACGGGAGACAGGCAGGCAAGGCGCAGTGTGCATCTGGCTGTGTCCACTCGACCACGGGAGACGGGCAGAGACGGTGCTGTGTGGATCTGGCTATGTCCACTGACCCATGGCAGACGGGCAGGCAGGGCGCACTGCGGATCTGGCTGTGTCCACTCACCCACGGCAGACGGGCAGGCAGGGCGCAGTGCGGATCTGGCTGTGTCCACTCACCCAAGGCAGATGGGCAGGCAGGGCGCAGTGCGGATCTGGCTGTGTCCACTCACCCACGGCAGACGGGCCGGCAGGTCGCAGTGTGGATCTGGCTGTGTCCACTGACCCACGGGAGACGGGAAGGCAAATCGAAGTGTGGATCTGGCTGTGTCCTCTCACCCACTGGAGACGGGCAGAGAGGGTGCTGTGTGGATCTGGCTGTGTCCACTGACCCACGGCAGACGGGCAGGCAGGGCACAGTGCGGATCTGGCTGTGTCCACTCACCCACGTGAGACGGGCAGGCAAGGCGCAGTGTGGATCTGGCTGTGTCCACTCACCCACGGGAGACGGGCAGAGAGGGTGCTGTGTGGATCTGGCTATGTCCACTGACCCACGGCAGACGGGCAGGCAGGTCGCAGTGCGGATCTGGCTGTGTCCACTCACACTCGGGACACGGGCAGGCAAGGCGCAGTGTTGATCTGGCTGTGTCCACTCACCCACGGGAGACGGGCAGGCAAGGCGCAGTGTGGATATGCCTGTGTCCACTCACCCACGGGAGACGGGCAGAGAGGGTGCTGTGTGGATCTGGCTATGTCCACTGACCCACAGCAGACGGGCAGGCAGGGCGCAGTGCGGATCAGGCTGTGTCCACTCACCCACGGCAGTCGGGCAGGCAGGGCGCATTGCGGATCTTGCTGTGTCTACTCACCCACGGGTGATGGGCAGGCAAGGCGCTGTGTGGACCTGGCTGTGTCCACTAACCCACGGGAGTCGGGCAGAGAGGGTGCTGTGTGGATCTGGCTATGTCCACTTACCCACGGCCGACGGGCAGGCAGGGCACATTGCGGATCTGGCTGTGTCCACTCACCCACGGGAGACGGGCAGGCAAGGCGCAGTGTGGATCTGGCTGTGTCCACTCACTCATGGCAGACGGGCAGAGAGAGAGCCGTGTGGATCTGGCTATGTTCACTGACCCACAGCAGACGGTCAGGCATGGCGCAGTGCGGATCTGGCTGTGTCCACTCACCCACGGGAGACGGGTAGGGAAGGCGCAGTGTGGATCTAGCTGTGTCCACTCACCCACGGGAGACGGGCAAAGAGGGTGCTGTGTGGATCTGGCTATGTCCACTGCCCCAGGCAGACGGGCAGGCAGGGCGCAGTGCGGATCAGGCTGTGTCCAATCACCCACGGCAGACGGGCAGGCAGGGCGCAGTGCGGATCTGGCTGTGTCCAATCACCCATGGCAGACAGGCAGGCAGGGCGCTGTGCGGATCTGGCTGTGTCCACTCACCCACGGGAGACGGGCAGGCAGGGCGCAGTGCGGATCTGGCTGTGTCCACTCACCCACGGCAGATGGGCAGGCAGGGCGCAGTGCGTATCTGGCTGTGTCCACTCACGAACAAGAGACGGGCAGGCAAGGCGCAGTGCGGATCTGGCTGTGTCCACTCACCCACGGGAGACGGGCAGAGAGGGTGCTGTGTGGATCTGGCTATGTACACTGACCCACGGCAGACGGTCAGGCAGCGCGCAGTGCAGATCTGGCTGTGTCCACTCACCCACGGCAAACGGGCTGGCAAGGCACAGTGCGGATCTGGCTGTGTCCACTAACCCACGGCAGACAGTCAGGCAGGGCGCAGTGAGGATCTGGCTGTGTCCACTCACCCACGGGAGACGTGTAGGCAAGGCGCAGTGTGGATATGGCTGTGTCCACTCACCCACGGGAGACGGGCAGAGAGGGTGCCGTGTGGATCTGGCTGTGTCCACTGACCCACGGCAGACGGGCAGGCAGGGCGCAGTGCGGATCTGGCTGTGTCCACTCACCCACGGTACACAGGCAGTCAGGGCGCAGTACGGATCTCGCTGTGTCCACTCACGCACGGGAGACGGGCAGAGAGGGTGCTGTGTGGATTTGGCTATGCCCACTGACCCACGGTAGAAGGGCAGGCAGGGCGCAGTGCCGATCTGGCTGTGTCCACTCACCCACAAGAGACGGGCAGAAAGGGCGCAGTGCGGATCTGGCTGTGTCCACTCACTCACGGGAGACGGGCAGGAAAGGTGCAGTGTGGATCTGGCTGTGTCCATCACCCACGGGAGACGGGCAGAAAGGGCGCTGTGTGGATCTGGCTATGTCCACTGACCCATGGCAGACGGGCAGGCAGGGCGCAGTGCGGATCTCGCTGTGTCCAATCACCCACAGCAGATGGGCAGGCAGGGCGCAGTGTGGATCTTGCTGTGACCACTCACCCACGGGAGACGGGCAGGCAAGGCGCACTGTGGATCTTGCTGTGACCACTCACCCACGGGAGACGGGCAGGCAGGGCGCAGTGCGGATCTGGCTGTGTCCAATCACCCACGGGAGACGGGCAGGCAGGGTGCAGTGGGGATCTGCCTGTGTCCACTGACCAACGGGAGACGGGCAGGTAAGGCGCAGTGTGGATCTGGCTATGTGCACTCACCCACAGGAGATGGGCAGAGAGGGTGCTGTGTGGATCTGGCTATGTCCACTGACCCACGGGAGAAGGGTAGGCAGGGCGCAGTGCGTATCTGGATGTGTCCACTCACCCACGGCAGACGGGCAGGCAGGGCGCAGTGCGGATCTGGCTTGGCCACTCACCCACGGGAGACAGGCAGGCAAGGCGCAGTGTGCATCTGGCTGTGTCCACTCGACCACGGGAGACGGGCAGAGACGGTGCTGTGTGGATCTGGCTATGTCCATTGACCCATGGCAGACGGGCAGGCAGGGCGCAGTGCGGATCTGGCTGTGTCCACTCACCCACGGCAGATGGGAAGGCAGGGCGCAGTGCGGATCTGGCTGTGTCCACTCACCCACGGCAGACGGGCCGGCAGGTCGCAGTGTGGATCTGGCTGTGTCCACTGACCCATGGGAGACGGGAAGGCAAATCGCAGTGTGGATCTGGCTGTGTCCTCTCACCCACTGGAGACGGGCAGAGAGGGTGCTGTTTGGATCTGGCTATGTCCACTGACCCACGGCAGACGGGCAGGCAGGGCACAGTGCGGATCTGGCTGTGTCCACTCACCCACGGTAGTCGGGCAGGCAGGGCGCAGTGCGGAACTCGCTGTGTCCACTCACCCACGGGAGACGGGCAGGCAAGGCGCAGTGTGGATCTGGCTGTGTCCACTCACCCTCGGCAGCCGGGCAGGCAGGGCGCAGTGCGGATATGGCTGTGTCCACTCACCCACAAGTGATGGGCAGGCAGGGCGCAGTGCGGATCTGGCTGTGTCCACTCACCCACGGGAGACGAGCAGGCAAGGCGCAGTGCCGATCTGGCTGTGTCCACTCACCCACGGAACATGGGCAGAGAGGGTGCTGTGTGGATCTGGCTATGTCCACTGAGAGACGGAAGACGGGCAGGCAGGGCGCAGTGCAGATCTGGCTGTGTCCACTCACCCACGGGAGACGGGCAGGCAAGGCGCAGTGTGGATCTGGCTGTGTCCACTCACCCACGGGAGACGGGCAGAGAGGGTGTTGTGAGGATCTGGCTATGTCCACTGACCCACGGCAGACAGGCAGGCAGGGCGCAGTGCGGATCTGGCTGTGTCCACTCACCCACGGCAGCCGGGCAGGCAGGGCGCAGTGCGGAACTCGCTGTGTCCACTCACCCACGGGAGACGAGCAGCAAAGGCGCAGTGTGGATCTGGCTGTGTCCACTCACCCACGGGAGACGGGCAGAGAGGGTGCTGTGTGGATCTGGCTATGTCCACTGACCAACGGCAGACGGGCAGGCAGGGCGCAGTGCAGATCTGGCTGTGTCCACTCACCCAAGGCAGACGGGCAGGCTGGGCGCAGTGCGGATCTGGCTGTGTCCACTCACCCAAGGGAGACGGGCAGGCAAGGCGCAGTGTGGATCTGGCTGTGTCCACTCACCCACAGGAGACGGGCAGAGAGGGTGCTGTGTGGATCTGGCTATGTCCACTGACCCACGGCAGACGGGCAGGCAGGGCGCAGTGCGGATCTGGCTGTGTCCACTCACCCACGGCAGACGGTCAGGCAGGGCGCAGTGTGGATCTGGCTGTGTCCACTCACCCACGGGAGACGGGCAGGCAAGGTGCAGTGTGGATATGCCTGTGTCCACTCACCGATGGGAGACGGGCAGAGAGGGTGCTGTGTGGATCTGGCTATGTCCACTGACCCACAGCAGACGGGCAGGCAGGGCGCAGTGCGGATCAGGCTGTGTCCACTCACCCACGGCAGTCGAGCAGGCAGGGCGCAGTGTGGATCTGGCTGTGTCCACTCACCCACGGGTGATGGGCAGGCAAGGCGCTGTGTGGACCTGGCTGTGTCCACTCACCCACGGGAGACGTGCAGAGAGGGTGCTGTGTGGATCTGGCTATGTCCACTTACCCACGGCCGACGGGCAGGCAGGGCACATTGCGGATCTGGCTGTGTCCACTCACCGACGGGAGACGGGCAGGCAAGGCGCAGTGTGGATCTGGCTGTGTCCACTCACTCACGGCAGACGGGCAGAGAGAGTGCCGTGTGGATCTGGCTATGTTCACTGACCCACAGCAGACGGTCAGGCATGGCGCAGTGCGGACTGGCTGTGTCCACTCACCCACGGGAGACGGGTAGGGAAGACGCAGTGTGGATCTAGCTGTGTCCACTCACCCACGGGAGACGGGCAAAGAGGGTGCTGTGTGGATCTGGCTATATCCACTGCCCCAGGCAGACGGGCAGGCAGGGCGCAGTGCGGATCAGGCTGTGTCCAATCACCCACGGCAGACGGGCAGGCAGGGCGCAGTGCGGATCTGGCTGTGTCCAATCACCCATGGCAGACCGGCAGGCAGGAGGCTGTGCGGATCTGGCTGTGTCCACTCACCCACGACAGACGGTCAGTCAGGTCGCAGTGCGGATCTGGCTGTGTCCACTCACCCACGGGAGACGGGCAGGCAGGGCGCAGTGCGGATCTGGCTGTGTCCACTCACACATCGCAGATGGGCAGGCAGGGCGAAGTGCGTATCTGGCTGTGTCCACTCACCAACAGGAGACGGGCAGGCAAGGCGCAGTGCGGATCTGGCTGTGTCCACTCACCCACGGGAGACGGGCAGAGAGGGTGCTGTGTGGGTCTGGCTATGTACACTGACCCACGGCAGACGGTCAGGCAGGGCGCAGTGTAGATCTGGCTGTGTCCACTCACCCACGGCAGACGGGCAGGCAAGGCAAAGTGCGGATCTGGCTGTGTCCACTAACCCACGGCAGACGGTCAGGCAGGGCGCAGTGAGGATCTGGCTGTGTCCACTCACCCACAGGAGACGTGTAGGCAAGGCGCACTGTGGATATGGCTGTGTCCACTCACGCACGGGAGACGGGCAGAGAGGGTGCTGTGTGGATCTGGCTATGCCCACTGACCCACGGCAGAAGGGCAGGCAGGGCGCAGTGCCGATCTGGCTGTGTCCACTCACCCACAAGAGACGGGCAGAAAGGGCGCAGTGCGGATCTGGCTGTGTGCACTCACTCACGGGAGATGGGCAGGAAAGGTGCAGTGTGGATTTGGCTGTGTCCATCACCCACGGGAGACGGGCAGAAAGGGCGCTGTGTGGATCTGGCTATGTCCACTGACCCACGGCAGACGGGCAGGCAGGGCGCAGTGCGGATCTCGCTGTGTCCAATCACCCACAGCAGACGGGCAGGCAGGGCGCAGTGTGGATTTGGCTGTGTCCACTCACCCACGGGAGACGGGTAGAGAGGGTGCTGTGTGGATCTGGCTATGTCCATTGACCCACGGCTGACGGGCAGGTAGGGCGCAGTGCAGATCTGGCTGTGTCCAATCACCCACGGCAGACGGGCAGGTAGGGCGCAGTGCGGATCTGGCTGTGTCCACTCACCCACGGGAGATTGGCAGGCAGGGTGCAGTGCGGATCTGGCTGTGTCCACTCACCCACGGGAGACGGGCAGGCAAGGTGCACTGTGGATCTTGCTGTGAACACTCACCCACGGGAGACGGGTAGGCAAAGCGCAGTGTGGATCTGGCTGTGTCCACTCACCCACGGGAGACGGGCAGAGAGGGTGCCGTGTGGATCTGGCTATGTCCACTGACCCACGGCAGACGGGCAGGCAGTGCGCAGTGCGGATCTGGCTGTGTCCCCTCATCCACGGCAGACAGTCAGGCAGGGCGCAGTGCGGATCTGGCTGTGTCCACTCACCCACGGGAGACGGGCAGGCAAGGCGCACTGTGGATCTGGCTGTGACCACTCACCCACGGCAGCCGGGAAGGCAGGACGAGTGCGGATCTGGCTGTGTCCACTCACCCACGGGAGATGGGCAGGCAGGGCGCAGTGCGGATCTGGCTGTGTCCACTCACCCACGGCAGCCGGGAAGTCAGGACGAGTGCGGATCTGGCTTTGTCCACTCACCCACGGGAGACGGGCAGAGAGGGTGCTGTGTGGATCTGGCTATGTCCACTGACCCACGGCAGACGGGCAGACAGGGCACAGTGGGGATCTGGCTGTGTCCACTCACCCACGGTAGTCGGGCAGGCAGGGCGCAGTGCGGAACTCGCTGTGTCCACTCACCCACGGGAGACGGGCAGGCAAGGCGCAGTGTGGATCTGGCTGTGTCCACTCACCCTCGGCAGCCGGGCAGTGAGGGTGTTGTGAGGATCTGGCTATGTCCACTGACCCACGGCAGACAGGCAGGCAGGGCGCAGTGCGGATCTGGCTGTGTCCACTCACCCACGGCAGCCGGGCAGGCAGGGCGCAGTGCAGAACTCGCTGTGTCCACTCACCCATGGGAGACGGGCAGGCAAGGCGCAGTGTGGATCTGGCTGTGTCCACTAACCCACGGGAGACGGGCAGAGAGGGTGCTGTGTGGATCTGGCTATGTCCACTGACAGACGACAGATGGGCAGGCAGGGAGCAGTGCGGATCTGGCTGTGTCCACTCACCCACGGCTGACGGGCAGGCAGGGCGCACTGCGGATCTGGCTGTGTCCACTCACCCACGGCAGACGGGCAGGCAGGGCGCAGTGCGGATCTGGCTGTGTGCACTCACCCACGGGAGACGGGCAGGCAAGGCGCAGTGTGGATCTGCCTGTGTCCTCTCACCAACTGGAGTCGGGCAGAGAGGGTGCTGTGTGGATCTGGCTATGTCCACTGACGTACGGCAGACGGGCAGGCAGGGCGCAGTGCAGATATGGCTGTATCCACTGACCCACGGCAGACGGGCAGGAAGGGCGCAGTGCGGATCTCGCTGTGTCAACTCACCCACGGGAGACGGGCAGGCAAGGCGCAGTGTGGATCTGGCTGTTTCCTCTCACCCACGGGAGATGGGCAGAGAGGGTGCTGTGTGGATCTGGCTATGTCCACTGACCCACGGCAGACGGGCAGGCAGGGCGCAGTGCGGATCTGGCTGTGTCCACTCACCAACGGCAGACGGGCAGGCAGGGCGCAGTGCCGATCTGGCTGTGTCCACTCACCCACGGGAGACGGGCAGGCAAGGCACAGTGTGGATCTGGCTGTGTCCACTCACCCACGGGAGACGGGCAGAGAGGGTGCTGTGTGGATCTGGCTATGTCCACTGACAGACGGCAGACGGGCAGGCAGGGCGCAGTGCAGATCTGGCTGTGTCCACTCACCCACGGCAGTCGGGCAGGCAGTGCGCAGTGCGGATCTGGCTGTGTCCACTCACCCACGGGAGACGTGCAGGCAAGGCGCAGTGTGGATCCGGCTGTGTCCACTCACCCACGGGAGACGGGCAGAGAGGGTGCTGTGTGGATCTGGCTATGTCCACTGACGCACGGCAGACGGGCAGGCAGGGCGCAGTGCAGATCTGGCTGTGTCCACTCACCCAAGGCAGACGGGCAGGCTGGGCGCAGTGCGGATCTGGCTGTGTCCACTCACCCACGGGAGACGGGCAGGCAAGGCGCAGTGTGGATCTGGCTGTGTCCACTCACCCACAGGAGACGGGCAGAGAGGGTGCTGTGTGGATCTGGCTATGTCCACTGACCCACGGCAGACGGGCAGGCAGGGCGCAGTGCGGATCTGGCTGTGTCCACTCACCCACGGCAGACGGTCAGGCAGGGCGCAGTGTGGATCTGGCTGTGTCCACTCACCCACGGGAGACGGGCAGGCAAGGCACAGTGTGGATATGCCTGAGTCCACTCACCCACGGGAGACGGGCAGAGAGGGTGCTGTGTGGATCTGGCTATGTCCACTGACCCACAGCAAACGGGCAGGCAGGGCGCAGTGCGGATCAGGCTGTGTCCACTCACCCACGGCAGTCGGGCAGGCAGGGCGGAGTGCGGATCTTGCTGCTTCAACTCACCCACAGGTGATGGGCAGGCAAGGCGCAGTGTGGACCTGGCTGTGTTCACTCACCCACGGGAGACGGGCAGAGAGGGTGCTGTGTGGATCTGGCTATGTCCACTTACCCAAGGCCGACGGGCAGGCAGGGCACATTGCGGATCTGGCTGTGTCCACTCACCCACGGTAGACGGGCAGGCAAGGCGCAGTGTGGATCTGGCTGTGTCCACTCACTCACGGCAGATGGGCAGAGAGAGTGCCGTGTGGATCTGGCTATGTTCACTGACCCACGGCTGACGGTCAGGCAGGGCACAGTGCGGATCTGGCTGTGTCCAATCACCCACGGCAGACAGGCAGGCAGGGCGCAGTGCGGATATGGCTGTGTCCACTCACCCACTGGAGAAGGGCAGGCAAGGCGCACTGTGGATCTGGCTGTGTCCACTCACCCACGGCAGATGGGCCGGCAGGGCGAAGTGTGGATCTGGCTGTTTCCACTCACCCACGGGAGACGTGTAGGCAAAGCGCATTGTGGATGTGTCTGTGTCATCTAACCAAGGGGAGACGGGTAGAGAGGGTGCCGTGTGGATCTGGCTATGTCCACTGACCCACGGCTGACGGTCAGGCAGGGCGCAGTGCGGATCTAGCTGTGTCCACTCAACCACGGGAGACGGGCAGGCAGGGCGCAGTGCGGATCTGGCTGTGTCCACTCTCCCACGGGAGACGGGTAGGCCAGGCGCAGTGTGGATCTGGCTGTGTCCACTCACCCATGGGAGACGGGCAGAGAGGGTGCTGTGTGGATCTGGCTATGTCCACTTACCCACGGTAGACGGGCAGGCAAGGCGCAGTGCAGATCTGGCTGTGTCCACTCACCCACGGCAGACGGTCATTCAGGGCGCAGTGCGGATCTGGCTGTGTCCACTCACCCACGGGAGACGGGCAGGCAGGGCGCAGTGCCGATCTGGCTGTGTCCACTCACCCACGGGAGACGGGCAGGCAGGGCGCAGTGTGGATCTGGCTGTGTCCACTCACCCACGGGAGACGGGCAGAGAGGGTGCTGTGTGGATCTGGCTATGTCACTGATCCACGGCAGACGAGCAGGCAGGGCGCAGTGCGGATCTGGCTGTGTGCACTCACACACTGCAGACGGGCAGGCAGGGCACAGTGCCGATCTTGCTGTGTCCACTCACCCACGGGAGACGGGCAGGCAAGGCGCAGTGTGGATCTGGCTGTATCCACTCACCCACGGGAGACGGGCAGAGAGGGTGCTGTGTGGATCTGGCTATGTCCACTGACAGACGGCAGACGGGCAGGCAGGGCGCAGTTCAGATCAGGCTGTGTCCACTCACCCACGGCAGACGGGCAGGCAGGGCGCAGTGCGGATCTGGCTGTGTCCACTCACCCACGGGAGACGGGCAGGCAGGGCGCAGTGCCGATCTGGCTGTGTCCACTCACCCACGGGAGACGGGCAGGCAGGGCGCAGTGTGGATCTGGCTGTGTCCACTCACCCTTTGGTGACGAGCAGGCAGGGCGCAGGGCGGAACTGGCAGTGTCTCCTCGCCCACGGGAGACGGACAGGCAGGGCGCAGTGTGGATCTGGCTGTGTCCACTCACCCTTGGGTGACGAGCAGGCAGGGCGCAGGTTGGAACTGGCAGTGTCTCCTCGCCCACGGGAGACGTGCAGGCAGGGTGTTGTGTGAATCTGGCCGTGTCCACACACCCACGAGAGACGGGCAGGCAGGGCGCATTTTGGAACGGGCTGTGTCCACAAACCCATGAGAGACGGTCAGGCAGAATGCTGTGTGGATGTGGCTTGTCAACACACACACGGGAGACGGGCAGGCTGGGCGCATAGTGGATCTGGCTGTATCCACACACCCAAGGGAGACCGGAAGGTAGGGCACAATGTGGATATGACTGTGTCCACTCACTGACGGGAGACTGGCAGGCAGGGTGCAGTGTGGAACTGGCTGTGTCCACAAACCCACGGGAGACGGGCAGGCCTGGTGCAGTATGGATATGGCTGTGTCCACTCTCCCACGGGAGACGGGAAGGTAGGGCGCAGTGTGGAACTGGCTGTGTCCAAAAACCCACAGGAGACGGGCAGGCCTGTTGCAGTATGGATATGGCTGTGTCCACTCTCCCACGGGAGACGGGAAGGTAGGGCGCAGTGTGGAACTGGCTGTGTCCACTCACCCACGGGAGACGGGCAGGGAGGGCGCAGTGTGGATCTTGCCATGTCCACACATCCACGGGAGACGGGCAAGCAGGGCGAAGTGTGTATGTGGCTGTGTCCACTCAGTCACGGGAGATGGGCAGGTAGGGCGCAGTGTGGAACTGGCTGGTTCCACTCTCCCACGGGACACGGGCATGCAGGGCTATGTGTGGAACTGGCTGAGTACACTCACCCATGGGAGACGGGCAGAAAGCAGGCAGTGTGGAAGTGGCTGTGTCCACACATCATTGGGAGATGGGCAAGCAGGGCGCAGTGTGGATCTGGCTGTGTCCACTCACATACGGGAGACGGGCAGGTAGGGCACAGTTTGGAACTGGCTGTGTCCACACACCCACGGGAGACGGGCAGAGAGGGTGCTGTGTGGATCTGGCTATGTCCACTGACGCACGGCAGACGGGCAGGCAGGGCGCAGTGCAGATCTGGCTGTGTCCACTCACCCAAGGCAGACGGGCAGGCTGGGCGCAGTGCGGATCTGGCTGTGTCCACTCACCCACGGGAGACGGGCAGGCAAGGCGCAGTGTGGATCTGGCTGTGTCCACTCACCCACAGGAGACGGGCAGAGAGGGTGCTGTGTGGATCTGGCTATGTCCACTGACCCACGGCAGACGGGCAGGCAGGGCGCAGTGCGGATCTGGCTGTGTCCACTCACCCACGGCAGACGGTCAGGCAGGGCGCAGTGTGGATCTGGCTGTGTCCACTCACCCACGGGAGACGGGCAGGCAAGGCACAGTGTGGATATGCCTGAGTCCAATCACCCACGGGAGACGGGCAGAGAGGGTGCTGTGTGGATCTGGCTATGTACACTGACCCACGGCAGACGGTCAGGCAGGGCGCAGTGCAGATCTGGCTGTGTCCACTCACCCACGGCAAACGGGCTGGCAAGGCACAGTGCGGATCTGGCTGTGTCCACTAACCCACGGCAGACGGTCAGGCAGGGCGCAGTGAGGATCTGGCTGTGTCCACTCACCCACGGGAGACGTGTAAGCAAGGCGCAGTGTGGATATGGCTTTGTCCACTCACCCACGGGAGACGGGCAGAGAGGGTGCCGTGTGGATCTGGCTATGTCCACTGACCCACGGCAGACGGGCAGGCAGGGCGCAGTGCGGATCTGGCTGTGTCCACTCACCCACGGTACACAGGCAGTCAGGGCGCAGTACGGATCTCGCTGTGTCCACTCACGCACGTGAGACGGTCAGAGAGGGTGCTGTGTGGATCTGGCTATGCCCACTGACCCACGGCAGAAGGGTAGGCAGGGCGCAGTGCCGATCTGGCTGTGTCCACTCACCCACAAGAGACGGGCAGAAAGGGCGCAGTGCGGATCTGGCTGTGTCCACTCACTCACGGGAGACGGGCAGGAAAGGTGCAGTGTGGATCTGGCTGTGTCCATCACCCACGGGAGACGGGCAGAAAGGGCGCTGTGTGGATCTGGCTATGTCCACTGACCCATGGCAGACGGGCAGGCAGGGCGCAGTGCGGATCTCGCTGTGTCCAATCACCCACAGCAGATGGGCAGGCAGGGCGCAGTGTGGATCTGGCTGTGTCCACTCACCCACGGGAGACGGGTAGAGAGGGTGCTGTGTGGATCTGGCTATGTCCATTGACCCACGGCAGACGGGCAGGCAGGGCGCAGTGCGGATCTGGCTGTGTCCAATCACCCACGGCAGACGGGCAGGCAGGGTGCAGTGCGGATCTGGCTGTGTCCACTCACCCATGGGAGACGGGCAGGCAAGGCGCACTGTGGATCTTGCTGTGACCACTCACCCACGGGAGACGGGCAGGCAGGGCGCAGTGCGGATCTGGCTGAGTCCACTCACCCACGGCAGACGGGCACGCAGGGCGCAGTGCGGATCTGGCTGTGTCCACTCACCCACGGGAGATGGGCAGGCAGGGCGCAGTGCGGATCTGGCTGTGTCCACTCACCCACGGCAGCCGGGAAGGCAGGACGAGTGCGGATCTGGCTGTGTCCAATCACCCACGGGAGACGGGCAGGCAGGGTGCAGTGGGGATCTGCCTGTGTCCACTGACCAACGGGAGACGGGCAGGTAAGGCGCAGTGTGGATCTGGCTATGTCCACTCACCCACAGGAGATGGGCAGAGAGGGTGCTGTGTGGATCTGGCTATGTCCACTGACCCACGGGAGAAGGGTAGGCAGGGCGCAGTGCGTATCTGGATGTGTCCACTCACCCACGGCAGACGGGCAGGCAGGGCGCAGTGCGGATCTGGCTTGGCCACTCACCCACGGGAGACAGGCAGGCAAGGCGCAGTGTGCATCTGGCTGTGTCCACTCGACCACGGGAGACGGGCAGAGACGGTGCTGTGTGGATCTGGCTATGTCCATTGACCCATGGCAGACGGGCAGGCAGGGCGCAGTGCGGATCTGGCTATGTCCACTCACCCACGGCAGATGGGAAGGCAGGGCGCAGTGCGGATCTGGCTGTGTCCACTCACCCACGGCAGACGGGCCGGCAGGTCGCAGTGTGGATCTGGCTGTGTCCACTGACCCACGGGAGACGGGAAGGCAAATCGCAGTGTGGATCTGGCTGTGTCCTCTCACCCACTGGAGACGGGCAGAGAGGGTGCTGTGTGGATCTGGCTATGTCCACTGACCCACGGCAGACGGGCAGGCAGGGCACAGTGCGGATCTGGCTGTGTCCACTCACCCACGGTAGTCGGGCAGGCAGGGCGCAGTGCGGAACTCGCTGTGTCCACTCACCCACGGGAGACGGGCAGGCAAGGCGCAGTGTGGATCTGGCTGTGTCCACTCACCCTCGGCAGCCGGGCAGGCAGGGCGCAGTGCGGATATGGCTGTGTCCACTCACCCACAAGTGATGGGCAGGCAGGGCGCAGTGCGGATCTGGCTGTGTCCACTCACCCACGGCAGTCGGGCAGGCAGTGCGCAGTGCGGATCTGGCTGTGTCCACTCACCCACGGGAGACGTGCAGGCAAGGCGCAGTGTGGATCCGGCTGTGTCCACTCACCCACGGGAGACGGGCAGAGAGGGTGCTGTGTGGATCTGGCTATGTCCACTGACGCACGGCAGACGGGCAGGCAGGGCTCAGTGCAGATCTGGCTGTGTCCACTCACCCAAGGCAGACGGGCAGGCTGGGCGCAGTGCGGATCTGGCTGTGTCCACTCACCCACGGGAGACGGGCAGGCAAGGCGCAGTGTGGATCTGGCTGTGTCCACTCACCCACAGGAGACGGGCAGAGAGGGTGCTGTGTGGATCTGGCTATGTCCACTGACCCACGGCAGACGGGCAGGCAGGGCGCAGTGCGGATCTGGCTGTGTCCACTCACCCACGGCAGACGGTCAGGCAGGGCGCAGTGTGGATCTGGCTGTGTCCACTCACCCATGGGAGACGGGCAGGCAAGGCACAGTGTGGATATGCCTGAGTCCACTCACCCACGGGAGACGGGCAGAGAGGGTGCTGTGTGGATCTGGCTATGTCCACTGACCCACAGCAAACGGGCAGGCAGGGCGCAGTGCGGATCAGGCTGTGTCCACTCACCCACGGCAGTCGGGCAGGCAGGGCGGAGTGCGGATCTTGCTGCTTCAACTCACCCACAGGTGATGGGCAGGCAAGGCGCAGTGTGGACCTGGCTGTGTCCACTCACCCACGGGAGACGGGCAGAGAGGGTGCTGTGGGGATCTGGCTATGTCCACTTACCCAAGGCCGACGGGCAGGCAGGGCACATTGCGGATCTGGCTGTGTCCACTCACCCACGGTAGACGGGCAGGCAAGGCGCAGTGTGGATCTGGCTGTGTCCATTCACTCACGGCAGACGGGCAGAGAGAGTGCCATGTGGATCTGGCTATGTTCACTGACCCACGGCTGACGGTCAGGCAGGGCACAGTGCGGATCTGGCTGTGTCCAATCACCCACGGCAGACGGGCAGGCAGGGCGCAGTGCGGATATGGCTGTGTCCACTCACCCTCTGGAGAAGGGCAGGCAAGGCGCACTGTGGATCTGGCTGTGTCCACTCACCCACGGCAGATGGGCCGGCAGGGCGAAGTGTGGATCTGGCTGTTTCCACTCACCCACGGGAGACGTGTAGGCAAAGCGCATTGTGGATGTGTCTGTGTCATCTAACCAAGGGGAGACGGGTAGAGAGGGTGCCGTGTGGATCTGGCTATGTCCACTGACCCACGGCTGACGGTCAGGCAGGGCGCAGTGCGGATCTAGCTGTGTCCACTCAACCACGGGAGACGGGCAGGCAGGGCGCAGTGTGGATCTGGCTGTGTCCACTCTCCCACGGGAGACGGGTAGGCCAGGCGCAGTGTGGATCTGGCTGTGTCCACTCACCCACGGGAGACGGGCAGAGAGGGTGCTGTGTGGATCTGGCTATGTCCACTTACCCACGGTAGACGGGCAGGCAAGGCGCAGTGCAGATCTGGCTGTGTCCACTCACCCACGGCAGACGGTCATTCAGGGCGCAGTGCGGATCTGGCTGTGTCCACTCACCCACGGGAGACGGGCAGGCAGGGCGCAGTGCCGATCTGGCTGTGTCCACTCACCCACGGGAGACGGGCAGGCAGGGCGCAGTGTGGATCTGGCTGTGTCCACTCACCCACGGGAGACGGGCAGAGAGGGTGCTGTGTGGATCTGGCTATGTCACTGATCCACGGCAGACGAGCAGGCAGGGCGCAGTGCGGATCTGGCTGTGTGCACTCACACACTGCAGACGGGCAGGCAGGGCACAGTGCCGATCTTGCTGTGCCCACTCACCCACGGGAGACGGGCAGGCAAGGCGCAGTGTGGATCTGGCTGTGTCCACTCACCCACGGGAGACGGGCAGAGAGGGTGCTGTGTGGGTCTGGCTATGTCCACTGACAGACGGCAGACGGGCAGGCAGGGCGCAGTTCAGATCAGGCTGTGTCCACTCACCCACGGCAGACGGGCAGGCAGGGCGCAGTGCGGATCTGGCTGTGTCCACTCACCCACGGGAGACGGGCAGGCAGGGCGCAGTGCCGATCTGGCTGTGTCCACTCACCCACGGGAGACGGGCAGGCAGGGCGCAGTGTGGATCTGGCTGTGTCCACTCACCCTTTGGTGACGAGCAGGCAGGGCGCAGGGCGGAACTGGCAGTGTCTCCTCGCCCACGGGAGACGGACAGGCAGGGCGCAGTGTGGATCTGGCTGTGTCCACTCACCCTTGGGTGACGAGCAGGCAGGGCGCAGGTTGGAACTGGCAGTGTCTCCTCGCCCACGGGAGACGTGCAGGCAGGGTGTTGTGTGAATCTGGCCGTGTCCACACACCCACGAGAGACGGGCAGGCAGGGCGCATTTTGGAACGGGCTGTGTCCACAAACCCATGAGAGACGGTCAGGCAGAATGCTGTGTGGATGTGGCTTGTCAACACACACACGGGAGACGGGCAGGCTGGGCGCATAGTGGATCTGGCTGTATCCACACACCCAAGGGAGACCGGAAGGTAGGGCACAATGTGGATATGACTGTGTCCACTCACTGACGGGAGACTGGCAGGCAGGGTGCAGTGTGGAACTGGCTGTGTCCACAAACCCACGGGAGACGGGCAGGCCTGGTGCAGTATGGATATGGCTGTGTCCACTCTCCCACGGGAGACGGGAAGGTAGGGCGCAGTGTGGAACTGGCTGTGTCCAAAAACCCACGGGAGACGGGCAGGCCTGTTGCAGTATGGATATGGCTGTGTCCACTCTCCCACGGGAGACGGGAAGGTAGGGCGCAGTGTGGAACTGGCTGTGTCCACTCACCCACGGGAGACGGGCAGGGAGGGCGCAGTGTGGATCTTGCCATGTCCACACATCCACGGGAGACGGGCAAGCAGGGCGAAGTGTGTATGTGGCTGTGTCCACTCAGTCACGGGAGATGGGCAGGTAGGGCGCAGTGTGGAACTGGCTGGTTCCACTCTCCCACGGGACACGGGCATGCAGGGCTATGTGTGGAACTGGCTGAGTACACTCACCCATGGGAGACGGGCAGAAAGCAGGCAGTGTGGAAGTGGCTGTGTCCACACATCATTGGGAGATGGGCAAGCAGGGCGCAGTGTGGATCTGGCTGTGTCCACTCACATACGGGAGACGGGCAGGTAGGGCACAGTTTGGAACTGGCTGTGTCCACACACCCACGGGAGACGGGCAGAGAGGGTGCTGTGTTGATCTGGCTATGTCCACTCACCCACGGGAGACGGGCAGGCAAGGCACAGTGTGGATATGCCTGAGTCCAATCACCCATGGCAGTCGGGCAGGCAGTGCGCTGTGCGGATCTGGCTGTGACCACTCACCCACAGCAGACGGTCAGTCAGGTCGCAGTGCGGATCTGGCTGTGTCCACTCACCCACGGGAGACGGGCAGGCAGGGCGCAGTGCGGATCTGGCTGTGTCCACTCACCCACGGCAGATGGGCAGGCAGGGCGCAGTGCGTATCTGGCTGTGTCCACTCACGAACAGGAGACGGGCAGGCAAGGCGCAGTGCGGATCTGGCTGTGTCCACTCACCCACGGGAGACGGGCAGAGAGGGTGCTGTGTGGATCTGGCTATGTACACTGACCCACGGCAGACGGTCAGGCAGGGCGCAGTGCAGATCTGGCTGTGTCCACTCACCCACGGCAAACGGGCTGGCAAGGCACAGTGCGGATCTGGCTGTGTCCACTAACCCACGGCAGACGGTCAGGCAGGGAGTAGTGAGGATCTGGCTGTGTCCACTCACCCACGGGAGACGTGTAGGCAAGGCGCCGTGTGGATATGGCTGTGTCCACTCACCCACGGGAGACGGGCAGAGAGGGTGCCGTGTGGATCTGGATATGTCCACTGGCCCACGGCAGACGGGCAGGCTGGGCGCAGTGCGGATCTGGCTGTGTCCACTCACCCACGGTACACAGGCAGTCAGGGCGCAGTACGGATCTCGCTGTGTCCACTCACGCCCGGGAGACGGTCAGAGAGGGTGCTGTGTGGATCTGGCTATGCCCACTGACCCACGGCAGAAGGGCAGGCAGGGCGCAGTGCCGATCTGGCTGTGTCCACTCACCCACAAGAGACGGGCAGAAAGGGCGCAGTGCGGATCTGGCTGTGTCCACTCACTCACGGGAGACGGGCAGGAAAGGTGCAGTGTGGATCTGGCTGTGTCCATCACCCACGGGAGACGGGCAGAAAGGGCGCTGTGTGGATCTGGCTATGTCCACTGACCCATGGCAGACGGGCAGGCAGGGCGCAGTGCGGATCTCGCTGTGTCCAATCACCCACAGCAGATGGGCAGGCAGGGCGCAGTGTGGATCTGGCTGTGTCCACTCACCCACGGGAGACGGGTAGAGAGGGTGCTGTGTGGATCTGGCTATGTCCATTGACCCACGGCAGACGGGCAGGCAGGGCGCAGTGCGGATCTGGCTGTGTCCAATCACCCACGGCAGACGGGCAGACAGGGTGCAGTGCGGATCTGGCTGTGTCCACTCACCCACGGGAGACGGGCAGGCAAGGCGCACTGTGGATCTTGCTGTGACCACTCACCCACGGGAGACGGGCAGGCAGGGCGCAGTGCGGATCTGGCTGAGTCCACTCACCCACGGCAGACGGGCACGCAGGGCGCAGTGCGGATCTGGCTGTGTCCACTCATCCACGGGAGATGGGCAGGCAGGGCGCAGTGCGGATCTGGCTGTGTCCACTCACCCACGGCAGCCGGGAAGGCAGGACGAGTGCGGATCTGGCTGTGTCCAATCACCCACGGGAGACGGGCAGACAGGGTGCAGTGGGGATCTGCCTGTGTCCACTGACCAACGGGAGACGGGCAGGTAAGGCGCAGTGTGGATCTGGCTATGTGCACTCACCCACAGGAGATGGGCAGAGAGGGTGCTGTGTGGATCTGGCTATGTCCACTGACCCACGGGAGAAGGGTAGGCAGGGCGCAGTGCGTATCTGGATGTGTCCACTCACCCACGGCAGACGGGCAGGCAGGGCGCAGTGCGGATCTGGCTTGGCCACTCACCCACGGGAGACAGGCAGGCAAGGCGCAGTGTGCATCTGGCTGTGTCCACTCGACCACGGGAGACGGGCAGAGACGGTGCTGTGTGGATCTGGCTATGTCCATTGACCCATGGCAGACGGGCAGACAGGGCGCAGTGCGGATCTGGCTGTGTCCACTCACCCACGGCAGATGGGCAGGCAGGGTGCAGTGCGGATCTGGCTGTGTCCACTCACCCACGGCAGACGGGCCGGCAGGTCGCAGTGTGGATCTGGCTGTGTCCACTGACCCACGGGAGACGGGAAGGCAAATCGCAGTGTGGATCTGGCTGTGTCCTCTCACCCACTGGAGACGGGCAGAGAGGGTGCTGTGTGGATCTGGCTATGTCCACTGACCCACGGCAGACGGGCAGGCAGGGCACAGTGCGGATCTGGCTGTGTCCACTCACCCACGGGATACGGGCAGGCAAGGCGCAGTGCCGAACTCGCTGTGTCCACTCACCCAAGGCAGCCGGGCAGGCAGGGTGCAGTACGGAACTCGCTGTGTCCACTCACCCACGGGAGACGAGCAGCAAAGGCGCAGTGTGAATCTGGCTGTGTCCACTCACCCACGGGAGACGGGCAGAGAGGGTGCTGTGTGGATCTGCTATGTCCACTGACGAACGGCAGACGGGCAGGCAGGGCGCAGTGCAGATCTGGCTGTGTCCACTCACCCAAGGCAGACGGGCAGGATGGGCGCAGTGCGGATCTGGCTGTGTCCACTCACCCAAGGGAGACGGGCAGGCAAGGCGCAGTGTGGATCTGGCTGTGTCCACTCACCCACAGGAGACGGGCAGAGATGGTGCTGTGTGGATCTGGCTATGTCCACTGACCCACGGCAGACGGGCAGGCAGGGCGCAGTGCGGATCTGGCTGTGTCCACTCACCCACGGCAGACGGTCAGGCAGGGCGCAGTGTGGATCTGGCTGTGTCCACTCACCCACGGGAGACGGGCAGGCAAGGCGCAGTGTGGATATGCCTGTGTCCACTCACCCACGGGAGACGGGCCGAGAGGGTGCTGTGTGGATCTGGCTATGTCCACTGACCCACAGCAGACGGGCAGGCAGGGCGCAGTGCGGATCAGGCTGTGTCCACTCACCCACGGCAGCCGGGCAGGCAGGGCGCAGTGCGGATCTTGCTGTGTCCACTCACCCACGGGTGATGGGCAGGCAAGGCGCTGTGTGGACCTGGCTGTGTCCACTCACCCACGGGAGACGGGCAGAGAGGGTGCTGTGTGGATCTGGCTATGTCCACTTACCCACGGCCGACGGGCAGGCATGGCACATTGCGGATCTGGCTGTGTCCACACACCGACGGGAGACGGGCAGGCAAGGCGCAGTGTGGATCTGGCTGTGTCCACTCACTCACGGCAGACGGGCAGAGAGAGTGCCGTGTGGATCTGGCTATGTTCACTGACCCACAGCAGACGGTCAGGCATGGCGCAGTGCGGATCTGGCTGTGTCCACTCACCCACGGGAGATGGGTAGGGAAGGCGCAGTGTGGATCTAGCTGTGTCCACTCACCCACGGGAGACGGGCAAAGAGGGTGCTGTGTGGATCTGGCTATATCCACTGCCCCAGGCAGACGGGCAGGCAGGGCGCAGTGCGGATCAGGCTGTGTCCAATCACCCACGGCAGACGGGCAGGCAGGGCGCAGTGCGGATCTGGCTGTGTCCAATCACCCATGGCAGACCGGCAGGCAGGACGCTGTGTGGATCTGGCTGTGTCCACTCACCCACGGCAGACGGTCAGTCAGGTCGCAGTGCGGATCTGGCTGTGTCCACTCACCCACGGGAGACGGGCAGGCAGGGCGCAGTGCGGATCTGGCTGTGTACACTCACCCACGGCAGATGGGCAGGCAGGGCGCAGTGCGTATCTGGCTGTGTCCACTCACCAACAGGAGACGGGCAGGCAAGGCGCAGTGCGGATCTGGCTGTGTCCACTCACCCACGGGAGACGGGCAGAGAGGGTGCTGTGTGGATCTGGCTATGTACACTGACCCACGGCAGACGGTCAGGCAGGGCGCAGTGCAGATCTGGCTGTGTCCACTCACCCACGGCAGACGGGCAGGCAAGGCAAAGTGCGGATCTGGCTATGTACACTGACCCACGGCAGACGGTCAGGCAGGGCGCAGTGCAGATCTGGCTGTGTCCACTAACCCACGGCAGACGGGCAGGCAGGGCGCAGTGCGGATCTGGCTGAGTCCACTCACCCACGGCAGACGGGCACGCAGGGCGCAGTGCGGATCTGGCTGTGTCCACTCACCCACGGCAGCCGGGAAGGCAGGACGAGTGCGGATCTGGCTGTGTCCAATCACCCACGGGAGACGGGCAGGCAGGGTGCAGTGGGGATCTGCCTGTGTCCACTGACCAACGGGAGATGGGCAGGTAAGGCGCAGTGTGGATCTGGCTATGTCCACTCACCCACAGGAGATGGGCAGAGAGGGTGCTGTGTGGATCTGGCTATGTCCACTGACCCACGGGAGAAGGGTAGGCAGGGCGCAGTGCGTATCTGGATGTGTCCACTCACCCACGGCAGACGGGCAGGCAGGGCGCAGTGCGGATCTGGCTTGGCCACTCACCCACGGGAGACAGGCAGGCAAGGCGCAGTGTGCATCTGGCTGTGTCCACTCGACCACGGGAGACGGGCAGAGACGGTGCTGTGTGGATCTGGCTATGTCCATTGACCCATGGCAGACGGGCAGGCAGGGCGCAGTGCGGATCTGGCTGTGTCCACTCACCCACGGCAGATGGGCAGGCACGGCGCAGTGCGGATCTGGCTGTGTCCACTCACTCACGGAAGACGGGCCGGCAGGTCGCAGTGTGGATCTGGCTGTGTCCACTGACCCACGGGAGACGGGAAGGCAAATCGCAGTGTGGATCTGGCTGTGTCCTCTCACCCACTGGAGACGGGCAGAGAGGGTGCTGTGTGGATCTGGCTATGTCCACTGACCCACGGCAGACGGGCAGGCAGGGCACAGTGCGGATCTCGCTGTGTCCAATCACCCACGGTAGTCGGGCAGGCAGGGCGCAGTGCGGAACTCGCTGTGTCCACTCACCCACGGGAGACGGGCAGGCAAGGCGCAGTGTGGATCTGGCTGTGTCCACTCACCCACGGCAGCCGGGCAGGCAGGGCGCAGTGCGGATCTGGCTGTGTCCACTCACCCAGAAGAGATGGGCAGGCAGAGCGCAGTGCGGATCTGGCTGTGTCCACTCACCCACGGGTGATGGGCAGGTAAGGCGCTGTGTGGACCTGGCTGTGTCCACTCACCCACGGGAGACGGGCAGAGAGGGTGCTGTGGGGATCTGGCTATGTCCACTTACCCACGGCCGACGGGCAGGCAGGGCACATTGCGGATCTGGCTGTGTCCACTCACCGACAGGATACGGGCAGGCAAGGCGCAGTGTGGATCTGGCTGTGTTCACTCACTCACGGCAGACGGGCAGAGAGAGAGCCGTGTGGATCTGGCTATGTTCACTGACCCACAGCAGACGGTCAGGCATGGCGCAGTGCGGATCTGGCTGTGTCCACTCACCCACGGGAGACGGGTAGGGAAGGCGCAGTGTGGATCTAGCTGTGTCCACTCACCCACGGGAGACGGGCAAAGAGGGTGCTGTGTGGATCTGGCTATGTCCACTGCCCCAGGCAGACGGGCAGTCAGGGCGCAGTGCGGATCAGGCTGTGTCCAATCACCCACGGCAGACGGGCAGGCAGGGCGCAGTGCGGATCTGGCTGTGTCCAATCACCCATGGCAGACAGGCAGGCAGGGCGCTGTGCGGATCTGGCTGTGACCACTCACCCACGGCAGACGGTCAGTCAGGTCGCAGTGCGGATCTGGCTGTGTCCACTCACCCACGGGAGACGGGCAGGCAGAGCGCAGTGCGGATCTGGCTCTGTCCACTCACCCACGGCAGATGGGCAGGCAGGGCGCAGTGCGTATCTGGCTGTGTCCACTCACGAACAGGAGACGGGCAGGCAAGGCGCAGTGCGGATCTGGCTGTGTCCACTCACCCACGGGAGACGGGCAGAGAGGGTGCTGTGTGGATCTGGCTATGTACACTGACCCACGGCAGACGGTCAGGCAGGGCGCAGTGCAGATCTGGCTGTGTCCACTCACCCACGGCAAACGGGCTGGCAAGGCACAGTGCGGATCTGGCTGTGTCCACTAACCCACGGCAGACGGTCAGGCAGGGAGCAGTGAAGATCTGGCTGTGTCCACTCACCCACGGGAGACGTGTAGGCAAGGCGCAGTGTGGATATGGCTGTGTCCACTCACCCACGGGAGACGGGCAGAGAGGGTGCCGTGTGGATCTGGCTATGTCCACTGACCCACGGCAGACGGGCAGGCAGTGCGCAGTGCGGATCTGGCTGTGTCCACTCACCCACGGTACACAGGCAGTCAGGGCGCAGTACGGATCTCGCTGTGTCCACTCACGCCCGGGAGACGGTCAGAGAGGGTGCTGTGTGGATCTGGCTATGCCCACTGACCCACGGCAGAAGGGCAGGCAGGGCGCAGTGCCGATCTGGCTGTGTCCACTCACCCACAAGAGACGGGCAGAAAGGGCGCAGTGCGGATCTGGCTGTGTCCACTCACTCACGGGAGAAGGGCAGGAAAGGTGCAGTGTGGATCTGGCTGTGTCCATCACCCACGGGAGACGGGCAGAAAGGGCGCTGTGTGGATCTGGCTATGTCCACTGACCCATGGCAGACGGGCAGGCAGGGCGCAGTGCGGATCTGGCTGTGTCCACTCACCAACGGCAGACGGGCAGGCAGGGCGCAGTGCCGATCTGGCTGTGTCCACTCACCCACGGGAGACGGGCAGGCAAGGCACAGTGTGGATCTGGCTGTGTGCACTCACCCACGGGAGACGGGCAGAGAGGGTGCTGTGTGGATCTGGCTATGTCCACTGACAGACGGCAGACGGGCAGGCAGGGCGCAGTGCAGATCTGGCTGTGTCCACTCACCCACGGCAGTCGGGCAGGCAGTGCGCAGTGCGGATCTGGCTGTGTCCACTCACCCACGGGAGACGTGCAGGCAAGGCGCAGTGTGGATCCGGCTGTGTCCACTCACCCACGGGAGACGGGCAGAGAGGGTGCTGTGTGGATCTGGCTATGTCCACTGACGCACGGCAGACGGGCAGGCAGGGCGCAGTGCAGATCTGGCTGTGTCCACTCACCCAAGGCAGACGGGCAGGCTGGGCGCAGTGCGGATCTGGCTGTGTCCACTCACCCACGGGAGACGGGCAGGCAAGGCACAGTGTGGATCTGGCTGTGTCCACTCACCCACAGGAGACGGGCAGAGAGGGTGCTGTGTGGATCTGGCTATGTCCACTGACCCACGGCAGACTGGCAGGCATGGCGCAGTGCGGATCTGGCTGTGTCCACTCACCCACGGCAGACGGGCAGGCAGGGCGCAGTGCGGATCTGGCTGTGTCCACTCACCCACGGCAGATGGGCAGGCACGGCGCAGTGCGGATCTGGCTGTGTCCACTCACTCACGGAAGACGGGCCGGCAGGTCGCAGTGTGGATCTGGCTGTGTCCACTGACCCACGGGAGACGGGAAGGCAAATCGCAGTGTGGATCTGGCTGTGTCCTCTCACCCACTGGAGACGGGCAGAGAGGGTGCTGTGTGGATCTGGCTATGTCCACTGACCCACGGCAGACGGGCAGGCAGGGCACAGTGCGGATCTCGCTGTGTCCAATCACCCACGGTAGTCGGGCAGGCAGGGCGCAGTGCGGAACTCGCTGTGTCCACTCACCCACGGGAGACGGGCAGGCAAGGCGCAGTGTGGATCTGGCTGTGTCCACTCACCCACGGCAGCCGGGCAGGCAGGGCGCAGTGCGGATCTGGCTGTGTCCACTCACCCAGAAGAGATGGGCAGGCAGAGCGCAGTGCGGATCTGGCTGTGTCCACTCACCCACGGGTGATGGGCAGGTAAGGCGCTGTGTGGACCTGGCTGTGTCCACTCACCCACGGGAGACGGGCAGAGAGGGTGCTGTGGGGATCTGGCTATGTCCACTTACCCACGGCCGACGGGCAGGCAGGGCACATTGCGGATCTGGCTGTGTCCACTCACCGACAGGATACGGGCAGGCAAGGCGCAGTGTGGATCTGGCTGTGTTCACTCACTCACGGCAGACGGGCAGAGAGAGAGCCGTGTGGATCTGGCTATGTTCACTGACCCACAGCAGACGGTCAGGCATGGCGCAGTGCGGATCTGGCTGTGTCCACTCACCCACGGGAGACGGGTAGGGAAGGCGCAGTGTGGATCTAGCTGTGTCCACTCACCCACGGGAGACGGGCAAAGAGGGTGCTGTGTGGATCTGGCTATGTCCACTGCCCCAGGCAGACGGGCAGTCAGGGCGCAGTGCGGATCAGGCTGTGTCCAATCACCCACGGCAGACGGGCAGGCAGGGCGCAGTGCGGATCTGGCTGTGTCCAATCACCCATGGCAGACAGGCAGGCAGGGCGCTGTGCGGATCTGGCTGTGACCACTCACCCACGGCAGACGGTCAGTCAGGTCGCAGTGCGGATCTGGCTGTGTCCACTCACCCACGGGAGACGGGCAGGCAGAGCGCAGTGCGGATCTGGCTCTGTCCACTCACCCACGGCAGATGGGCAGGCAGGGCGCAGTGCGTATCTGGCTGTGTCCACTCACGAACAGGAGACGGGCAGGCAAGGCGCAGTGCGGATCTGGCTGTGTCCACTCACCCACGGGAGACGGGCAGAGAGGGTGCTGTGTGGATCTGGCTATGTACACTGACCCACGGCAGACGGTCAGGCAGGGCGCAGTGCAGATCTGGCTGTGTCCACTCACCCACGGCAAACGGGCTGGCAAGGCACAGTGCGGATCTGGCTGTGTCCACTAACCCACGGCAGACGGTCAGGCAGGGAGCAGTGAAGATCTGGCTGTGTCCACTCACCCACGGGAGACGTGTAGGCAAGGCGCAGTGTGGATATGGCTGTGTCCACTCACCCACGGGAGACGGGCAGAGAGGGTGCCGTGTGGATCTGGCTATGTCCACTGACCCACGGCAGACGGGCAGGCAGTGCGCAGTGCGGATCTGGCTGTGTCCACTCACCCACGGTACACAGGCAGTCAGGGCGCAGTACGGATCTCGCTGTGTCCACTCACGCCCGGGAGACGGTCAGAGAGGGTGCTTTGTGGATCTGGCTATGCCCACTGACCCACGGCAGAAGGGCAGGCAGGGCGCAGTGCCGATCTGGCTGTGTCCACTCACCCACAAGAGACGGGCAGAAAGGGCGCAGTGCGGATCTGGCTGTGTCCACTCACTCACGGGAGAAGGGCAGGAAAGGTGCAGTGTGGATCTGGCTGTGTCCATCACCCACGGGAGACGGGCAGAAAGGGCGCTGTGTGGATCTGGCTATGTCCACTGACCCATGGCAGACGGGCAGGCAGGGCGCAGTGCGGATCTGGCTGTGTCCACTCACCAACGGCAGACGGGCAGGCAGGGCGCAGTGCCGATCTGGCTGTGTCCACTCACCCACGGGAGACGGGCAGGCAAGGCACAGTGTGGATCTGGCTGTGTCCACTCACCCACGGGAGACGGGCAGAGAGGGTGCTGTGTGGATCTGGCTATGTCCACTGACAGACGGCAGACGGGCAGGCAGGGCGCAGTGCAGATCTGGCTGTGTCCACTCACCCACGGCAGTCGGGCAGGCAGTGCGCAGTGCGGATCTGGCTGTGTCCACTCACCCACGGGAGACGTGCAGGCAAGGCGCAGTGTGGATCCGGCTGTGTCCACTCACCCACGGGAGACGGGCAGAGAGGGTGCTGTGTGGATCTGGCTATGTCCACTGACGCACGGCTGACGGTCAGGCAGGGCGCAGTGCGGATCTGGCTGTGTCCACTCACCCACGGCAGCCGGGAAGTCAGGACGAGTGCGGATCTGGCTGTGTCCACTCACCCACGGGAGACGGGCAGAGAGGGTGCTGTGTGGATCTGGCTATGTCCACTGACCCACGGCAGACGGGCAGACAGGGCACAGTGGGGATCTGGCTGTGTCCACTCACCCACGGTAGTCGGGCAGGCAGGGCGCAGTGCGGAACTCGCTGTGTCCACTCACCCACGGGAGACGGGCAGGCAAGGCGCAGTGTGGATCTGGCTGTGTCCACTCACCCTCGGCAGCCGGGCAGAGAGGGTGTTGTGAGGATCTGGCTATGTCCACTGACCCACGGCAGACAGGCAGGCAGGGCGCAGTGCGGATCTGGCTGTGTCCACTCACCCACGGCAGCCGGGCAGGCAGGGCGCAGTGCAGAACTCGCTGTGTCCACTCACCCACGGGAGACGGGCAGGCAAGGCGCAGTGTGGATCTGGCTGTGTCCACTAACCCACGGGAGACGGGCAGAGAGGGTGCTGTGTGGATCTGGCTATGTCCACTGACAGACGACAGATGGGCAGGCAGGGAGCAGTGCGGATCTGGCTGTGTCCACTCACCCACGGCTGACGGGCAGGCAGGGCGCACTGCGGATCTGGCTGTGTCCACTCACCCACGGCAGACGGGCAGGCAGGGCGCAGTGCGGATCTGGCTGTGTGCACTCACCCACGGGAGACGGGCAGGCAAGGCGCAGTGTGGATCTGCCTGTGTCCTCTCACCAACTGGAGTCGGGCAGAGAGGGTGCTGTGTGGATCTGGCTATGTCCACTGACGTACGGCAGACGGGCAGGCAGGGCGCAGTGCAGATATGGCTGTATCCACTGACCCACGGCAGACGGGCAGGAAGGGCGCAGTGCGGATCTCGCTGTGTCAACTCACCCACGGGAGACGGGCAGGCAAGGCGCAGTGTGGATCTGGCTGTTTCCTCTCACCCACGGGAGATGGGCAGAGAGGGTGCTGTGTGGATCTGGCTATGTCCACTGACCCACGGCAGACGGGCAGGCAGGGCGCAGTGCGGATCTGGCTGTGTCCACTCACCAACGGCAGACGGGCAGGCAGGGCGCAGTGCCGATCTGGCTGTGTCCACTCACCCACGGGAGACGGGCAGGCAAGGCACAGTGTGGATCTGGCTGTGTCCACTCACCCACGGGAGACGGGCAGAGAGGGTGCTGTGTGGATCTGGCTATGTACACTGAACCACGGCAGACGGGCAGGCAGGGCGCAGTGCGGATCTGGCTGTGTCCACTCACCCACGGCAGACGGTCAGGCAGGGCGCAGTGCAGATCTGGCTGTGTCCACTCACCCAAGGCAGACGGGCAGGCTGGGCGCAGTGCGGATCTGGCTGTGTCCACTCACCCACGGTAGACGGGCAGGCAAGGCGCAGTGAGGATCTGGCTGTGTCCACTCACTCACGGCAGACGGGCAGAGAGAGTGCCGTGTGGATCTGGCTATGTTCACTGACCCACGGCTGACGGTCAGGCAGGGCACAGTGCGGATCTGGCTGTGTCCAATCACCCACGGCAGACGGGCAGGCAGGGCGCAGTGCGGATATGGCTGTGTCCACTCACCCACTGGAGAAGGGCAGGCAAGGCGCACTGTGGATCTGGCTGTGTCCACTCACCCACGGCAGATGGGCCGGCAGGGCGAAGTGTGGATCTGGCTGTTTCCACTCACCCACGGGAGACGTGTAGGCAAAGCGCATTGTGGATGTGTCTGTGTCATCTAACCAAGGGGAGACGGGTAGAGAGGGTGCCGTGTGGATCTGGCTATGTCCACTGACCCACGGCTGACGGTCAGGCAGGGCGCAGTGCGGATCTAGCTGTGTCCACTCAACCACGGGAGACGGGCAGGCAGGGCGCAGTGCGGATCTGGCTGTGTCCACTCTCCCACGGGAGACGGGTAGGCCAGGCGCAGTGTGGATCTGGCTGTGTCCACTCACCCATGGGAGACGGGCAGAGAGGTTGCTGTGTGGATCTGGCTATGTCCACTTACCCACGGTAGACGGGCAGGCAAGGCGCAGTGCAGATCTGGCTGTGTCCACTCACCCACGGCAGACGGTCATTCAGGGCGCAGTGCGGATCTGGCTGTGTCCACTCACCCACGGGAGACGGGCAGGCAGGGCGCAGTGCCGATCTGGCTGTGTCCACTCACCCACGGGAGACGGGCAGGCAGGGCGCAGTGTGGATCTGGCTGTGTCCACTCACCCACGGGAGACGGGCAGAGAGGGTGCTGTGTGGATCTGGCTATGTCACTGATCCACGGCAGACGAGCAGGCAGGGCGCAGTGCGGATCTGGCTGTGTGCACTCACACACTGCAGACGGGCAGGCAGGGCACAGTGCCGATCTTGCTGTGTCCACTCACCCACGGGAGACGGGCAGGCAAGGCGCAGTGTGGATCTGGCTGTGTCCACTCACCCACGGGAGACGGGCAGAGAGGGTGCTGTGTGGATCTGGCTATGTCCACTGACAGACGGCAGACGGGCAGGCAGGGCGCAGTTCAGATCAGGCTGTGTCCACTCACCCACGGCAGACGGGCAGGCAGGGCGCAGTGCGGATCTGGCTGTGTCCACTCACCCACGGGAGACGGGCAGGCAGGGCGCAGTGCCGATCTGGCTGTGTCCACTCACCCACGGGAGACGGGCAGGCAGGGCGCAGTGTGGATCTGGCTGTGTCCACTCACCCTTTGGTGACGAGCAGGCAGGGCGCAGGGCGGAACTGGCAGTGTCTCCTCGCCCACGGGAGACGGACAGGCAGGGCGCAGTGTGGATCTGGCTGTGTCCACTCACCCTTGGGTGACGAGCAGGCAGGGCGCAGGTTGGAACTGGCAGTGTCTCCTCGCCCACGGGAGACGTGCAGGCAGGGTGTTGTGTGAATCTGGCCGTGTCCACACACCCACGAGAGACGGGCAGGCAGGGCGCATTTTGGAACGGGCTGTGTCCACAAACCCATGAGAGACGGTCAGGCAGAATGCTGTGTGGATGTGGCTTGTCAACACACACACGGGAGACGGGCAGGCTGGGCGCATAGTGGATCTGGCTGTATCCACACACCCAAGGGAGACCGGAAGGTAGGGCACAATGTGGATATGACTGTGTCCACTCACTGACGGGAGACTGGCAGGCAGGGTGCAGTGTGGAACTGGCTGTGTCCACAAACCCACGGGAGACGGGCAGGCCTGGTGCAGTATGGATATGGCTGTGTCCACTCTCCCACGGGAGACGGGAAGGTAGGGCGCAGTGTGGAACTGGCTGTGTCCAAAAACCCACGGGAGACGGGCAGGCCTGTTGCAGTATGGATATGGCTGTGTCCACTCTCCCACGGGAGACGGGAAGGTAGGGCGCAGTGTGGAACTGGCTGTGTCCACTCACCCACGGGAGACGGGCAGGGAGGGCGCAGTGTGGATCTTGCCATGTCCACACATCCACGGGAGACGGGCAAGCAGGGCGAAGTGTGTATGTGGCTGTGTCCACTCAGTCACGGGAGATGGGCAGGTAGGGCGCAGTGTGGAACTGGCTGGTTCCACTCTCCCACGGGACACGGGCATGCAGGGCTATGTGTGGAACTGGCTGAGTACACTCACCCATGGGAGACGGGCAGAAAGCAGGCAGTGTGGAAGTGGCTGTGTCCACACATCATTGGGAGATGGGCAAGCAGGGCGCAGTGTGGATCTGGCTGTGTCCACTCACATACGGGAGACGGGCAGGTAGGGCACAGTTTGGAACTGGCTGTGTCCACACACCCACGGGAGACGGGCAGAGAGGGTGCTGTGTTGATCTGGCTATGTCCACTGACAGACGGCAGACGGGCAGGCAGGGCGCAGTGCAGATCTGGCTGTGTCCACTCACCCACGGCAGTCGGGCAGGCAGTGCGCAGTGCGGATCTGGCTGTGTCCACTCACCCACGGGAGACGTGCAGGCAAGGCGCAGTGTGGATCCGGCTGTGTCCACTCACCCACGGGAGACGGGCAGAGAGGGTGCTGTGTGGATCTGGCTATGTCCACTGACGCACGGCAGACGGGCAGGCAGGGCGCAGTGCAGATCTGGCTGTGTCCACTCACCCAAGGCAGACGGGCAGGCTGGGCGCAGTGCGGATCTGGCTGTGTCCACTCACCCACGGGAGACGGGCAGGCAAGGCGCAGTGTGGATCTGGCTGTGTCCACTCACCCACAGGAGACGGGCAGAGAGGGTGCTGTGTGGATCTGGCTATGTCCACTGACCCACGGCAGACGGGCAGGCAGGGCGCAGTGCGGATCTGGCTGTGTCCACTCACCCACGGCAGACGGTCAGGCAGGGCGCAGTGTGGATCTGGCTGTGTCCACTCACCCACGGGAGACGGGCAGGCAAGGCACAGTGTGGATATGCCTGAGTCCAATCACCCACGGGAGACGGGCAGAGAGGGTGCTGTGTGGATCTGGCTATGTACACTGACCCACGGCAGACGGTCAGGCAGGGCGCAGTGCAGATCTGGCTGTGTCCACTCACCCACGGCAAACGGGCTGGCAAGGCACAGTGCGGATCTGGCTGTGTCCACTAACCCACGGCAGACGGTCAGGCAGGGCGCAGTGAGGATCTGGCTGTGTCCACTCACCCACGGGAGACGTGTAAGCAAGGCGCAGTGTGGATATGGCTTTGTCCACTCACCCACGGGAGACGGGCAGAGAGGGTGCCGTGTGGATCTGGCTATGTCCACTGACCCACGGCAGACGGGCAGGCAGGGCGCAGTGCGGATCTGGCTGTGTCCACTCACCCACGGTACACAGGCAGTCAGGGCGCAGTACGGATCTCGCTGTGTCCACTCACGCACGTGAGACGGTCAGAGAGGGTGCTGTGTGGATCTGGCTATGCCCACTGACCCACGGCAGAAGGGTAGGCAGGGCGCAGTGCCGATCTGGCTGTGTCCACTCACCCACAAGAGACGGGCAGAAAGGGCGCAGTGCGGATCTGGCTGTGTCCACTCACTCACGGGAGACGGGCAGGAAAGGTGCAGTGTGGATCTGGCTGTGTCCATCACCCACGGGAGACGGGCAGAAAGGGCGCTGTGTGGATCTGGCTATGTCCACTGACCCATGGCAGACGGGCAGGCAGGGCGCAGTGCGGATCTCGCTGTGTCCAATCACCCACAGCAGATGGGCAGGCAGGGCGCAGTGTGGATCTGGCTGTGTCCACTCACCCACGGGAGACGGGTAGAGAGGGTGCTGTGTGGATCTGGCTATGTCCATTGACCCACGGCAGACGGGCAGGCAGGGCGCAGTGCGGATCTGGCTGTGTCCAATCACCCACGGCAGATGGGCAGGCAGGGTGCAGTGCGGATCTGGCTGTGTCCACTCACCCATGGGAGACGGGCAGGCAAGGCGCACTGTGGATCTTGCTGTGACCACTCACCCACGGGAGACGGGCAGGCAGGGCGCAGTGCGGATCTGGCTGAGTCCACTCACCCACGGCAGACGGGCAGCAGGGCGCAGTGCGGATCTGGCTGTGTCCACTCACCCACGGGAGATGGGCAGGCAGGGCGCAGTGCGGATCTGGCTGTGTCCACTCACCCACGGCAGCCGGGAAGGCAGGACGAGTGCGGATCTGGCTGTGTCCAATCACCCACGGGAGACGGGCAGGCAGGGTGCAGTGGGGATCTGCCTGTGTCCACTGACCAACGGGAGACGGGCAGGTAAGGCGCAGTGTGGATCTGGCTATGTCCACTCACCCACAGGAGATGGGCAGAGAGGGTGCTGTGTGGATCTGGCTATGTCCACTGACCCACGGGAGAAGGGTAGGCAGGGCGCAGTGCGTATCTGGATGTGTCCACTCACCCACGGCAGACGGGCAGGCAGGGCGCAGTGCGGATCTGGCTTGGCCACTCACCCACGGGAGACAGGCAGGCAAGGCGCAGTGTGCATCTGGCTGTGTCCACTCGACCACGGGAGACGGGCAGAGACGGTGCTGTGTGGATCTGGCTATGTCCATTGACCCATGGCAGACGGGCAGGCAGGGCGCAGTGCGGATCTGGCTATGTCCACTCACCCACGGCAGATGGGAAGGCAGGGCGCAGTGCGGATCTGGCTGTGTCCACTCACCCACGGCAGACGGGCCGGCAGGTCGCAGTGTGGATCTGGCTGTGTCCACTGACCCACGGGAGACGGGAAGGCAAATCGCACTGTGGATCTGGCTGTGTCCTCTCACCCACTGGAGACGGGCAGAGAGGGTGCTGTGTGGATCTGGCTATGTCCACTGACCCACGGCAGACGGGCAGGCAGGGCACAGTGCGGATCTGGCTGTGTCCACTCACCCACGGTAGTCGGGCAGGCAGGGCGCAGTGCGGAACTCGCTGTGTCCACTCACCCACGGGAGACGGGCAGGCAAGGCGCAGTGTGGATCTGGCTGTGTCCACTCACCCTCGGCAGCCGGGCAGGCAGGGCGCAGTGCGGATATGGCTGTGTCCACTCACCCACAAGTGATGGGCAGGCAGGGCGCAGTGCGGATCTGGCTGTGTCCACTCACCCACGGGAGACGAGCAGGCAAGGCGCAGTGCCGATCTGGCTGTGTCCACTCACCCACGGGACATGGGCAGAGAGGGTGCTGTGTGGATCTGGCTATGTCCACTGACAGACGGAAGACGGGCAGGCAGGGCACAGTGCAGATCTGGCTGTGTCCACTCACCCACGGGAGACGGGCAGGCAAGGCGCAGTGTGGATCTGGCTGTGTCCACTCACCCACGGGAGACGGGCAGAGAGGGTGTTGTGAGGATCTGGCTATGTCCACTGACCCACGGCAGACAGGCAGGCAGGGCGCAGTGCGGATCTGGCTGTGTCCACTCACCCACGGCAGCCGGGCAGGCAGGGCGCAGTGCGGAACTCGCTGCGTCCACTCACCCATGGGAGACGAGCAGCAAAGGCGCAGTGTGGATCTGGCTGTGTCCACTCACCCACGGGAGACGGGCAGAGAGGGTGCTGTGTGGATCTGGCTATGTCCACTGACGAACGGCAGACGGGCAGGCAGGGCGCAGTGCAGATCTGGCTGTGTCCACTCACCCAAGGCAGACGGGCAGGCTGGGCGCAGTGCGGATCTGGCTGTGTCCACTCACCCAAGGGAGACGGGCAGGCAAGGCGCAGTGTGGATCTGGCTGTGTCCACTCACCCACAGGAGACGGGCAGAGAGGGTGCTGTGTGGATCTGGCTATGTCCACTGACCCACGGCAGACGGGCAGGCAGGGCGTAGTGCGGATCTGGCAGTGTCCACTCACCCACGGCAGACGGTCAGGCAGGGCGCAGTGTGGATCTGGCTGTGTCCACTCACCCACGGGAGACGGGCAGGCAAGGCGCAGTGTGGATATGCCTGTGTCCACTCACCGACGGGAGACGGGCAGAGAGGGTGCTGTGTGGATCTGGCTATGTCCACTGACCCACAGCAGACGGGCAGGCAGGGCGCAGTGCGGATCAGGCTGTGTCCACTCACCCACGGCAGTCGAGCAGGCAGGGCGCAGTGTGGATCTGGCTGTGTCCACTCACCCACGGGTGATGGGCAGGCAAGGCGCTGTGTGGACCTGGCTGTGTCCACTCACCCACGGGAGACGTGCAGAGAGGGTGCTGTGTGGATCTGGCTATGTCCACTTACCCACGTCCGACGGGCAGGCAGGGCACATTGCGGATCTGGCTGTGTCCACTCACCGACGGGAGACGGGCAGGCAAGGCGCAGTGTGGATCTGGCTGTGTCCACTCACTCACGGCAGACGGGCAGAGAGAGTTCCGTGTGGATCTGGCTATGTTCACTGACCCACAGCAGACGGTCAGGCATGGCGCATGGCGGACTGGCTGTGTCCACTCACCCACGGGAGACGGGTAGGGAAGGCGCAGTGTGGATCTAGCTGTGTCCACTCACCCACGGGAGACGGGCAAAGAGGGTGCTGTGTGGATCTGGCTATATCCACTGCCCCAGGCAGACGGGCAGGCAGGGCGCAGTGCGGATCAGGCTGTGTCCAATCACCCACGGCAGACGGGCAGGCAGGGCGCAGTGCGGATCTGGCTGTGTCCAATCACCCATGGCAGACCGGCAGGCAGGACGCTGTGCGGATCTGGCTGTGTCCACTCACCCACGGCAGACGGTCAGTCAGGTCGCAGTGCGGATCTGGCTGTGTCCACTCACCCACGGGAGACGGGCAGGCAGGGCGCAGTGCGGATCTGGCTGTGTCCACTCACCCATGGCAGATGGGCAGGCAGGGCGAAGTGCGTATCTGGCTGTGTCCACTCACCAACAGGAGACGGGCAGGCAAGGCGCAGTGCGGATCTGGCTGTGTCCACTCACCCACGGGAGACGGGCAGAGAGGGTGCTGTGTGGATCTGGCTATGTACACTGACCCACGGCAGACGGTCAGGCAGGGCGCAGTGTAGATCTGGCTGTGTCCACTCACCCACGGCAGACGGGCAGGCAAGGCAAAGTGCGGATCTGGCTGTGTCCACTAACCCACGGCAGACGGTCAGGCAGGGCGCAGTGAGGATCTGGCTGTGTCCACTCACCCACAGGAGACGTGTAGGCAAGGCGCACTGTGGATATGGCTGTGTCCACTCACGCACGGGAGACGGGCAGAGAGGGTGCTGTGTGGATCTGGCTATGCCCACTGACCCACGGCAGAAGGGCAGGCAGGGCGCAGTGCCGATCTGGCTGTGTCCACTCACCCACAAGAGACGGGCAGAAAGGGCGCAGTGCGGATCTGGCTGTGTGCACTCACTCACGGGAGATGGGCAGGAAAGGTGCAGTGTGGATTTGGCTGTGTCCATCACCCACGGGAGACGGGCAGAAAGGGCGCTGTGTGGATCTGGCTATGTCCACTGACCCACGGCAGACGGGCAGGCAGGGCGCAGTGCGGATCTCGCTGTGTCCAATCACCCACAGCAGACGGGCAGGCAGGGCGCAGTGTGGATTTGGCTGTGTCCACTCACCCACGGGAGACGGGTAGAGAGGGTGCTGTGTGGATCTGGCTATGTCCATTGACCCACGGCTGACGGGCAGGTAGGGCGCAGTGCAGATCTGGCTGTGTCCAATCACCCACGGCAGACGGGCAGGTAGGGCGCAGTGCGGATCTGGCTGTGTCCACTCACCCACGGGAGATTGGCAGGCAGGGTGCAGTGCGGATCTGTCTGTGTCCACTCACCCACGGGAGACGGGCAGGCAAGGTGCACTGTGGATCTTGCTGTGACCACTCACCCACGGGAGACGGGTAGGCAAAGCGCAGTGTGGATCTGGCTGTGTCCACTCACCCACGGGAGACGGGCAGAGAGGGTGCCGTGTGGATCTGGCTATGTCCACTGACCCACGGCAGACGGGCAGGCAGTGCGCAGTGAGGATCTGGCTGTGTCCCCTCATCCACGGCAGACAGTCAGGCAGGGCGCAGTGCGGATCTGGCTGTGTCCACTCACCCACGGGAGACGGGCAGGCAAGGCGAACTGTGGATCTGGCTGTGACCACTCACCCACGGCAGCCGGGAAGGCAGGACGAGTGCGGATCTGGCTGTGTCCACTCACCCACGGGAGATGGGCAGGCAGGGCGCAGTGCGGATCTGGCTGTGTCCACTCACCCACGGCAGCCGGGAAGTCAGGACGAGTGCGGATCTGGCTGTGTCCACTCACCCACGGGAGACGGGCAGAGAGGGTGCTGTGTGGATCTGGCTATGTCCACTGACCCACGGCAGACGGGCAGGCAGGGCGCAGTGCGGATCTGGCTGTGTCCACTCACCTACGGCAGACGGGCAGGCAGGGCGCAGTGCCGATCTGGCTGTGTCCACTCACCCACGGGAGACGGGCAGGCAAGGCACAGTGTGGATCTGGCTGTGTCCACTCACCCACGGGAGACGGGCAGAGAGGGTGCTGTGTGGATCTGGCTATGTCCACTGACAGACGGCAGACGGGCAGGCAGGGCTCAGTGCAGATCTGGCTGTGTCCACTCACCCACGGCAGTCGGGCAGGCAGTGCGCAGTGCGGATCTGGCTGTGTCCACTCACCCACGGGAGACGTGCAGGCAAGGCGCAGTGTGGATCCGGCTGTGTCCACTCACCCACGGGAGACGGGCAGAGAGGGTGCTGTGTGGATCTGGCTATGTCCACTGACGCACGGCAGACGGGCAGGCAGGGCGCAGTGCAGATCTGGCTGTGTCCACTCACCCAAGGCAGACGGGCAGGCTGGGCGCAGTGCGGATCTGGCTGTGTCCACTCACCCACGGGAGACGGGCAGGCAAGGCGCAGTGTGGATCTGGCTGTGTCCACTCACCCACAGGAGACGGGCAGAGAGGGTGCTGTGTGGATCTGGCTATGTCCACTGACCCACGGCAGACGGGCAGGCAGGGCGCAGTGCGGATCTGGCTGTGTCCACTCACCCACGGCAGACGGTCAGGCAGGGCGCAGTGTGGATCTGGCTGTGTCCACTCACCCACGGGAGACGGGCAGGCAAGGCACAGTGTGGATATGCCTGAGTCCACTCACCCACGGGAGACGGGCAGAGAGGGTGCTGTGTGGATCTGGCTATGTCCACTGACCCACAGCAAACGGGCAGGCAGGGCGCAGTGCGGATCAGGCTGTGTCCACTCACCCACGGCAGTCGGGCAGGCAGGGCGGAGTGCGGATCTTGCTGCTTCAACTCACCCACAGGTGATGGGCAGGCAAGGCGCAGTGTGGACCTGGCTGTGTCCACTCACCCACGGGAGACGGGCAGAGAGGGTGCTGTGTGGATCTGGCTATGTCCACTTACCCAAGGCCGACGGGCAGGCAGGGCACATTGCGGATCTGGCTGTGTCCACTCACCCACGGTAGACGGGCAGGCAAGGCGCAGTGTGGATCTGGCTGTGTCCACTCACTCACGGCAGACGGGCAGAGAGAGTGCCGTGTGGATCTGGCTATGTTCACTGACCCACGGCTGACGGTCAGGCAGGGCACAGTGCGGATCTGGCTGTGTCCAATCACCCACGGCAGACGGGCAGGCAGGGCGCAGTGCGGATATGGCTGTGTCCACTCACCCACTGGAGAAGGGCAGGCAAGGCGCACTGTGGATCTGGCTGTGTCCACTCACCCACGGCAGATGGGCCGGCAGGGCGAAGTGTGGATCTGGCTTTTTCCACTCACCCACGGGAGACGTGTAGGCAAAGCGCATTGTGGATGTGTCTGTGTCATCTAACCAAGGGGAGACGGGTAGAGAGGGTGCCGTGTGGATCTGGCTATGTCCACTGACCCACGGCTGACGGTCAGGCAGGGCGCAGTGCGGATCTAGCTGTGTCCACTCAACCACGGGAGACGGGCAGGCAGGGCGCAGTGCGGATCTGGCTGTGTCCACTCTCCCACGGGAGACGGGTAGGCCAGGCGCAGTGTGGATCTGGCTGTGTCCACTCACCCACGGGAGACGGGCAGAGAGGGTGCTGTGTGGATCTGGCTATGTCCACTTACCCACGGTAGACGGGCAGGCAAGGCGCAGTGCAGATCTGGCTGTGTCCACTCACCCACGGCAGACGGTCATTCAGGGCGCAGTGCGGATCTGGCTGTGTCCACTCACCCACGGGAGACGGGCAGGCAGGGCGCAGTGCCGATCTGGCTGTGTCCACTCACCCACGGGAGACGGGCAGGCAGGGCGCAGTGTGGATCTGGCTGTGTCCACTCACCCACGGGAGACGGGCAGAGAGGGTGCTGTGTGGATCTGGCTATGTCACTGATCCACGGCAGACGAGCAGGCAGGGCGCAGTGCGGATCTGGCTGTGTGCACTCACACACTGCAGACGGGCAGGCAGGGCACAGTGCCGATCTTGCTGTGCCCACTCACCCACGGGAGACGGGCAGGCAAGGCGCAGTGTGGATCTGGCTGTGTCCACTCACCCACGGGAGACGGGCAGAGAGGGTGCTGTGTGGGTCTGGCTATGTCCACTGACAGACGGCAGACGGGCAGGCAGGGCGCAGTTCAGATCAGGCTGTGTCCACTCACCCACGGCAGACGGGCAGGCAGGGCGCAGTGCGGATCTGGCTGTGTCCACTCACCCACGGGAGACGGGCAGGCAGGGCGCAGTGCCGATCTGGCTGTGTCCACTCACCCACGGGAGACGGGCAGGCAGGGCGCAGTGTGGATCTGGCTGTGTCCACTCACCCTTTGGTGACGAGCAGGCAGGGCGCAGGGCGGAACTGGCAGTGTCTCCTCGCCCACGGGAGACGGACAGGCAGGGCGCAGTGTGGATCTGGCTGTGTCCACTCACCCTTGGGTGACGAGCAGGCAGGGCGCAGGTTGGAACTGGCAGTGTCTCCTCGCCCACAGGAGACGTGCAGGCAGGGTGTTGTGTGAATCTGGCCGTGTCCACACACCCACGAGAGACGGGCAGGCAGGGCGCATTTTGGAACGGGCTGTGTCCACAAACCCATGAGAGACGGTCAGGCAGAATGCTGTGTGGATGTGGCTTGTCAACACACACACGGGAGACGGGCAGGCTGGGCGCATAGTGGATCTGGCTGTATCCACACACCCAAGGGAGACCGGAAGGTAGGGCACAATGTGGATATGACTGTGTCCACTCACTGACGGGAGACTGGCAGGCAGGGTGCAGTGTGGAACTGGCTGTGTCCACAAACCCACGGGAGACGGGCAGGCCTGGTGCAGTATGGATATGGCTGTGTCCACTCTCCCACGGGAGACGGGAAGGTAGGGCGCAGTGTGGAACTGGCTGTGTCCACTCACCCACGGGAGACGGGCAGGGAGGGCGCAGTGTGGATCTTGCCATGTCCACACATCCACGGGAGACGGGCAAGCAGGGCGAAGTGTGTATGTGGCTGTGTCCACTCAGTCACGGGAGATGGGCAGGTAGGGCGCAGTGTGGAACTGGCTGGTTCCACTCTCCCACGGGACACGGGCATGCAGGGCTATGTGTGGAACTGGCTGAGTACACTCACCCATGGGAGACGGGCAGAAAGCAGGCAGTGTGGAAGTGGCTGTGTCCACACATCATTGGGAGATGGGCAAGCAGGGCGCAGTGTGGATCTGGCTGTGTCCACTCACATACGGGAGACGGGCAGGTAGGGCACAGTTTGGAACTGGCTGTGTCCACTCACCCACGGGAGATGGGCAGAGAGGGTGCTGTGTTGATCTGGCTATGTCCACTGACAGACGGCAGACGGGCAGGCAGGGCGCAGTGCAGATCTGGCTGTGTCCACTCACCCACGGCAGTCGGGCAGGCAGTGCGCAGTGCGGATCTGGCTGTGTCCACTCACCCACGGGAGACGTGCAGGCAAGGCGCAGTGTGGATCCGGCTGTGTCCACTCACCCACGGGAGACGGGCAGAGAGGGTGCTGTGTGGATCTGGCTATGTCCACTGATGCACGGCAGACGGGCAGGCAGGGCGCAGTGCAGATCTGGCTGTGTCCACTCACCCAAGGCAGACGGGCAGGCTGGGCGCAGTGCGGATCTGGCTGTGTCCACTCACCCACGGGAGACGGGCAGGCAAGGCGCAGTGTGGATCTGGCTGTGTCCACTCACCCACAGGAGACGGGCAGAGAGGGTGCTGTGTGGATCTGGCTAGGTCCACTGACCCACGGCAGACGGGCAGGCAGGACGCAGTGCGGATCTGGCTGTGTCCACTCACCCACGGCAGACGGTCAGGCAGGGCGCAGTGTGGATCTGGCTGTGTCCACTCACCCACGGGAGACGGGCAGGCAAGGCACAGTGTGGATATGCCTGAGTCCAATCACCCATGGCAGACAGGCAGGCAGGGCGCTGTGCGGATCTGGCTGTGACCACTCACCCACGGCAGACGGTCAGTCAGGTCGCAGTGCGGATCTGGCTGTGTCCACTCACCCACGGGAGACGGGCAGGCAGGGCGCAGTGCGGATCTGGCTGTGTCCACTCACCCACGGCAGATGGGCAGGCAGGGCGCAGTGCGTATCTGGCTGTGTCCACTCACGAACAGGAGACGGGCAGGCAAGGCGCAGTGCGGATCTGGCTGTGTCCACTCACCCACGGGAGACGGGCAGAGAGGGTGCTGTGTGGATCTGGCTATGTACACTGACCCACGGCAGACGGTCAGGCAGGGCGCAGTGTAGATCTGGCTGTGTCCACTCACCCACGGCAAACGGGCTGGCAAGGCACAGTGCGGATCTGGCTGTGTCCACTAACCCACGGCAGACGGTCAGGCAGGGAGTAGTGAGGATCTGGCTGTGTCCACTCACCCACGGGAGACGTGTAGGCAAGGCGCAGTGTGGATATGGCTGTGTCCACTCACCCACAGGAGACGGGCAGAGAGGGTGCCGTGTGGATCTGGATATGTCCACTGGCCCACGGCAGACGGGCAGGCAGGGCGCAGTGCGGATCTGGCTGTGTCCACTCACCCACGGTACACAGGCAGTCAGGGCGCAGTACGGATCTCGCTGTGTCCACTCACGCCCGGGAGACGGTCAGAGAGGGTGCTGTGTGGATCTGGCTATGCCCACTGACCCACGGCAGAAGGGCAGGCAGGGCGCAGTGCCGATCTGGCTGTGTCCACTCACCCACAAGAGACGGGCAGAAAGGGCGCAGTGCGGATCTGGCTGTGTCCACTCACTCACGGGAGACGGGCAGGAAAGGTGCAGTGTGGATCTGGCTGTGTCCATCACCCACGGGAGACGGGCAGAAAGGGCGCTGTGTGGATCTGGCTATGTCCACTGACCCATGGCAGACGGGCAGGCAGGGCGCAGTGCGGATCTCGCTGTGTCCAATCACCCACAGCAGATGGGCAGGCAGGGCGCAGTGTGGATCTGGCTGTGTCCACTCACCCACGGGAGACGGGTAGAGAGGGTGCTGTGTGGATCTGGCTATGTCCATTGACCCACGGCAGACGGGCAGGCAGGGCGCAGTGCGGATCTGGCTGTGTCCAATCACCCACGGCAGACGGGCAGACAGGGTGCAGTGCGGATCTGGCTGTGTCCACTCACCCACGGGAGACGGGCAGGCAAGGCGCACTGTGGATCTTGCTGTGACCACTCACCCACGGGAGACGGGCAGGCAGGGCGCAGTGCGGATCTGGCTGAGTCCACTCACCCACGGCAGACGGGCACGCAGGGCGCAGTGCGGATCTGGCTGTGTCCACTCATCCACGGGAGATGGGCAGGCAGGGCGCAGTGCGGATCTGGCTGTGTCCACTCACCCACGGCAGCCGGGAAGGCAGGACGAGTGCGGATCTGGCTGTGTCCAATCACCCACGGGAGACGGGCAGACAGGGTGCAGTGGGGATCTGCCTGTGTCCACTGACCAACGGGAGACGGGCAGGTAAGGCGCAGTGTGGATCTGGCTATGTGCACTCACCCACAGGAGATGGGCAGAGAGGGTGCTGTGTGGATCTGGCTATGTCCACTGACCCACGGGAGAAGGGTAGGCAGGGCGCAGTGCGTATCTGGATGTGTCCACTCACCCACGGCAGACGGGCAGGCAGGGCGCAGTGCGGATCTGGCTTGGCCACTCACCCACGGGAGACAGGCAGGCAAGGCGCAGTGTGCATCTGGCTGTGTCCACTCGACCACGGGAGACGGGCAGAGACGGTGCTGTGTGGATCTGGCTATGTCCATTGACCCATGGCAGACGGGCAGACAGGGCGCAGTGCGGATCTGGCTGTGTCCACTCACCCACGGCAGATGGGCAGGCAGGGTGCAGTGCGGATCTGGCTGTGTCCACTCACCCACGGCAGACGGGCCGGCAGGTCGCAGTGTGGATCTGGCTGTGTCCACTGACCCACGGGAGACGGGCCGGCAGGTCGCAGTGTGGATCTGGCTGTGTCCTCTCACCCACTGGAGACGGGCAGAGAGGGTGCTGTGTGGATCTGGCTATGTCCACTGACCCACGGCAGACGGGCAGGCAGGGCACAGTGCGGATCTGGCTGTGTCCACTCACCCACGGGAGACGGGCAGGCAAGGCGCAGTGCCGAACTCGCTGTGTCCACTCACCCAAGGCAGCCGGGCAGGCAGGGCGCAGTACGGAACTCGCTGTGTCCACTCACCCACGGGAGACGAGCAGCAAAGGCGCAGTGTGAATCTGGCTGTGTCCACTCACCCACGGGAGACGGGCAGAGAGGGTGTTGTGTGGATCTGCTATGTCCACTGACGAACGGCAGACGGGCAGGCAGGGCGCAGTGCAGATCTGGCTGTGTCCACTCACCCAAGGCAGACGGGCAGGATGGGCGCAGTGCGGATCTGGCTGTGTCCACTCACCCAAGGGAGACGGGCAGGCAAGGCGCAGTGTGGATCTGGCTGTGTCCACTCACCCACAGGAGACGGGCAGAGATGGTGCTGTGTGGATCTGGCTATGTCCACTGACCCACGGCAGACGGGCAGGCAGGGCGCAGTGCGGATCTGGCTGTGTCCACTCACCCACGGCAGACGGTCAGGCAGGGCGCAGTGTGGATCTGGCTGTGTCCACTCACCCACGGGAGACGGGCAGGCAAGGCGCAGTGTGGATATGCCTGTGTCCACTCACCCACGGGAGACGGGCCGAGAGGGTGCTGTGTGGATCTGGCTATGTCCACTGACCCACAGCAGACGGGCAGGCAGGGCGCAGTGCGGATCAGGCTGTGTCCACTCACCCACGGCAGCCGGGCAGGCAGGGCGCAGTGCGGATCTTGCTGTGTCCACTCACCCACGGGTGATGGGCAGGCAAGGCGCTGTGTGGACCTGGCTGTGTCCACTCACCCACGGGAGACGGGCAGAGAGGGTGCTGTGTGGATCTGGCTATGTCCACTTACCCACGGCCGACGGGCAGGCATGGCACATTGCGGATCTGGCTGTGTCCACTCACCGACGGGAGACGGGCAGGCAAGGCGCAGTGTGGATCTGGCTGTGTCCACTCACTCACGGCAGACGGGCAGAGAGAGTGCCGTGTGGATCTGGCTATGTTCACTGACCCACAGCAGACGGTCAGGCATGGCGCAGTGCGGATCTGGCTGTGTCCACTCACCCACGGGAGATGGGTAGGGAAGGCGCAGTGTGGATCTAGCTGTGTCCACTCACCCACGGGAGACGGGCAAAGAGGGTGCTGTGTGGATCTGGCTATGCCCACTGACCCACGGCAGAAGGGCAGGCAGGGCGCAGTGCCGATCTGGCTGTGTCCACTCACCCACAAGAGACGGGCAGAAAGGGCGCAGTGCGGATCTGGCTGTGTGCACTCACTCACGGGAGATGGGCAGGAAAGGTGCAGTGTGGATTTGGCTGTGTCCATCACCCACGGGAGACGGGCAGAAAGGGCGCTGTGTGTATCTGGCTATGTCCACTGACCCACGGCAGACGGGCAGGCAGGGCGCAGTGCGGATCTCGCTGTGTCCAATCACCCACAGCAGACGGGCAGGCAGGGCGCAGTGTGGATTTGGCTGTGTCCATCACCCACGGGAGACGGGCAGAAAGGGCGCTGTGTGGATCTGGCTATGTCCATTGACCCACGGCAGACGGGCAGGTATGGCGCAGTGCAAATCTGGCTGTGTCCAATCACCCACGGCAGACGGGCAGGTAGGGCGCAGTGCGGATCTGGCTGTGTCCACTCACCCACGGGAGACGGGCAGGCAGGGTGCAGTGCGGATCTGGCTGTGTCCACTCACCCACGGGAGACGGGCAGGCAAGGCGCACTGTGGATCTTGCTGTGACCACTCACCCACGGGACACGGGTAGGCAAAGCGCAGTGTGGATCTGGCTGTGTCCACTCACCCACGGCATATGGGCAGGCAGGGCGCAGTGCAGATCTGGCTCTGTCCACTCACCCAAGGGAGACGGGCAAAGAGGGTGCTGTGTGGATCTGGCTATGTCCACTGCCCCAGGCAGACGGGCAGACAGGGCGCAGTGCGGATCAGGCTGTGTCCAATCACCCACGGCAGACGGGCAGGCAGGGCGCAGTGCGGATCTGGCTGTGTCCAATCACCCATGGCAGACAGGCAGGCAGGGCGCTGTGCGGATCTGGCTGTGACCACTCACCCACGGCAGACGGTCAGTCAGGTCGCAGTGCGGATCTGGCTGTGTCCACTCACCCACGGGAGACGGGCAGGCAGAGCGCAGTGCGGATCTGGCTGTGTCCACTCACCCACGGCAGATGGGCAGGCAGGGCGCAGTGCGTATCTGGCTGTGTCCACTCACGAACAGGAGACGGGCTGGCAAGGCGCAGTGCGGATATGGCTGTGTCCACTCACCCACGGGAGACGGGCAGAGAGGGTGCTGTGTGGATCTGGCTATGTACACTGACCCACGGCAGACGGTCAGGCAGGGCGCAGTGCAGATCTGGCTGTGTCCACTAACCCACGGCAGACGGGCAGGCAGGGCGCAGTGCGGATCTGGCTGAGTCCACTCACCCACGGCAGACGGGCACGCAGGGCGCAGTGCGGATCTGGCTGTGTCCACTCACCCACGGCAGCCGGGAAGGCAGGACGAGTGCGGATCTGGCTGTGTCCAATCACCCACGGGAGACGGGCAGGCAGGGTGCAGTGGGGATCTGCCTGTGTCCACTGACCAACGGGAGATGGGCAGGTAAGGCGCAGTGTGGATCTGGCTATGTCCACTCACCTACAGGAGATGGGCAGAGAGGGTGCTGTGTGGATCTGGCTATGTCCACTGACCCACGGGAGAAGGGTAGGCAGGGCGCAGTGCGTATCTGGATGTGTCCACTCACCCACGGCAGACGGGCAGGCAGGGCGCAGTGCGGATCTGGCTTGGCCACTCACCCACGGGAGACAGGCAGGCAAGGCGCAGTGTGCATCTGGCTGTGTCCACTCGACCACGGGAGACGGGCAGAGACGGTGCTGTGTGGATCTGGCTATGTCCATTGACCCATGGCAGACGGGCAGGCAGGGCGCAGTGCGGATCTGGCTGTGTCCACTCACCCACGGCAGATGGGCAGGCACGGCGCAGTGCGGATCTGGCTGTGTCCACTCACTCACGGAAGACGGGCCGGCAGGTCGCAGTGTGGATCTGGCTGTGTCCACTGACCCACGGGAGACGGGAAGGCAAATCGCAGTGTGGATCTGGCTGTGTCCTCTCACCCACTGGAGACGGGCAGAGAGGGTGCTGTGTGGATCTGGCTATGTCCACTGACCCACGGCAGACGGGCAGGCAGGGCACAGTGCGGATCTGGCTGTGTCCAATCACCCACGGTAGTCGGGCAGGCAGGGCGCAGTGCGGAACTCGCTGTGTCCACTCACCCACGGGAGACGGGCAGGCAAGGCGCAGTGTGGATCTGGCTGTGTCCACTCACCCACGGCAGCCGGGCAGGCAGGGCGCAGTGCGGATCTGGCTGTGTCCACTCACCCAGAAGAGATGGGCAGGCAGAGCGCAGTGCGGATCTGGCTGTGTCCACTCACCCACGGGTGATGGGCAGGTAAGGCGCTGTGTGGACCTGGCTGTGTCCACTCACCCACGGGAGACGGGCAGAGAGGGTGCTGTGGGGATCTGGCTATGTCCACTTACCCACGGCCGACGGGCAGGCAGGGCACATTGCGGATCTGGCTGTGTCCACTCACCGACAGGATACGGGCAGGCAAGGCGCAGTGTGGATCTGGCTGTGTTCACTCACTCACGGCAGACGGGCAGAGAGAGAGCCGTGTGGATCTGGCTATGTTCACTGACCCACAGCAGACGGTCAGGCATGGCGCAGTGCGGATCTGGCTGTGTCCACTCACCCACGGGAGACGGGTAGGGAAGGCGCAGTGTGGATCTAGCTGTGTCCACTCACCCACGGGAGACGGGCAAAGAGGGTGCTGTGTGGATCTGGCTATGTCCACTGCCCCAGGCAGACGGGCAGTCAGGGCGCAGTGCGGATCAGGCTGTGTCCAATCACCCACGGCAGACGGGCAGGCAGGGCGCAGTGCGGATCTGGCTGTGTCCAATCACCCATGGCAGACAGGCAGGCAGGGCGCTGTGCGGATCTGGCTGTGACCACTCACCCACGGCAGACGGTCAGTCAGGTCGCAGTGCGGATCTGGCTGTGTCCACTCACCCACGGGAGACGGGCAGGCAGAGCGCAGTGCGGATCTGGCTCTGTCCACTCACCCACGGCAGATGGGCAGGCAGGGCGCAGTGCGTATCTGGCTGTGTCCACTCACGAACAGGAGACGGGCAGGCAAGGCGCAGTGCGGATCTGGCTGTGTCCACTCACCCACGGGAGACGGGCAGAGAGGGTGCTGTGTGGATCTGGCTATGTACACTGACCCACGGCAGACGGTCAGGCAGGGCGCAGTGCAGATCTGGCTGTGTCCACTCACCCACGGCAAACGGGCTGGCAAGGCACAGTGCGGATCTGGCTGTGTCCACTAACCCACGGCAGACGGTCAGGCAGGGAGCAGTGAAGATCTGGCTGTGTCCACTCACCCACGGGAGACGTGTAGGCAAGGCGCAGTGTGGATATGGCTGTGTCCACTCACCCACGGGAGACGGGCAGAGAGGGTGCCGTGTGGATCTGGCTATGTCCACTGACCCACGGCAGACGGGCAGGCAGTGCGCAGTGCGGATCTGGCTGTGTCCACTCACCCACGGTACACAGGCAGTCAGGGCGCAGTACGGATCTCGCTGTGTCCACTCACGCCCGGGAGACGGTCAGAGAGGGTGCTGTGTGGATCTGGCTATGCCCACTGACCCACGGCAGAAGGGCAGGCAGGGCGCAGTGCCGATCTGGCTGTGTCCACTCACCCACAAGAGACGGGCAGAAAGGGCGCAGTGCGGATCTGGCTGTGTCCACTCACTCACGGGAGAAGGGCAGGAAAGGTGCAGTGTGGATCTGGCTGTGTCCATCACCCACGGGAGACGGGCAGAAAGGGCGCTGTGTGGATCTGGCTATGTCCACTGACCCATGGCAGACGGGCAGGCAGGGCGCAGTGCGGATCTCGCTGTGTCCAATCACCCACAGCAGATGGGCAGGCAGGGCGCAGTGTGGATCTGGCTGTGTCCACTCACCCACGGGAGACGGGTAGAGAGGGTGCTGTGTGGATCTGGCTGTGTCCACTCACCCACGGCAGACGGGCAGGCAGGGCGCAGTGCGGATCTGGCTGTGTCCAATCACCCACGGCAGACGGGCAGACAGGGTGCAGTGCGGATCTGGCTGTGTCCACTCACCCACGGGAGACGGGCAGGCAAGGCGCACTGTGGATCTTGCTGTGACCACTCACCCACGGGAGACGGGCAGGCAGGGCGCAGTGCGGATCTGGCTGAGACCACTCACCCACGGCAGACGGGCACGCAGGGCGCAGTGCGGATCTGGCTGTGTCCACTCACCCACGGGAGATGGGCAGGCAGGGCGCAGTGCGGATCTGGCTGTGTCCACTCACCCACGGCAGCCGGGAAGGCAGGACGAGTGCGGATCTGGCTGTGTCCAATCACCCACGGGAGACGGGCAGGCAGGGTGCAGTGGGGATCTGCCTGTGTCCACTGACCAACGGGAGACGGGCAGGTAAGGCGCAGTGTGGATCTGGCTATGTCCACTCACCCACAGGAGATGGGCAGAGAGGGTGCTGTGTGGATCTGGCTATGTCCACTGACCCACGGGAGAAGGGTAGGCAGGGCGCAGTGCGTATCTGGATGTGTCCACTCACCCACGGCAGACGGGCAGGCAGGGCAGAGTGCGGATCTGGCTTGGCCACTCACCCACGGGAGACAGGCAGGCAAGGCGCAGTGTGCATCTGGCTGTGTCCACTCGACCACGGGAGACGGGCAGAGACGGTGCTGTGTGGATCTGGCTATGTCCATTGACCCATGGCAGACGGGCCGGCAGGTCGCAGTATGGATCTGGCTGTGTCCACTGACCCACGGGAGACGGGAAGGCAAATCGCAGTGTGGATCTGGCTGTGTCCTCTCACCCACTGGAGACGGGCAGAGAGGGTGCTGTGTGAATCTGGCTATGTCCACTGACCCACGGCAGACGGGCAGGCAGGGCACAGTGCGGATCTGGCTGTGTCCACTCACCCACGGCAGACGGTCAGGCAGGGCGCAGTGTGGATCTGGCTGTGTCCACTCACCCACGGGAGACGGGCAGGCAAGGCGCAGTGTGGATATGCCTGTGTCCACTCACCCATGGGAGACGGGCAGAGAGGGTGCTGTGTGGATCTGGCTATGTCCACTGACCCACAGCAGACGGGCAGGCAGGGCGCAGTGCGGATCAGGCTGTGTCCACTCACCCACGGCAGCCGGGCAGGCAGGGCGCAGTGCGGATCTTGCTGTGTCCACTCACCCACGGGTGATGGGCAGGCAAGGCGCTGTGTGGACCTGGCTGTGTCCACTCACCCACGGGAGACGGGCAGAGAGGGTGCTGTGTGGATCTGGCTATGTCCACTTACCCACGGCCGACGGGCAGGCATGGCACATTGCGGATCTGGCTGTGTCCACTCACCGACGGGAGACGGGCAGGCAAGGCGCAGTGTGGATCTGGCTGTGTCCACTCACTCACGGCAGACGGGCAGAGAGAGTGCCGTGTGGATCTGGCTATGTTCACTGACCCACAGCAGACGGTCAGGCATGGCGCAGTGCGGATCTGGCTGTGTCCACTCACCCACGGGAGATGGGTAGGGAAGGCGCAGTGTGGATCTAGCTGTGTCCACTCACCCACGGGAGACGGGCAAAGAGGGTGCTGTGTGGATCTGGCTATATCCACTGCCCCAGGCAGACGGGCAGGCAGGGCGCAGTGCGGATCTGGCTGTGTCCACTCACCCACGGCAGACGGGCAGGCAGGGCGCAGTGCGGATCTGGCTGTGTCCACTCGCCCACGGAAGACGGGCAGTCCGGACGCAGTGCGGATCTGTCAGTGTCCACTCACCCACGGGAGACGGGCAGGCAGGGCGCTGTGCAGATCTGGCTGTGTCCACTCACTGAAGGCAGACGGGCAGGCAAGGCGCAGTGCGGATCTGGCCGTGTCCACTCACCCACGGGAGACGGTCAGGCAGGGCGCAGTGCGGATCTGGCTGTGTTCACTCACCCACGGGAGACGGGCAGGCAGGGCGCAGTGCGGATCTGGCTGTGTCCACTCACCCACGGCAGACGGGCAAGCAGGGCGCAGTGTGGATCTGGCTGTGTCCACTGACCCACGGCAGACGGGCAGGCAGGGCGCAGTGTGGATCTGGCTGTGTCCACTCACCCACGGCAGACGGTCAGGCAGGGCGCAGCGCGGATCTGGCTGTGTCCACTCACCCACGGCAGACGGGCAGGCAGGGCGCAGTGCGGATCTGGCTGTGTCCACTCACCCACGGCAGACGGTCAGGCAGGGCGCAGTGCGGATCTGGCTGTGTCCACTCGCCCACGGGAGATGGGCAGAGAGGGTGCTGTGTGGACATGGCTATGTCCACTGACCCATGGCAGAAGGCCAGGCAGGGCGCAGTGCGGATCTGGCTGTGTCCCCTCACCCAAGGGAGACGGGCAGAGAGGGTGCTGTGTGGATATGTCTATGTCTACTGACCCACGGTAGACGGGCAGGCAGGGTGCAGTGCGGATCCGGCTGTGTCCACTCACCCACGGCAGACGGTCAGGCAGGGCTCAGTGCGGATCTGGCTGTGTCCACTCACCCACGGCAGGCGGTCAGGCAGGGCGCAGTGCGGATCTGGCTGTGTCCACTTGCACACGGGAGATGGGCAGGCAGGGCGCAGTGCGTATCTGGCTGTGTCCACTCACACACGGCAGGCGGTCAGGCAGGGCGCAGTGCAGATCTGGCTATGTCCACTCACCCACGGCAGACGGGCAGGCAGTCCGCAGTGTGGATCTGGCTGTGTTCAATCACCCACGGCAGACGGTCAGGCAGGGCGCAGTGCGGATCTGGCTGTGTCCACTCACCCACGGGAGACGGGCAGGCAGGGCGCAGTGCGGATGTGGCTGTGTCCACTCACCCACGGCAGACCGGCAGGCAAGGCGCAGTGCGGATCTGGCTGTGTCCACTCACCGACGGGAGACGGGAAGGCAGGGCGCAGTGCGGATCCGGCTGTGTCCACTCACCCACGGGAGATGGGCATAGACGGTGATGTGTGGATCTGGCTATGTCCACTGACCCATGGCAGATGGGCAGGCAGGGCGCAGTGTGGATCTGGCTGTGTCCACTCACCCACGGCAAACCTTCAGGCAGGGCGCAGTGCGGATCTGGCTGTGTCCACTCCCCCACGGCAGACGGGCAGGCTGGGCGCAGTGCGGATCTGGCTGTGTCCACTCGCCCACGGGAGACGGGCAGGCCGGGCGCAGTGTGGATCTGGCTGTGTCCACTCACCCACGGCAGGCGGTCAGGCAGGGCGCAGTGCGGATCTGGCTGTGTCCACTCACCCACGGCAGGCGGTCAGGCAGGGCGCAGTGTGGATCTGGCTGTGTCCACTCACCCACGGCAGGCGGTCAGGCAGGGCGCAGTGCGGATCTGGCTGTGTCCACTCGCCCACGGGAGACTGGCAGACAGGGCGCAGTGCGTATCTGGCTGTGTCCACTCACCCACGGCAGGCGGTCAGGCAGGGCGCAGTGCGGATCAGGCTGTGTCCACTCACCCACGGCAGACGGTCAGGCAGGGCGCAGTGCGGATCTGGCTGTGTCAACTCGCCCACGGCAGATGGGCAGGCAGTCCGCAGTGTGGTTCTGGCTGTGTCCACTCACCCACGGCAGACGGTCAGGCAGGGCACAGTGCGGATCTGGCTGTGTCCACTCGCCCACGGCAGACGGGCAGGCAGCGCGCAGTGCGGATCTGGCTATGTCCACTCGCCCACGGGAGACGGGCCGGCAGGGCGCAGTGCGGATCTGTCTGTCCCACTCACCCACGGGAGACGGGCAGGCAGGGCGCAGTGCGGATCTGGCTGTGTCCACTCACTGACGGCAGACGGGCAGGCAAGGCGCAGTGCGGATCTGGCTGTGTCCACTCACCGACGGGAGACGGGGAGGCAGGGCGCAGTCCGGATCTGGCTGTGTCCACTCTCCCACGGGAGACGGGCAGGCAGGGCGCAGTGCGGATCTGGCTGTGTCCACTCACCCACGGCAGACGGGCAAGCAGGGCGCAGTGTGGATCTGGCTGTGTCCACTCACCCACGGCAGACGGGCAGGCAGGGCGCAGTGCGGATTTGGTTGTGTTCACTCACCCACGTGAGACGGGCAGGCAAGGCGCAATGCGGATCTTGCTGTGTCCACTCTCCCACGGGAGACGGGCAAGAAGGGCGCAGTGCGGATCCGGCTGTGTCCACTCACCCACGGGAGATGGGCATAGACGGTGCTGTGTGGATCTGGCTATGTCCACTGACCCATGGCAGATGGGCAGGCAGGGCGCAGTGTGGATCTGGCTGTGTCCACTCACCCACGGCAGACGGTCAGGCAGGGCGCAGTGCGGATCTGGCTGTGTCCACTCCCCCACGGCAGACGGGCAGGCAGGGCGCAGTGCGGATCTGGCTGTGTCCACTCGCCCACGGGAGACGGGCAGGCAGGGCGCAGTGCAGATCTGGCTGTGTCCACTCAACCACGGCAGGCGGTCAGGGAGCGCGCAGTGCGGATGTGGCTGTGTCCAATCACCCACGGCAGACGGTCAGGCAGGGCGCAGTGCGGATCTGGCTGTGTCCACTCGCCCACGGCAGACGGGCAGGCAGGACGCAGTGCGGATCTGGCTGTGTCCACTCACCCACGGCAGACGGTCAGGCAGGGCGCAGTGCGGATCTGGCTGTGTCCACTCACCCACGGCAGACGGGCAGGCAGGGCTCAGTGCTGATCTGGCTTGTCCACTAGCCCACGGGAGACGGGCAGGCAGGGCGCAGTGCGGATCTGGCTGTGTCCACTCACCCACGGGAGACGGGCAGGCAGGGCGCGGTGCGGATCTGGCTGTGTCCACTCACTGACGGGAGACCGGCAGGCAAGGCACAGTGCGGATCTGGCTGTGTCCACTCACCCACGGGAGACGGGCCGGCAGGGCGCAGTGCGGATCTGGCTGTGTCCACTCACCCACGGGAGACAGGCAGGCAGGGCCCAGTGCGGATCTGGCTGTGTCCCCTCACCCAGGGGAGACGGGCAGGCAAGGCGCAGTGTGGATCTGGCTGTGTCCACTCACCCACGGGAGACGGGCAGAGAGGGTGCTGTGTGGATATGGCTATGTCCACTCACCCACGGGAGACGGGCAGGCAGGGCGCAGTGCGAATCTGGCTGTGTCCACTCACCCAAGTGAGATGGGCAGGCAAGGATCAGTGCGGATCTGGCTGTGTCCACTCACCCACGGGAGACGGGCAGGCAGGGCGCAGTGCGGATCTGGCTGTGTCCACTCACCCACGGCAGACGGGCAGACAGGGCGCAGTGCGGATCTGGCTGTGTCCCCTCACCCAGGGGAGACGGGCAGGCAGGGCGCAGTGCGGAACTGGCTGTGTCCACTCACCCACGGCAGACGGTCAGACAGGATGCAGTGCGGATCTGGCTGTGTCCACTCACCCACGGGAGACGGGCAGGCAGGGCGCAGTGCGAATCTGGCTGTGTCCACTCACCCACGTGAGATGGGCAGGCAGGATCAGTGCGGATCTGGCTGTGTCCACTCACCCACGGGAGACGGGCAGGCAGGGCGCAGTGCGGATCTGGCTGTGTCCACTCACCCACGGGAGACGGGCAAGCAAGGCTCAGTGCGGATCTGGCTGTGTCCACTCATTCACGGGACACGGGCAGGCAGGGCGCAGTGCGGATCTGGCTGTGTCCACTCACCCACGGCAGACGGTCAGGCTGGGCGCATAGCGGATCTGGCTGTGTCCACTCGCCCACGACAGATGGGCATGCAGGGCGCAGTGCGGATCTCCCTGTGTCCACTCGCCCACGGGAGACGGGCAGGCAGGACGCAGTGCGGATCTGGCTGTGTCCACTCGCCCACGGCAGGCGGTCAGGCAGGGCGCAGTGCGGATCTGGCTGTGTCCACTCACCCACGGCAGACGGTCAGGCAGGGCGCAGTGCGGATCTGGCTGTGTCCACTCACCCACGGCAGGCGGTCAGGCAGGGCGCAATGCGGATCTGGCTGTGTCCTCTCACCCACGGCAGACGGGCAGGCAGGGCGCGGTGCGGATCTGGCTGTGTCCACTGACTGACGGGAGACCGGCAGGCAAGGCACAGTGCGGATCTGGCTGTGTCCACTCACCCACGGGAGACGGGCCGGCAGGGCGCAGTGCGGATCTGGCTGTGTCCACTCACCCACGGGAGATGGGCAGGCAGGGCCCAGTGCGGATCTGGCTGTGTCCCCTCACCCAGGGGACACCGGCAGGCAAGGCGCAGTGTGGATCTGGCTGTGTCCACTCACCCACGGGAGACGGGCAGAGAGGGTGCTGTGTGGATATGGCTATGTCCACTCACCCACGGGAGACGGGCAGGCAGGGCGCAGTGCGGATCTGGCTGTGTCCACTCACCCACGGCAGGCGGTCAGGGAGGGCGCAGTGCGGATCTGGCTGTGTCCACTCACCCACGGCACACGGGCAGGCAGGGCGCAGTGCGGATCTGGCTGTGTCCCCTGACCCAGGGGAGACTGTCAGGCAGGGCGCAGTGCGGATCTGGGTGTGTCCACTCACCCACGGCAGACGGTCAGACAGGGTGCAGTGCGGATCTGGCTGTGTCCACTCACCCACGGGAGACGGGCAGGCAGGGCGCAGTTTGAATCTGGCTGTGTCCACTCACCCACGTGAGATGGGCAGGCAAGGATCAGTGCGGATCTGGCTGTGTCCTCTCACCCATGGGAGATGGGCAGGCAGGGCGCAGTGCGGATCTGGCTGTGTCCACTCACCCACGGGAGTCGGGCAAGCAAGGCTCAGTGCGGATCTGGCTGTGTCCACTCATTCACGGGAGACGGGCAGGCAGGGCGCAGTGCGGATCTGGCTGTGTCCACTCACCCACGGCAGACGGTCAGGCTGGGCGCAGTGCGTATCTGGCTGTTTCCACTCGCCCACGGCAGATGGGCAGGCAGGGCGCAGTGCGGATCTCCCTGTGTCCACTCGCCCACGGGAGACGGGCATGCAGGACGCAGTGCGGATCTGGCTGTGTCCACTCGCCCACGGCAGGCGGTCAGGCAGGGCGCAGTGCGGATCTGGCTGTGTCCACTCACCCATGGCAGACGGTCAGGCAGGGCGCAGTGCGGATCTGGCTGTGTCCACTCACCCACGGCAGGCGGTCAGGCAGGGCACAGTGCGGATCTGGCTGTGTCCACTCACCCACGGCAGACGGGCAGGCAGGACGCAGTGTGGATCTGGCTGTGTCCACTCACCCACGTCAGACGTTCAGATAGGGCGCAGTGCGGATCTGGCTGTGTCCACCTACCCACGGCAGACGGGCAGGCAGGGCGCAGTGCGGATCTGGCTGTGTCCACTCGCCCACGGGAGACGGGCAGGCAGGGCGCAGTGCGTATCTGGCTGTGTCCACTCACCCACGGCAGGCGGTCAGGCAGGGCGCAGTGCGGATCTGGCTGTGTCCACTCACCCACGGCAGACGATCAGGCAGGGCGCAGTGCGGATCTGGCTGTATCCACTCGCCCACGGCAGACGGGCAGGCAGGGCGCAGTGTGGATCTGGCTGTGTCCACTCTCCTACGGCAGACGGTCAGGCAGGGCGCAGTGCGGATCTGGCTGTGTCCACTCACCCACGGCAGACGGGCAGGCAGGGCGCAGTGCGGATCTGGCTGTGTCCACTCGCCCACGGAAGACGGGCAGTCAGGGCGCAGTGCGGATCTGTCAGTGTCCACTCACCCACGGGAGACGGGCAGGCAGGGCGCCGTGCGGATCTGGCTGTGTCCACTCACTGAAGGCAATCGGGCAGGCAAGGCGCAGTGCGGATCTGGCCGTATCCACTCACCCACGGGAGACGGTCAGGCAGGGCGCAGTGCGGATCTGGCTGTGTCCACTCGCCCACGGGAGACGGGCAGGCAGGGCGCAGTGCGGATCTGGCTGTGTCCACTCACCCACGGCAGACGGGCAAGCAGGGCGCAGTGTGGATCTGGCTGTGTCCACTGACCCACGGCAGACGGTCAGGCAGGGCGCAGCGCGGATCTGGCTGTGTCCACTCACCCACGTCAGACGGGCAGGCAGGGCGCAGTGCGGATCTGGCTGTGTCCACTCACCCACGGCAGACGGTCAGGCAGGGCGCAGTGTGGATCTGGCTGTGTCCACTCACCCACGGCAGACGGTCAGGTAGGGCGCAGTGCGGATCTGGCTATGTCCACTCACCCACGGCAGACGGGCAGGCAGGGCGCAGTGCGGATCTGGCTGTGTCCACTCGCCCACGGGAGACGGGCAGGCAGGGCGCAGTGCGTATCTGGCTGTGTCCACTCACCCACGGCAGGCGGTCAGGCAGGGCGCAGTGCGGATCTGGCTGTGTCCACTCACCCACGGCAGACGGTCAGGCAGGGCGCAGTGCGGATCTGGCTGTATCCACTCGCCCACGGCAAACGGGCAGGCAGGGCGCAGTGTGGATCTGGCTGTGTCCACTCTCCTACGGCAGACGGTCAGGCAGGGCGCAGTGCGGATCTGGCTGTGTCCACTCACCCACGGCAGACGGGCAGGCAGGGCGCAGTGCGGATCTGGCTGTGTCCACTCGCCCACGGAAGACGGGCAGTCCGGGCGCAGTGCGGATCTGTCAGTGTCCACTCCCCCACGGGAGACGGGCAGGCAGGGCGCTGTGCGGATCTGGCTGTGTCCACTCACTGAAGGCAGACGGGCAGGCAAGGCGCAGTGCGGATCTGGCCGTGTCCACTCACCCACGGGAGACGGTCAGGCAGGGCGCAGTGCGGATCTGGCTGTGTTCACTCACCCACGGGAGACGGGCAGGCAGGGCGCAGTGCGGATCTGGCTGTGTCCACTCACCCACGGCAGACGGGCAAGCAGGGCGCAGTGTGGATCTGGCTGTGTCCACTGACCCACGGCAGACGGGCAGGCAGGGCGCAGGGTGGATCTGGCTGTGTCCACTCACCCACGGCAGACGGTCAGGCAGGGCGCAGCGCGGATCTGGCTGTGTCCACTCACCCACGGCAGACGGGCAGGCAGGGCGCAGTGCGGATCTGGCTGTGTCCACTCACCCACGGCAGACGGTCAGGCAGGGCGCAGTGCGGATCTGGCTGTGTCCACTCGCCCACGGGAGATGGGCAGAGAGGGTGCTGTGTGGACATGGCTATGTCCACTGACCCATGGCAGAAGGCCAGGCAGGGCGCAGTGCGGATCTGGCTGTGTCCACTCACCCAAGGGAGACGGGCAGAGAGGGTGCTGTGTGGATATGTCTATGTCTACTGACCCACGGTAGACGGGCAGGCAGGGCGCAGTGCGGAACTGGCTGTGTTCACTCACCCACGGCAGACGGTCAGACAGGGTGCAGTGCGGATCTGGCTGTGTCCACTCACCCACGGGAGACGGGCAGGCAGGGCGCAGTGCGAATCTGGCTGTGTCCACTCACCCACGGGAGACGGGCAGGCAAGGATTAGTGCGGATCTGGCTGTGTCCACTCACCCACGGGAGACGGGCAGGCAGGGCGCAGTGCGGATCTGGCTTTGTCCACTCACCCACGGGAGACGGGCAGGCAAGGCTCAGTGCGGATCTGGCTGTGTCCACTCATTCACGGGAGACGGGCAGCCAGGGCGCAGTGCGGATCTGGCTGTGTCCGCTCACAGACGGCAGGCAGTCAGGCAGGGCGCAGTGCGGATCTGGCTGTGTCCACTCACCCACGGCAGTCGGTCAGGCAGTGTGCAGTGCGGATCTGGCTGTGTCCAGTCGCCCACGGCAGACGGGCAGGCAGGGCGCATTGTGGATCTGGCTGTGTCCACTCACCCACGGGAGACGGGCAGGCAGGGCCCAGTGCGGATCTGGCTGTGTCCCCTCACCCAGGGGAGACGGGCAGGCAAGGCGCAGTGTGGATCTGGCTGTGTCCACTCACCCACGGGAGACGGGCAGAGAGGGTGCTGTGTGGATATGGCTATGTCCACTCACCCACGGGAGACGGGCAGGCAGGGCGCAGTGCGAATCTGGCTGTGTCCACTCACCCACGTGAGATGGGCAGGCAAGGATCAGTGCGGATCTGGCTGTGTCCACTCACCCACGGGAGACGGGCAGGCAGGGCGCAGTGCGGATCTGGCTGTGTCCACTCACCCACGGCAGACGGGCAGGCAGGGCGCAGTGCGGATCTGGCTGTGTCCCCTCACCCAGGGGAGACGGGCAGGCAGGGCGCAGTGCCGATCTGGCTGTGTCCACTCACCCACGGCAGACGGTCAGACAGGGTGCAGTGCGGATCTGGCTGTGTCCACTCACCCACGGGAGACGGGCAGGCAGGGCGCAGTGCGAATCTGGCTGTGTCCACTCACCCACGTGAGACGGGCAGGCAAGGATCAGTGCGGATCTGGCTGTGTCCACTCACCCACGGGAGACGGGCAGGCAGGGCGCAGTTTGAATCTGGCTGTGTCCACTCACCCACGTGAGATGGGCAGGCAAGGATCAGTGCGGATCTGGCTGTGTCCTCTCACCCACGGGAGACGGGCAGGCAGGGCGCAGTGCGGATCTGGCTGTGTCCACTCACCCACGGGAGTCGGGCAAGCAAGGCTCAGTGCGGATCTGGCTGTGTCCACTCATTCACGGGAGACGGGCAGGCAGGGCGCAGTGCGGATCTGGCTGTGTCCACTCACCCACGGCAGACGGTCAGGCTGGGCGCAGTGCGGATCTGGCTGTGTCCACTCGCCCACGGCAGATGGGCAGGCAGGGCGCAGTGCGGATCTCCCTGTGTCCACTCGCCCACGGGAGACGGGCATGCAGGACGCAGTGCGGATCTGGCTGTGTCCACTCGCCCACGGCAGGCGGTCAGGCAGGGCGCAGTGCGGATCTGGCTGTGTCCACTCACCCATGGCAGACGGTCAGGCAGGGCGCAGTGCGGATCTGGCTGTGTCCACTCACCCACGGCAGGCGGTCAGGCAGGGCACAGTGCGGATCTGGCTGTGTCCACTCACCCACGGCAGACGGGCAGGCAGGACGCAGTGTGGATCTGGCTGTGTCCACTCACCCACGTCAGACGTTCAGGTAGGGCGCAGTTTCGGATCTGGCTGTGTCCACCTACCCACGGCAGACGGGCAGGCAGGGCGCAGTGCGGATCTGGCTGTGTCCACTCGCCCACGGGAGACGGGCAGGCAGGGCGCAGTGCGTATCTGGCTGTGTCCACTCACCCACGGCAGGCGGTCAGGCAGGGCGCAGTGCGGATCTGGCTGTGTCCACTCACCCACGGCAGACGGTCAGGCAGGGCGCAGTTCTGATCTGGCTGTATCCACTCGCCCACGGCAGACGGGCAGGCAGGGCGCAGTGTGGATCTGGCTGTGTCCACTCTACTACGGCAGACGGTCAGGCAGGGCGCAGTGCGGATCTGGCTGTGTCCACTCACCCACGGCAGACGGGCAGGCAGGGCGCAGTGCGGATCTGGCTGTGTCCACTCGCCCACGGAAGACGGGCAGTCAGGGCGCAGTGCGGATCTGTCAGTGTCCACTCACCCACGGGAGACGGGCAGGCAGGGCGCCGTGCGGATCTGGCTGTGTCCACTCACTGAAGGCAATCGGGCAGGCAAGGCGCAGTGCGGATCTGGCCGTATCCACTCACCCACGGGAGACGGTCAGGCAGGGCGCAGTGCGGATCTGGCTGTGTCCACTCGCCCACGGGAGACGGGCAGGCAGGGCGCAGTGCGGATCTGTCAGTGTCCACTCACCCACGGGAGACGGGCAGGCAGGGCGCTGTGCGGATCTGGCTGTGTCCACTCACTGAAGGCAGACGGGCAGGCAAGGCGCAGTGCGGATCTGGCCGTGTCCACTCACCCACGGGAGACGGTCAGGCAGGGCGCAGTGCGGATCTGGCTGTGTTCACTCACCCACGGCAGACGGTCAGGCAGGGCGCAGCGCGGATCTGGCTGTGTCCACTCACCCACGGCAGACGGGCAGGCAGGGCGCAGTGCGGATCTGGCTGTGTCCACTCACCCACGGCAGACGGTCAGGCAGGGCGCAGTGCGGATCTGGCTGTGTCCACTCGCCCACGGGAGATGGGCAGAGAGGGTGCTGTGTGGACATGGCTATGTCCACTGACCCATGGCAGAAGGCCAGGCAGGGCGCAGTGCGGATCTGGCTGTGTCCACTCACCCAAGGGAGACGGGCAGAGAGGGTGCTGTGTGGATATGTCTATGTCTACTGACCCACGGTAGACGGGCAGGCAGGGCGCAGTGCGGAACTGGCTGTGTTCACTCACCCACGGCAGACGGTCAGACAGGGTGCAGTGCGGATCTGGCTGTGTCCACTCACCCACGGGAGACGGGCAGGCAGGGCGCAGTGCGAATCTGGCTGTGTCCACTCACCCACGGGAGACGGGCAGGCAAGGATTAGTGCGGATCTGGCTGTGTCCACTCACCCACGGGAGACGGGCAGGCAGGGCGCAGTGCGGATCTGGCTTTGTCCACTCACCCACGGGAGACGGGCAGGCAAGGCTCAGTGCGGATCTGGCTGTGTCCACTCATTCACGGGAGACGGGCAGGCAGGGCGCAGTGCGGATCTGGCTGTGTCCGCTCACAGACGGCAGGCAGTCAGGCAGGGCGCAGTGCGGATCTGGCTGTGTCCACTCACCCACGGCAGTCGGTCAGGCAGTGTGCAGTGCGGATCTGGCTGTGTCCAGTCGCCCACGGCAGACGGGCAGGCAGGGCGCATTGTGGATCTGGCTGTGTCCACTCACCCACGGGAGACGGGCAGGCAGGGCCCAGTGCGGATCTGGCTGTGTCCCCTCACCCAGGGGAGACGGGCAGGCAAGGCGCAGTGTGGATCTGGCTGTGTCCACTCACCCACGGGAGACGGGCAGAGAGGGTGCTGTGTGGATATGGCTATGTCCACTCACCCACGGGAGACGGGCAGGCAGGGCGGAGTGCGAATCTGGCTCTGTCCACTCACCCACGTGAGATGGGCAGGCAAGGATCAGTGCGGATCTGGCTGTGTCCACTCACCCACGGGAGACGGGCAGGCAGGGCGCAGTGCGGATCTGGCTGTGTCCACTCACCCACGGCAGACGGGCAGGCAGGGCGCAGTGCGGATCTGGCTGTGTCCCCTCACCCAGGGGAGACGGGCAGGCAGGGCGCAGTGCCGATCTGGCTGTGTCCACTCACCCACGGCAGACGGTCAGACAGGGTGCAGTGCGGATCTGGCTGTGTCCACTCACCCACGGGAGACGGGCAGGCAGGGCGCAGTGCGAATCTGGCTGTGTCCACTCACCCACGTGAGATGGGCAGGCAAGGATCAGTGCGGATCTGGCTGTGTCCACTCACCCACGGGAGACGGGCAGGCAGGGCGCAGTGCGGATCTGGCTGTGTCCACTCACCCACGGGAGACGGGCAAGCAAGGCTCAGTGCGGATCTGGCTGTGTCCACTCATTCACGGGAGACGGGCAGGCAGGGCGCAGTGCGGATCTGGCTGTGTCCACTCACCCACGGCAGACGGTCAGGCTGGGCGCAGTGCGGATCTGGCTGTGTCCACTCGCCCACGGCAGACGGTCAGGCAGGGCGCAGTGCGGATCTGGCTGTGTCCACTCGCCCACGGCAGACGGGCAGGCAGGGCGCAGTGCGGATCTGGCTGTGTCCACTCGCCCACGGCAGGCGGTCAGGCAGGGCGCAGTGCGGATCTGGCTGTGTCCACTCACCCACGGCAGACGGTCAGGCAGGGCGCAGTGTGGATCTGGCTGTGTCCACTCACCCACGGCAGACGGGCAGGCAGGGCGCAGTGCGGATCTGGCTGTGTCCACTCACCCACGGCAGACGGGCAGGCAGGACGCAGTGCGGATCTGGCTTTGTCCACTCGCCCACAAGAGACGGGAAGGCAGGGCGCATTGCGGATCTGGCTGTGTCCACTCACCCACGGCAGGCGGTCAGGGAGGGCGCAGTGCGGATCTGGCTGTGTCCAATCACCAACGGCAGTCGGTCAGGCAGGGCGCAATGCGGATCTGGCTGTGTCCACTCGCCCACGGCAGACGGGCAGGCAGGGCGCAGTGCGGATCTGGCTGTGTTCACTCACCCACGGCAGATGGTCAGACAGGGTGCAGTGCGGATCTGGCTGTGTCCACTCACCCACGGGAGACGGGCAGGCAGGGCGCAGTGCGAATCTGGCTGTGTCCACTCACCTACGTGAGACGGGCAGGCAGGGCGCAGTGCGGATCTGGCTGTGTCCACCCGCCCACGGGAGACGGGCAGGCAGTGCGCAGTGCGGATCTGGCTGTGTCCACTCACCCATGGGAGACGGGCAGGCAGGGCGCAGTGCGGATCTGGTGGTGTCCACTCACTGACGGGAGACGGGCAGGCAAGGCTCAGTGCGGATCTGGCTGTGTCCACTCACCCACGGGAGACGGGCAGGCAGGGCGCAGTGCGGATCTGGCTGTGTCCACTCACCCACGGGAGACGGGCAGGCAGGGCGCAGTGCGGATCTGGCTGTGTCCCCTCACCCAGGGGAGACGTGCAGGCAAGGCGCAGTGTGGATCTGGCTGTGTCCACTCACGCACGGGAGTCGGACAGAGAGGGTGCTGTGTGGATATGGCTATGTTCACTGACCCACGGCAGACGGGCAGGCAGGGCGCAGTGCGGATCTGGCTGTGTCCACTCACCCACGGGAGACGGTCAGACAGGGTGCAGTGCGGATCTGGCTGTGTCCACTCACCCACGGGAGACGGGCAGGCAAGGCTCAGTGTGCATCGGGCTGTGTCCACTCATTCACGGGAGACGGGCAGGCAGGGCGCAGTGCGGATCTGGCTGTGTCCACTCACAGACGGCAGGCGGTCAGGCAGGGCGCAGTGACGATCTGGCTGTGTCCACTCACCCACGGCAGACGGTCAGGCAGGGCGCCGTGCGGATCTGGCTGTGTCCACTCGCCCACGGCAGACGGGCAGGCAGGGTGCAGTGCGGATCTGGCTGTGTCCACTCACCCACGGAAGGCGGTCAGGCAGGGCGCAGTGCGGATCTGGCTGTGTCCACTCAACCACGGCAGACGGGCAGGCAGGGCGCAGTGCGGATCTGGCTGTGTCCACTCACCCACGGGAGACGGGCAGGCAAGGCGCAGTGCGGATCTGGCTGTGTCCACTCACCCACGGGAGACGGGCAGGCAGGGCGCAGTGCGGATCTGGCTGTGTCCACTCACCCACGGGAGACGGGCAGGCAGGGCGCATTGCGGATCTGGCTGTGTCCACTCACCCACGGGAGACGGGCAGGCAAGGCGCAGTGCGGATCTGGCTGTGTCCACTCACCCATGGGAGACGGGCAGGCAAGGCGCAGTGCGGATCTGGCTGTGTCCACTCACCCACGGGAGACGGGCAGGCAGGGCGCAGTGCGGATCTGGCTGTGTCCACTCACCCACGGGAGACGGGCAGGCAGGGCGCAGTGCGGATCTGGCTGTGTCCGCTCACAGACGGCAGGCAGTCAGGCAGGGCGCAGTGCGGATCTGGCTGTGTCCACTCACCCACGGCAGTCGGTCAGGCAGTGCGCAGTGCGGATCTGGCTGTGTCCAGTCGCCCACGGCAGACGGGGAGGCAGGGCGCAGTGTGGATCTAGCTGTGTCCACTCACCCACGGCAGACGGTCAGGCTGGGCGCAGTGCGGATCTGGCTCTGTCCACTCGCCGACGGCAGACGGGCAGGCAGGGCGCAGTGTGGATCTGCCTGTGTCCACTCGCCCACGGGAGACTGGCAGGCAGGACCCAGTGCGGATCTGGCTGTGTCCACTCGCCCACGGCAGACCGCAGGCAGGACGCAGTGCGGATCTGGCTGTGTCCACTCGCCCACGGCAGACGGTCAGGCAGGGCGGAGTGCGGATCTGGCTGTGTCCACTCGCCCACGGCAGACGGTCAGGCAGGGCGCAGTGCGAATTTGGCTGTGTCCACTCACCCACGGCAGACGGGCTGGCAAGGCGCAGTGCGGATCTGGCTGTGTCCACTCGCCCACGGGAGACGGGCAGGTAGGGCGCAGTGCGGATCTGGCTGTGTCCACTCACCCACGGGAGACGGGCAGGCAGGGCGCAGTGCTGATCTGGCTGTGTCCACTCACTGACGGGAGACGGGCAGGCAAGGCGCAGTGCGGATCTGGCTGTGTCCACTCACCCACGGGAGACGGGCAGGCAGGGCGCAGTGCGGATCTGGCTGTGTCCACTCACCCACGGGAGACGGGCACGCAGGGCGCAGTGCGGATCTGGCTGTGTCCCCTCACCTAGGGGAGACGGGCAGGCAAGGCGCAGTGTGGATCTGGCTGTGTCCACTCACCCACGGGAGTCGGGCAGAGAGGGTGCTGTGTGGATATGGCTATGTCCACTGACCCACGGCAGACGTGCAGGCAGGGCGCAGTGCGGATCTGGCTGTGTCCACTCACAGACGGCAGGCGGTCAGGCAGGGCACAGTGACGATCTATCTGTGTCCACTCACCCACGGCAGACGGTCAGGCAGGGCGCAGTGCGGATCTGGCTGTGTCCACTCGCCCACGGCAGACGGGCAGGCAGGGTGCAGTGCGGATCTGGCTGTGTCCACTCGCCCACGGCAGGCGGTGAGGCAGGGCGCAGTGCGGATCTGGCTGTGTACTACCTGACCGTCTCCCGTTGGTGAGTGGACACAGCCACATCAGCACTGCGCCCTGCCTGCCCGTCTCCCATGCGAGTATGGACACGGCAAGTTACACACTGCGCCCTGCCTGCCCAACTTCCGTGGGTGAGTGGAGACAGCCACATACACACAGCGCCCAGCCTCCCGTCTCCCGTGGGTGTGTCGACACAGCCACATCCACACTGCGCAGTTCCTGCCCATCTCCGGTTGCTGTGTGGACACAGCCAGTTCCACACAGCGCCCTGCCTGCCCGTCTCCCGTGGGTGAGTGGACACAGCCAGATCCACACGGTGCCCAGCCTGCCTGTCCCCCTTGGGTGTGTGGACACAACCAGATCCACACAGCGCCCTGCCTGCCTGTCTCCTGAGGGTGAGTGGACACAGCCACGTCCAAACAGCGCCCTGCCTGACCATGTCCCGTGGGTGAATGGACACAGCCACGTCCACACAGTGCCTTACCTGCCCGTCTCCGGTGGGTGTGTGGACACAGCGGGTTCCACACTGCCCCCTGCCTGCCCATCACCCATGGGTGTGTGGACACAGCCAGTTCCTCACAGTGCCCTGCCTGCTTGTTTCCCGTGGGTGTGTGGACACGGCCATATCCACACAATACCCTGCCTGACCATCTCCCATGGGTGTGTGGACACAGCCAGATCCACACAACACCCTGACTGCCCATCTCCCGTGGGTTTGTGGACAGGGCAAGATCCACACTGCGCCCTGACTACCCGTCTCCCATGGGCAAGTTGACACAGCCAGATCCACACTGCGCCCTGCCTTCCCGTCTCCCGTGAGTGTGTGGACACAGCCAGTTCCACACTGCTCCTTCTTGCCTATCTCCCGTGGGTGTGTGGACACGGCCACATCCACACTGCGTCCTGCTTGCCCGACTCCGGTGAGTGTGTGGACACAGCCAGTTCCACACTGCGCCCTGCCTGCCCGTCATCCATGGGTGAGAGGACACAGCCAGATCCACACTGTGCCTGCCTGCCTGTCTACCGTGGCTTTGTGGACACGGCAAGACCCACCCTGCACCCTGCCTGCCCGTCTCCCGTGGGTGTGTGGACATGGCAAGACCCACCCTGCACCCTGCCTGCCCGTCTCCCGTGGGTGTGTGGACACGGCAAGACCCACCCTGCACCCTGCCTGCCCGTCTCCCATGGGTGAGTGGACACAGCCAGATACACATGGGGCCCAGCCTGCCTGTCTCCGGTGGGTGTGTGGACACACCCAGATCCACACATTGCCCTGCCTGCCTGTCTCCCGTGGGTGAGTGGACACAGCCACGTCCACACAGCACCCTTCCTGCCCATCTCCCGTGGGTGAGTGGAAACAGCCACGTCTGCACAGCACCCTACCTGTCCGTCTCCGGTGGGTGTGTGGACACGGCAATTTCCACCCTGCGCCCTGCCTGCCCGTCACCGTTGGGAGTGTGGACACAATCAGTTCCACACTGCACCCTGCCTTCTTGCCTCCCGTGGTGAGTGGAAAGAGCAAGATCCACACTGCGCCCTGCCTGAGTCTCCCATGGGTGAGTCCACACAGCCACATCCACACTGCGCACTTCCCTCCTGTCTCCGGTTGCTGTGTGTACACAGCCAGTTCCACACAGCGCCCTGCCTGCCCATCTCCCATGGGTGAGTGGACACAGCCAGATCCACACGGCGCCCATCCTGCCTGTCTCCCGTGGGTGTGTGGACACACCCAGATCCACACAGCGCCCTGCCTGCCTGTCTCCTGAGGGTGAGTGGACACAGCCAGGTCCACACAGCGCCCTGCGTGACCATGTCCCATGGGTGAGTGGACACAGCCATGTCCACACAGTGCCTTACCTGTCCGTCTCCAGTGGGTGTGTGGACACAGCAAGTTCCACACAGCGCCCTGCCTGCCCGTCACCCATGGGTGTGTGGACACAGCCAGTTCCACACAGCGCCCTGCCTGCATTTCTCCTGTGGGTGTGTGAACACGGCCACATCCACACAATTCCCTGCCTGACCGTCTCCCATGGGTGTGTGGACACAGCCAGATCCACACAACACCCTGCCTGCCCATCTCCCGTGGGTTTGTGGACACGGCAAGATCCACACTGCGCCCTGTCTACCCGTCTCCCATGGGTGAGTTGACACAGCCAGATCCACACTGCGCCCTGCCTTCCTGTCTCCCGTGGGTGTGTGGACACAGCCAGTTCCACACTGCGCCTTCCTGCCTATCTCCCGTGGGTGAGTGGACACGGCCACATCCACACTGCGCCCTGCCTGCCCGTCTCCCATGGGTGAGTGGACACAGCCACATCCACACTGCACCATGCCTGCCCATCTTCCGTGGGTGTGTGTACACAGCCAGATCCACACAGCGCCCTGCCTGCCCATCTCCCGTGGGTGAGTGGACAGAGCCAGATCCACCCAGCGCCCTGCCTGCCCATCTCCCGTGGGTGAGTGGACACAGCCAAATCCACCCAGCGCCCTGCCTGCCCGTCCCTGGTGGGTGTGTGTACACAGCCAGGTCAAAACTGCGCCCTGCCTGCCCGTCTCCCGTGGGTGAGTGGACAGAGCCAGATCCACACGGCATCCAGCCTGCCCATCATCCGTGGGTGAGTGGACACTGCCACATCCACACAGCACCCTGCCTGACCCTCTCCCATGTGTGAGTGGACACAGCCAGACCAAACAGCGCCCTGCACGCCCGTCTCCCGTGGGCTTGTGTACACGGCCACATCCACACTGCGCCCTGCTTGCCCGTCTCCGGTGGGTGTGTGGACACAGCCAGATCCACACAGCGCCCTGCATGCCCGTCTCCCGTGGGTGTGTGGACACAGCGAGATCCACACTGCGCCCTGCCAGGCCGTCTCCCATGGGTGAGTGGACACAGACAGATCTACACAGCGCCCTGCCTGCCCGTCTCCCAAGGGTGTGTGGATACAGCCAGATCCACACTGCGCCCTGCTTGCCCGTCTCCCGTGGGTTAGTTTACACAGCCAGATCCACACAGCGCCATTCCTGCCTGTCTCCCATGGGTGTGTGGACACAGCCAGATCCACACAGCGCCCTTCCTGCCCATCTCCCGTGGGTGTGTGGACACAGCCAAATCCACACAGCACCCTGCCTGCCCGTCCCCCGTGGGTGTGTGGACACAGCCAGATCCACACACCGCCTTGCCTGCCCGTCTCCCCTGGGTGAGTGGAGACAGCCAGTTCCACACAGCGCCCTGCCTGCCGGTCTCCCATGGGTGTGTGGACACAGCCAAATCCACACGGCTGCCAGCCTGCCCGTCTCCTGTTGGTGAGTTGACATAGCCACATCCACACAGCCCCTTGCCTGCCCTTCTCCCATGGGTGTGTGGACACAGCCAGTTCCACACAGCGCCCGGCATGCCCGTCTCCCGTGGGTGAGTGAACACAGCGAGATCCACACAGCGCACTGCCTGCCCGTCTTCCGTGGGTGTGTGGACACGGCCACATCCACACTACTCCCATCCTGCCCATCTCCCGTGGGTATGTGGACATGGCCAGATTCACAAAACGCCCTGCCTGCCCGTTTCCCATGGGTGAGTGGACAGAGCAAGATCCACACAGCGCCCTGCCTGCCCGTCTCCCGTGGGTTTGTGGACACGGCCACATCCACACTGCGCCCTGCCTGCCAGTCTCCCGTGGGTGTGTGGACACGGCCAATCCACACAGCGCCCTGCTTGCTCGTCTTCCGTGGGTGTGTGGACACAGCCAGATCCACACAACGCCCTGCCTTACCGTCTCCCATGGGTGAGTGGACACAGCCAGTTCCACCCTACGCCCTGCCTGCCCGTCTACTGTGGGTGAGTGGACACAGCCAGATCCACACAGAGCTCTGCCTGCCCATCACCCATGGGTGAGTGGACACAGGCAGATCCACACGGCGTCCTGCCTGCCCCTCACCCGTGGGTGAGTGGACACAGCCACATCCACACAGCACACTGCCTGACTGTCTCCCATGGGTGTGTGGACACATCCAGTTCCACACAGCGCCTTGCCTGCCTGACTCCCGTGGGTGAGTGGACACAGCCAGATGCACACAGAGGCCTGCCTGACCGTCTCCCATGGGTGTGTGGACACAGCCCGTTCCACACAGTGCCCTGCCTGCTTCTCTCCCTTGGGTGAGTGGACACAGCCACATCCATAGTGCGCCCTGGCTGCCCGTCTACCGTGGGTGAGTGGACACAGCCAGATCCACACTGAGCCCTGACTACCCGTCTCCCCTGGGTGCAAGGACAGAGCCAGATGCACACAGCGCCCTGCCTGCCCGTCTCCGGTGTGTGTGTGGACACAGCCAGTTCCAGAGTGTGCCCTGCCTGCCCGTCACCCATGAGTGAGTGGACACAGCCAGATCCACCCTGCGCCCTGTCTGCCCGTCTCCCGTGTGTGAGTGGACACAGCCAGATCCACAATGCACCCTGCCTGCCCGTCTCCCGTGGGTGTGTGGACACAGGCAGTTCTACACAGGGCCCAGCCTGGCCATCTCTGGTGGGTGAGTGGACAAAGCCAGTTCCACACTGCGCCCTGCTGGCCCATCTCCCATGGGTGTGTGGACACAGCCACATCCACACAGCGCCCTTCCTGCCCATCTCCCGTGGGTGTGTGGACACAGCCATATCCACACAGTGCCCTGCCTGCCCGTCTCCCATGGGTGTGTGGACACAGCCAAATCCACATGGCTGCCAGCCTGCCCATCTCCCGTGGGTGAGTTGACATAGCCACATCCACACAGCCCCTTGCCTGCCCTTCTCCCATGGGTGTGTGGACACAGCCAGTTCCACACAGCGCCCGGCATGCCCGTCTCCCGTGGGTGAGTGAACACAGCGAGATCCACACAGCGCACTGCCTGCCCGTCTCCTGTGGGTGTGTGGACACGGCCACATCCACACTACTCCCTGCATGTCCATCTCCCGTGGGTATGTGGACACGGCCAGATTCACAAAACGCCCTGCTAGCCCGTTTCCCATGGGTGAGTGGACAGAGCCAGATCCACACAGCGCCCTGCCTGCCCGTCTCCCGTGGGTGAGTGGAGACAGCCAGATCCACACAGCGCACTACCTGACCGTCTCCCGTGGGTTTGTGGACACGGCCACATCCACACTGCGCCCTGCCTGCCAGTCTCCCGTGGGTGTGTGGACATGGCCAGATCCACACAGCGCCCTGCTTGCTCGTCTTCCGTGGGTGAGTGGAGACAGCCAGATCCACACAGCACACTACCTGACCGTCTCCCGTGGGTTTGTGGACACGGCCACATCCACACTGCGCCCTGCCTGCCAGTCTCCCGTGGGTGTGTGGACATGGCCAGATCCACACAGCGCCCTGCCTGCCAGTCACCCATGGGTGAGTGGACACAGCCAGTTCCACACTGCCCACTGGTGCCCGTCTCCCGTGGGTGTGTGGACAAGGCAAGATCCACACTGCGCCCTACCTGCCCGTCTCACTTGGGTGTGTGGACACAGCCAGATCAACACAGTGCCCTGCCTGAACATATCCCATTGGTGTGTGGAAACAGCCAGATCCACACAGCGCCCTGCCTGCCCTTCACCCGTGGGTATGTGGACACAGCAAGATCCACACTGCGCCGTGCCTGCCAGTCTCCCATGGGATTGTGGACACAGCAAGATCCACACTGCATCCTGCCTGCCCATCTCCCGTGGGTGAGTGGACATAGCCAGTTCCACACAGAGCCCTGTCTGCACGTCTCCTGTGAGTGAGTGGACACAGCCAGTTCCAGATTGTGCCCTGTCTGCCCGTCTCCCGTTGGTGAGTGGACACAGCCACATCCACACTGCACCCTGCCTGCCCGTCTCCTGTGGGTGTGTGGACACGGCAAGATCCACACTGTGCCCTGCCTCCCCGGTTCCCGTAGGTAAGTGGACACAGCCTGTTAGACACTGCGCCCTACATGCCCGTCTCCCGTGTGTGAGTGGAGACAGCCACATCCACACAGCGCCCTGCCTGCCCGTCACCCGTGGGTGAGTGGACACAGCCACTTCCACACTGCACCCTGCCTGCCCGTCACCCGTGGGTGAGTGGACACAGACACATTCACACTGCGCTGTGCCTGCCCGTCTCCCATCGGTGTGTGGACACAGCAAGATCCACACTGCGCCCTGCCTATCCGTCTCCCATCGGTGAGTGGACACAGCCAGCTCCACACTGTGCCCTGCCTCCCCATCTCCTGTGGGTGAGTGGACATAGCCATTCCACACTGTGACCTTCCTGTATGTCTCCCGTGGGTGAGTGGACACAGACAGTTTCACACTGCGCCCTGCCTGCCAGTCACCCTTGGATGAGTGGAAAAGCCAGATCCACACTGTGCCCTGCCTCCCCATCTCCTGTGGGTGAGTGGACATAGCCATTCCACACTGTGACCTTCCTGTATGTCTCCCGTGGTGAGTGGACACAGGCACATCCACATTGCGCCTTGCCTGCCCATCTACCGTGGGTGTTTGGACACAGCCAGATCCACACGGCGCCCAGCGTGCCTGTCTCCCGTGGGTGTGTGGACACAGCCACATCTACATTGTGCCCTGCCTGCGTGTCTCCGGTGGGTGTGTGGACACAGCCAGTTCCATGCTGCGACCTGTCTGCCCGTCACCCATGGGTGAGTGGACACAGCCAGTTCCACACTGTGCACTGCCTGCCTGTCTACCGTGTATGTGTGGACACGGCAAGATCCACACTGAACCCTGCCTGCCCTTCTCCCGTGGGTGTGTGGACACAGCCAAATCCACAGTGCACCCTGCCTGCTCATCTCCCATGGGTGAGTGGACACAGCCAGATCCACACTGCGCCGTGCCTGCCAGTCTCCCATGGGAGTGTGGACACAGCAAGATCCACACTGCGCCCTGCCTGCCCATCTCCCGTGGGTGAGTGGACACAGCCAGTTCCACACAGAGCCCTGTCTGCACGTCTCCTGTGAGTGAGTGGACACAGCCAGTTCCAGAATGTGCCCTGTCGGCCCGTCTCCCGTTGGTGAGTGGACACAGCCACATCCACACTGTGCCCTGCCTCCCCGTTTTCCGTGGGTAAGTGGACACAGCCTGTTACACACTGCGCCCTACATGCCCGTCTCCCGTGGGTGAGTGGAGACAGCCACATCCACACAGCGCCCTGCCTGCCCGTCACCCGTGGGTGAGTGGACACAGCCAGATCCTCACGGCACACAGCCTGCCCGTCTCTCGTGGGTGAGTGGACACAGCCACATCCACACAGTACCCTGCTTCACTGTCTCTCATGGGTCTGTGGACACAGCCAGTTCCACAAAGCGCCCTACCTGACGTCTCCGGTGGGTGTGTGGACACAGCAAGATCCACACTGCGCCCTCCTGCCCGTCTCTTCGTGGGTGAGAGGACTCGGCCACATCCACACTGCGCCCTGCCAGCCTGTCTCCCATGGATGTATGGACATGGCAAGATCCACACTGCACCCTGCCTGCCCATCTCCCGTGGGTGAGTGGACACAGCCATTTCCACACTGCGCCTTACCTGCCCGACTCCCGTGGGTGAGTGGACACAGTCAAATCCACACTGCGCCCTACCTGCCCGTCTCCCGTGGGTGTGTGGACACAGCTAGTTGCACACTGTGCCCTGCCTGTCCATCACTCATGGGTGAGTTGACACTGCCAGAATCACACTGCGCCGTACCTGCCTGTCTCCCATGGGTGTGTGGACACAGCAAGATCCACACTGTGCCCTGCCTGCCCGTCTCCCGTGGGTGAGTGGACACAGCCAGTTCCACACAGAGCCCTGTCTGCCCGTCTCCCGTGGGTGAGTGGACACAGCCAGTTCCAGACTGTGGCCTGTCTGCCCATCTCCCGTGGGTGAGTGGACACAGCCACATCCACACTGCGCCCTGCCTGCCCGTCTCCCGTATGTGTGTGGATACGGCAAGATCCACACTGCGCCCTGCCTGCCCGTCTCCCGTAGGTGAGTGGACACAGCCAGATCCACACTGCGCCCTGCCTGCCCGTCTCCCATGGGTGAGAGGACACAGCCACATCCACAGTACCCTCTGCCTGCCCATCTCTAGTGGGTGTGTGGACACAGCCAGTTCCACACAGCGCACTGCCTGCCCATCTCCACAGGCAGGGCGCTGTGTGTATGTGGCTGTCTCCACTCACCCACGGAAGTTGGGCAGGCAGGGCGCAGTGTGTAACTTGCCGTGTCCATACTCGCATGGGAGACGGGCAGGCAGGGCGCAGTGCTGATGTGGCTGTGTCCACTCACCAACGGGAGACGGTCAGGTAGTGCACAGTGTGGAACTGGCCGTGTCCATACTCCCACGGGAGATGGGCAGGCAGGGCGCAGTGTGGATGTGGCCCTGTCCACAACCCACGGGAGATGGGCAGGCAGGGCGCAGTGTGGATGTGGCCGTGTCCACACACCCATGGGTGACGGGCAGGCAGGGCACAGTGTGGAACTTGCTGTGTCCACACACCCACCAGAGACGGGAATGCAGGGCGCAGTGTGGATCTGTCTGTGTCTACTCACTCAGGGGAGACGAGCAGGCAGGGAGCTGTGTGGAACTGGCTGTGTCCACACACCCATGGGAGACGGGCTGGCAAGGCACTCTGTGGATCGGGCTGTGTCCACACACCTACGGCAGACGGGCAGGCAGGGCGCTGTTTGGATCTGGCTGTATCCACTAACCCACGGGAGACGGGCAGACAGGGCGCTGTGTAGATCTGTCTGTGCCCACTCACTCACGGGAGACGGTCTGGCAGGGTGCAGTGTGGATCATGCCATGTCCACACACCCACGGGAGACGGGCAGGCAGGGTGCAGGGTGGATCTGGCTTGTCCAATCTCCAATGGGTGACGGGCAGGCAGGGCGCAGTGTGGAACTGGCTGTGTCCACGCACCCACTGCAGACGGGCAGGCTGGGTGCAGTGTGGATGTGGCTTTGTCCACTCACCCCTGGGAGACGGGCAGGCTGGGCGCTGTGTGGATGTGGCTGTCTCCTCTCACCCACGGAAGATGGGAAGGCAGGGCGCAGTGTGGAACTAGCTGTGTGTACTCACCCAAGGGAGATGGGCAGGCAGGGCGCTGTGTGGATCTGGCTGTTTCCACACACCCAAGGGATACGTTCAGGCAGGGCGCTGTGTGTATCTGGCTGTGTAAAAACACCCACGGGAGACGGGCAGGAACGTTGCTGTGTGGAACTTGATGCGTCCACACACCCACCGGAGGTGGGCAGGCAGGGCATAGTGTGGAACTGGCTGTGTCCACACACCCATGGGAGACTGTTAGGCAGGGTGCTGTGTGGATGTGGCTGTGTCCACTCACCCACCTGAGATGGGCAGGCTGGGCACCTTGTCGATCTGGCTGTGTCCACTCACCCACGGGAGACGGGCAGGCAGGTCGCAGTGTGGATGTGGCTGTGTCCACTCACCCTCGGGATATGGGCAGGCAGGGCACAGTGTGGATGTGGGAGTGTCCACCCACCCACGGGAGATGGGCAGACAGGGCACAGTCTGCAAATGGCTGTGTCCACTCACCCACGGGAGACGGGCAGACAGGGCTCCTTGTGGAACTGGCTGTGTCCACACACCCACGGGAGACGGGCGGGCAGGGCGCAGTGTGGAACTGGCAGTGTCTAATCACCGATGGGAGACGGGCGGGCCGGGCTCTGTGTGGAACTGGCTGTGTCCACTCACCCATCGGAGACAGGCAGGCAGGGCGAAGTGTGGAACTGGCTCTGTCCACTCACCCACGAAAGACGGGCAGGCAGGGCGCAGTGTGGAACTGGCTGTGTCCACAAACCAATGGGAGGCGGGCATGCAGGGCTCTTTGTGGAACTTTCTGTGTCCACACACGCACGGGACATGGGCAGACAGGGCACAGTGTGGAACTTGTGTATCCACTCACCCATGGGTGACGTGCAGGCTGGGCTATGTGTGGAACTGTCAGTGTCCACACTCCCACGGGGCACGGGCAGACAGGGAGCAGTGTGGAACTTGCTGTGTCCACACATCAAACAGAGACGGGTAGGCAGGGCGCTGTGTGGACGTGGCTGTGTCCACTCACCCACGGGAGAGGGGTAAGCTGAGCGCCGTGTGGATTTATTGTGTCCCCTCATCCACGGGAGACGGGTAGGCAGGGCGCTGTGTGGAACTTGTTGTGTCCACACACCCACCAGAGACAGGCGGGCAGGGCGCAGTGGATGTGACTGTGTAAACTCACCCATGGGAGACGGGCAGTCAGGGCGCAGTGTGGAACTGGCTGTGTACACACACCAAAGGGACACAGGCAGTCAGGGCGCGGTGTGGATCTAGCTGTGTCCACTCACCATGGGAGACGGGCAGGCAGGGCTCTGTGTGGATCTGGCTGTGTCCACACACCCATGGGAGACGGGCAGGCCGTGCGATGTGTCGATCTGGGTGTGTCCACACACCCATGGGGGACGGTCAGAAAGGGTGCCAGACCTTTGGTCTGACACCTGACAGTCCAGATGCCACGCATGCCGCCGCGTGGCGGCGGTGTCACGGCTCGGGACAAGAGGAGGCCCCACGGTGCGGGCTGGGGCGCCTGGCACCGCGACGGGCGCTGAGGGTGGGGGTGACCCCCCTGACCGCCGCCGCGCTCCCAGAAAGGGGATAGAGCAAGTGGAAAAAAAAAAAAAAGAAAAAAAAAGCCTACGGGACCGGTATTCCCAGGCGGTCTCCCATCCAAGTACTAACCAGGCCCGACCCTGCTTAGCTTCGGAGATCAGACGAGACCGGGCGCGTTCAGGCCAGCGTGGCCAGAGAGGGTGGAGGGCGCCCCTGCCCCGCTCAAGAAGCGGAGCCTAACTGCGCTTCCCCTCGCCGGGCCTGTTGCGTTAGTCGGCTGGGTCCCGTGGGCTCCGCGGGACTGGGGAGTGGGGCGGGGCGGTGGGGGGGGCTGTACACACACACACACACACACACACACAGAGATGGGCCTCCACGGCTGGACCCGCCAAGGTGGAGACCTTCCAGCCCCCCTCCTCTCCTCGCCTCCTTCACCTACCTGACCCCACCCCCAGCGCGCCGCCCCTGCTGACTGCGCATGCGCACGGGGCGCTCGACCTTTGCCCCCAGCCAGGGCCCGCCCTCCCCCACAAACCCTTTCAGCTGTGCCCCCCGCCCTGTGCGTGGGCTGCCGCCTATTCCCCAGGGCCAGGGCTGGGGCACAGCGCATGGGGGAGGGGAGCGAGTGTAGGGGCGTCTCTCGGGATGTGTCCCATGGGTGTGGTGGGGTGGGATGGGGTGGTTTGGGGGGCTCTGAAGAAATCAATCCCCTCCATCTCCTCCCTCTGGAAAACCCCCAAGCCCTTGGAGAACTGCCCGCACCGCTACCGTGGGGGCCGGGACCCTCCTCTGTGTCCTCCTGTGGCCCAGTCCAAGGGGCCTGGGCCTGGCCGGGGCTGCATTGGACCCCGACCACCCTGGCGTGTGGACTCGCTAGAAATCGGCGATTAGATATTGGATTCCAGCTTCATTGAGGTCATTTCACTAATGAGTGCACCGGAGTTTCCTAATCCATCTGTGAGGGTGGCAACTGAAAGAGAATTTTAAAGCTGACAGAATAGGCGAGGGAAGGCATAGGAGATTTCCACACCCAGCAAGGAAGACTTTCCCGAAATGGAAGAAAGAAACGAGCAAACAGAGACACCGGTAGCCCGCCCGGATCAGAGTCTGCCCCTGAGAGAAAGTACCCTGACCAGGTTCACACGTGGGTGGTTGGCGAGCTAGCGGCATTCAGAAGAGCGAGGCCCGCAGTCTGTGCGGAAGACACCTGCACTCGGGTGTGTGTGGCAGCACAATTCACAAGCAGCTCCAGATGTTAAACCAAGGAGAAGCCAGGGAGTTCCCAACGCCCCAGGTGTCCTCAGCCCACGACCGGCTGCTGTGGGAATGCAAAGCCCAGCTCCTTGTCTCAGAGCGGGACAACCAGGAGGTGTGATGTACACCCCGGGGTTCCCAGGAGGATCAGGCTGAAGCTGGGACTTGGCCTCAAAGTGTCCCCTCGCCTGGCCACCCCCTTCCCCTTCCTGCTCCTCTACTCCTGGTGCCCCTCCATCCAGGGGCCAGACCTTAAAGAGTCACCGCAAGAGAATCCTGGTCCCAAAGGAGCCTTCTGGGAGACCCCTGCTGAGAGAGGTTGTGGGCATGGCCCGCTGGGGCTCTGCCCGACCCAGGGCTGAGAGATGCAACCTCCCAGCTCTGGGTCCCTGCAGGAAGTGTTGGCAAGCACAGGGCCAGTCCTCCAAAGGCCCAGGTGCAGGGAGCCCAGGCCAAGCAGCCTGTGGAAGAAGCCACATGCCTTGCCACCCCGGGAACAGGACTGCAGGTCACGGCCCCTCCCACATCCTCCTCCTCCTCCTCCTCCTCCCCCGCACCCTGACATGGCCCAGGGCTCAGAGACACCTCAGACTCTTGCTACCCAAAGTGCAAAGGGCATCAGTTGCTCCTCCAAACCCCCCGCCCAGCAGACCACGTTGTCCAGCCAGCCCCCGGGCCTCCCTGGGGTTCCCAACACAAAAGTGCAGACACCCACCGGACCCTCAATCTCAGTTTTCGGATGTTTTTGCCACTCTAAGGACCCGCGGGCCAGCTGGGCCTTCTGGCAGGACAGAGAGCCCCGGAATCCGACGTGGAGAGCTGCGTGTGGAGAGCTGCGTGTACGTCCCCATCAGGAGGCCGTCCCCACCTCCGCCGCTCTCCCCTCGCAGGGAGCGGCAGCCGCAGGGCCTCAGGGAAGACACAAGGCTGGGCCCCCACGGCACAGCGGGGGCACGTCCCCCACACGCGACTTAGGGATGGCTGCTCGAGACTGCTGCGTCCACCCTGCTGCCGGGTTTCTGGAGGGCTTCCTGGAAGCAGCGTCCACACCAAGCCCTTGGAAGGCCCAGGCGACGGGGGAGCCGGTCATGTAGGGGCCGAGGATGGTGACGGGCAAGGAGGAGCATGTCAGGCAGGGGCCGAAGACGGTGACGGTGACGGGCAGGGTAGGAAGGAGCCGTTCAGGCAGGGGCCAAGGACGGTGACGGGCCTGGCCGGGGAGGAGTGTGTCAGGCAGGGGCACAGGAGACGGGCGGGGTAAGGGTTATGGTTACAGTTAGGGCACAATTCACAATCGCAAAGATGTGGAAGCGACCCGAGTGCCCATCCATCCAGGAGTGCATTAATAAAATCTGGCACGTGGACACCACGGAGTGCCATTCGGCTATGAGGAGCAGCGGTGAGAGGGCACCTCTCGTGTTCTCCCGGCCAGAGCTGGAACCCGTTCCAGTAAGCCAAGTGTCCCAAGAATGGACACACGAGCACCACGTGAGCGCGCTCACCACCAAATTGGTACGAACGGATGGACACCTAAGTGGACACAGAGGAATCACCTTCATCGGGTGGGTGTCGGGCGGGCGGGGGGAGGGGATGGGCATACACATCCATTAGGAATGGGGTGGGTGCGCACCGACTGGGGGATGGGCACACTTGAAGCTAATGACCGGAGGGGGGAGGCTGGGAGAGGGCAACGTACCCGACCTTAACATTGGTACCCCCACAGTACGCTGGAACAACATGAGAGGTAAATGAATAAGAACACAGGGGGGAGGGGGGCACGGGCAACACATGTCACCTGGATACTTGGACTCCCATCAACTGCTTGAAAAGAGAGAGAAAAGAAAATGCAATAATAGAGGTAAGAGACACGTTTTAAAAATAATGAATCCGAAGAGAAAAGTAAAAGGAGGCCTGTGGAGCAGGTCTGGGTGTGACTCCGGATCCCCCAACATCAGGTGCCACCACCAAAGATTCCTACGTGGAGCCCATAGAACCCCAAAAGCAACGGGACGAGTTCTGGTCACATACTCCCTCAAAATGACATCCTGGCCTTCTTCTGGAACTCCCTCCCCTCTCAGACTCTCAAGGTTTCCTCCAGCGTGTCGGTTCCCACAGACCAGACCTTTGGTCTGAGACCTGACAGTCCAGATGCCACGCATGCTGTCGCGTGGGGCGGTGTCGCGGCTTGGGACAAGAGGAGGCCCCACGGTGCGGGCTGGGGTGCCAGGCACCGCGGCGGGCGCTGAGGGTGGGGGTGACCCCCACCCCGGTCCGCCGCCACGCTCCCAGAAAGGGGACAGAACAAGAGGCAAAAAAAAAAAAGCAGCAGCAGCCTACCGCACCCGGTATTCCCAGGCGGTCTACATCCAAGTACTAACCAGGTCCGACCCTGCTTAGCTTCCGAGAACAGACGAGATCCTGTGCGTTCAGGGTGGTGTGGCCCAAGACGGTGGAGGGCGCCCCTGCCACGCTCAAGAAGCCGAGCCTCTCTGTGCTTCCCCGCTGCCTCCTCCCGCCCCAGGCCCCGCGCTGGGCCAGGACTGTTGAGTTCGGTGGCCGGGTCTGGCGGGCTCCGAGGGACAGGGGTGACGGGCGGGGCGGGGCGGGCCGGGGTGGGGAGCTGTCTCTCTATACACACCCACACACACTCACACTCACTCAACAAGATGCGATTCCACGGCTGGACTTGCCAAGGTGGAGACCTTCCAGCCCCCCTCCTCTCCTCGCCTGGCCTACTTCACCTACCAGCTGCCCAACCCCCAGTGTGTCCCTGCTGCTGCCACTGCTGACTGTGCATGCCAGGCTCTTGCCCTTTGACCCCAGCCAGGGGCCGCCCTCCCCCACAACCCCTTTCAGCTGCGCCTCCCCAGCCCTGTGGGTGGGCTGCCCCCTATTCCCCCAGACCAGGTCCCGGGCACAGTGCAAAAGGGAGGGGAGCGAGTGTATGGGGCGTCTCTCTCTCTCTCTCTCTCTCTCACTCTCTCTCTCTCTCTCTCTCTCTCTCTTGGGATGTGTCCCATGGGTGGGGTGGGGTGGCGTGGTTTGTGTGGCGCTGAAGAAATCAGTCCCCTCCATCTCCTACCTCTGGAAAACGCCCAAGCCCTTGGAGAACTGCCCGCACCGCTACCGTGGGGGCCGGGACCCTCCTCTGTGTCCTCCTGTGGCCCAGCCCAAGGGGCCTGGGCCTGGCCGGGGCTGCATTGGACCCCGACCACCCCGGGGTGTGCACTTGCTAAAAATCGGCGATTAGATATTGGATTGGAGCTTCATTGAGGTCATTTCACTAAGGAGTACAACGGAAAGAGTTTCCTAATCCATCTGTGAGGGTGGCAACTGAAAGAGAATTTTAAAGCTGACAGAATAGGAGAGGGAAGGCATAGGAGATTTCCACACCCAGTAAGGAAGCCTTTCCCGAAATGGAAGAAAGAAAGGAGCAAACAGAGACACCGGTAGCCCGCCCAGATCAGAGTCTGCCCCTGAGAGAAAGTACCCTGACCAGGTTCACCCGTGGGTGGGTGGCGAGCTAGCGGCATTCAGAAGAGCGAGGCCCGCAGTCTGTGCAGAAGACACCTGCACTCCGGTGTGTGTGGCGGCACGATTCACAAGCAGCTCCAAATGGTACCAGAAAGAGAAGCCAGGGAGTTCCTGATGCCCCAGATGTCCTCAGCCCAGTACTGGCTGCTATGGGAACGCGAAGCCCGGCTCCTGGTCTCAGAGCGGGACTGCCAGGAGGTGTGATGTACAGTCCGGGGGGTGCCCAGGAGGATGAGGCTGAAGCTGGGACTTGGCCTCAAAGTGTTCCCTCGCATGGGCAGCCCCTTCCGCTTCCTGCTCCTCTACTCCTGGTGCCCCTCCATCCAGGGGCCAGACCTCAAAAATCACCCGCAGGAGAATCCTGGTCCCAAAGGAGCTTTCTGGGGGACCCGTGCTGAGAGAGGTTGTGGGCATGGCCCGCTGGGGCTCTGCCCGACCCAGGGCTGGGAGATGCAACCTCCCAGCTCTGGGTCCCTGCAGGAAGTGTCGGCAAGAACAGGGCCGTTCCTGCAAAGGCCCAGGTGCAGGGAGCCCAGGCCGAGCAGCCTGTGGAAGAAGCCTCCAGGGCTCAGAGACACCTCAGACACTGCTACCAAAGTCCTAAGGGCATCACTTGCTCCTCCAAAGCCTCCGAGCAGACCGCGCTGTCCAGCCAGCCCCTGGGCCTCCCTGGGGTGCCCAGCACAAAAGTGCAGACACCCACCGGACTCGCAATATCAATTTGAGGATGTTTCTGCCACCCTGAGGACCCGCAGGCCAGCTGGGACTCCGGGCAGGACAGAGAGCCCCGGAATCCGACGTGGAGAGCTGCGTGTACGTCCCCATCAGGAGGCGGCCCCCACCTCCATGGCAAGGCTCTCCCCTTGCGGGGAGCGGCAGCCACAGGGCATCAGGGAAGACACCAGGCTGGGCCCCCGCGGCACAGCCAGGGCACGTCCCCCGCATGCGAGTCGTCGCGGCCGCCCTGCTGCCGGGTTCCTGGAGGGCTTCCTGGAAGCAGCGTCCACACCAAGCCCTTGGAAGGCCCAGGCGACGGAGGAGCCCGTCAGGCAGGGGCCGAGGACGGTGACGGTGACGGGCCGGGCGGGAAGGAGCAGGCAGGGGCAGAGGAGACGGGCTGGGTAAGGGTTAGGGTTATAGTCTGGGCACAATTCACAATCGCAAAGATGTGGAAGCGACCCGAGTGACCATCGATCCACGGGTGCATTAATAAAATGTGGCACGTGGACACCACGGAGTGCCGTTCAGCTATGAGGAACAGCGGTGAGAGGGCACCTCTCGTGTTCTCCCGGCCAGAGCTGGAACCCGTTCCAGTGAGCCAAGTGTCCCAAGAATGGACACACGAGCACCACGTGCGTGCGCTCGCCAGCAAATTGGTAGGAACCAATGGACACCTAAGTGGACACAGAGGGATCGCTTTCATCGAGTGGGTGTCGGGCGGGCCTGGGGAGGGGATGGGCATGCACATCCATTAGGAATGGGGTGGGTGCGCACCAACCGGGGCATGGGCGCACTTGAAGCTCTGACCCCACCCGAGGGGGGGGCGGGGAAAGGGCGATGCACCTGTGGACGGAATAAATCCAAGCCCTGAAATATTTGAAAGAAGTTTATTTTGAGCCAAATTTGAGGACCATGACCTGGAGCCACTCTCAAGAAGCCTTGAGCAAGTGGGCTCGCTGTAGCTGGGTTACAGTTTAGTTTTATATATTTTTACAGAGACAAAGGTTATAGGCAAGGTCACAAATCAATACATGAGAGGCATACATTGGTTTGGCCCAAAAAGGTGGGACATCTCGAAGCGGGGGCTTACAGGTTATAGGTGGGTTTAAAGATTCTTTGGCTGGCAATTGGCTGAGAGGGTTAGACTTTATCTAGAAGACCAGAAAGGATATGCTTACTTTAAGATAAGGTTGTGGGCACTCTGGGAGGTCCAGACAGGAGGACATTTTAAATTTACAATAGGCACCTGCTAAGATGTTTTAAGATGCTTTAAATTTAAGTATAGGCGCCTGCTAGGATACTCAGTTAAGACATTTTAGATTTATGATAGGCATCTGCCAGGATGCTTGAGTTAAGACAGGGGCTTCTTATCTTTTAGGTGATGTTAATGCCATACCAGAATCAGGTCAGGAAGTAAACCACTGCTTCGTTTGGTTAACAAAAGCCGCTTTGTGGGAATTTACCATTTGTCAGCCTAACCCTGCTGGCCTCCTTACCATTTGCCAGCCTAACCTAGCTGGCCTCCTTAGGAAGGAGTTTTTAGCAAAAAATTAGAGTTTAGTCCTCAGTTCCCCCTGTTGGCCAAAGATCATTCCATGGAATGCATGTGTAGGCCAACAACCAGCATGATGTCCCATGGCGCTAGGAAGGCTCAAATTTAGAGTTGTCTATCTGGTCCCACGGTGCTAGGAAGGCTCATTCCTAGAGTTGCCTATCTGGTCCCATGGTGCTGTAGAATAGGCCGTGTTGTATCTTAGGGGAGGGACTTGACTCTACTTGATTTAGTAGCCAATTGTTAAAAGGGGCCAGATAGAGTCAGGCCTCGGGCTTAGTCTAAAAACACGTCTTGGACCAGATCTATTTTGCAAGCTATCATGATCTGGGCCTTTGATTGATTTTTTTTTTTCCTTTTTCTGTATCTGGTATAGCATTTACAAGAAACATATAATAATATGGCAATGAGTGTCATAAAAGTACTAAACAGAAGGTGCCCAAGAAAGTCATAGGTAGAATCAGAAGGTAGCAAGCAGCCTAACCAGCCAAAAAATCCTCTGCATGCATCATCATATTTTTTAATCAGACTTATAATATGTTTATCTTTTTTATCAACAGTCAATTGAACTTTATGGTAAATTTTATTTGAGGATTGTAAAACTGATACCAATTTGGAGTCTAATAAGTTTAATTTTTCCTCTGGCCAATTAGTCTCCATAGGTATAACATCCTGAGGAGGGTATAAATTGAATTTGAGAAACATTTGATCTTTAATATTTAAATTATTATAGGACTTGTTTACAGTTAGCAAATTTATTTTTCTCACCACCTTTGTGTTACACCATATACTAGTATTTAGGAGGGCAAAGGAGGCTTTGTTACAAAAGAAATATAATTCTATAATGTCATTTTGTTTTTTCTCCCAGCAAAATCGGCCCTTTTTCATATACCAGATGTTATGTTCTATGGGGGTGGATACTAGGGGCCAAATCTGGGAGAAATCAGGGTTTTAAGTGTTTTGAGGGCATAGCCATTTTCCTTTTTTATTTTTACAATCTGAGAGGGAAATGGGATGCCAGGTGTTTTTATCAGCTAAAATAGCCCATCGACTTTTTATGGGGAGTATTTTGGTATTATTGACAATGGTTTTAATGCCAGCTAGTTGACTACAGGATATTGTTGAGCCTCATTTAACTTTGGTGCCAGAATTTTTAAAATATAATGTTTAAGATTACATCTACCATCTAAAAATTTTTATAGATTTGGGGAACCATATATTTTCCATAGGTGCCTAGACTGAGCCTTAGCACTGAGTATTGTAGGCCATTGTTTTATAGCCACTTTAGATTCTATTTGTAATAACATGGATATGAGTCCTTGTTGGGTCAGAGCACATGCTCGCTCCCACCTCTGGGTTTGGGCGTATGTCTTTAGGGTTTGTCTGGTCTCTTCTATCTACTTTATTAGAGCTGCATTATCTTTTAGGGCAGCTTTCCATCCCTTTTCTTTTTTTTGGAACAGCATTTTTTTTATGTGGCCTATTTTTGAGAGGGAATCTTTTTTTAGGGAATGTCTCTCCTCATTAGCTGCGAATTTAGCTTGCCCCAATATACCTAACCCAGCTCCAATTTTTTCCGTGAGATGGCGTTTTAGTCTTTTGGATGGCCAATTTTGGTGTATCCACCAGGAATGCTGTTGCCATTGTATACTAATGGCCTCAGTGCAATTTGGATAAATAGAGTTAACCCAGAACCGCTGGGTATCCCAGACAATTGTCAGATGGGTGGAGGTTACTCCTAAGTATGCCTTTGTCTGAGTGTGCCATAAGGCTTTTCAGAGGCGCCCTTGTCTTAGGGTGGAATTTGTACTGTCAGGGACTTCTGTCCACCAACTGACTCCCATAAATAGTTTTTTATGGGCAGTGTCAGTGTGGTTGGTGCTGGACAAGGGCATCCAGCCACAAGCACAGGGCTGGTGGTTGTCTGGGCAGCTTATGCTGTGACAGTTTACACAGGAAGCTGCTAGGTTTCTCCCATCATACCCAGGCAGTTGTCTGAGTTTGTCATCACCAATGTCTATTGTGACGCAGTATTTTATCTGATTAGATCTCCTCAATAATCGTCCTGAGGCATTATTTGGTAAATATTTCTGCAGGGCATTATACTTGGTTAAGGCTTTATAATAGAGGTACCCTGCAAAGGAGGCCCCTCTAGGGAGATTTACAGTGGAACTGTTTCATTCAGTGGCCTTCATTTCATCCTGATCTATGTCATACCAAATGATATGATTTTTACCGGCAGGGAAGGTAGTGAGATTTGCAGGAAGCCAGGAAAAATCTTTACGTTTAAAGAGAACAGGAGTGTGGGGTAGGCAGATAGGGGAAATTATGGGAAGGAGGATGATCAGGTGAAATATTTTTTTAATCTTAACAAGGAAATTTATAACCATATCCATTTAGAAAGTTATACCAAGGGAGATTTTACAAATCCCAAACAACCTCTTGGGGGTCTTGGTTAAGGCATTTAGGGTTTGCAGCAATATACTCTATAGCAAATAAAGTAAGAATGAGAGTTATTTTAGGGTTTATGAGGACTGGCCTGGTCCAATGTCTTGGGAAGACTGTCCGCTTCAGTTGTTGCTTTGGACGTCGCTTTGGAGGCCGATTGAGACTCAGATGTTTTCTGAAGTCGTAGGCGGGTGTCAGAGATTAATTTAGAAGTCCAGGTGTGGTCGGGAGCGTGGTCAGGCACTCGTTTTAGATGTGAGACATGAATCCAAGAGGCGACCCCCTTTAATTTTGCAGCACAAGAGTTAGTTAAGAGTACCTGGTAAGGTTTTTTTAGCGAGGTTGTAAGGAGTCTTTGAGTTGGTGCCTTTTCCAATAAACAAAGTCACTTGGCTGTAATCCATGATCCTTGGGGTCTTTAGCTCCCGTAAGCTCACTGTGGAAAGACTCTGTTATCATCTTTGCATTATTTGTTAGAGCTTTAAGTAGTCCCTGACAATAATGTAGTATTTCTCCTTTAAGTAAGGCTGGCTCATATAAGCCCTCGTCCAGCCTCATAGGTCTCCCTGTTATTATTTTATAAGGTGATAGACAGTGCTTCCCAAAGGGAGAGGATCTAAGGTTAAGCAAAACCAGTGGGAGGGCTTTTGGCCAGGGGAGGTTAAAGGCCTCAGTTAATTTAGCTGATTGAGTTTTTATTGTGCCATTTGTTTGTTTTACCAACCCAGACGACTGAGGATGATAGGCACAATGGAAATGTTGTATTATGGGCCAAATTTTGCAGATGGATTGGATAATTTGTCCTGTAAAGTGAGTTCCACGATCACTGTGTAACTCAGAAGGGATTTCCCAAACTGGAATGATTTTTTCCAGCAGTATTTTGCCTACTGTTAAGGCAGTAGCCCTCCGACAAGGAAATGCTTCTACCCAGTGGGAGAACATGCAAACCAGGACCAATACATATTTGTAATTCTGGGATGGTGGCATCTGGATAAAATCCAGTTGCCAAACTTTAAATGGTCCTGCAGGCAAAGGAAAGTGGCCTTGGGAGCCATGCAAAGGCTTGCCAGGGTTATGTTCTGGACATATAGTATAACGAAAATATACCTTTTGGGCTATTGTGGGGGATGGTTTTTAGAAATATTGTTTTTTTCATAATATCATTTTTTCAGGGGCCCAGTGAGTCATTTTATGAATGAATTGAAGGAGAGGAAATTGTGCACCTAAAGGAACTATAGGTTTTTTGTTGGGACCCAGCCACAACTCCCTATTTGGGTCAAATACACCTCCCTTTTGCTGCCAGATTTGTTTTTTTTAGGGGTTGATGCCTATTGGTACTGTAAAAGAATGTTAGTGAGAGTGTCGGTGGGTCGGAAGGGGCATTCTCGTACAGGACAGGTCATCTTTCCTAGGGCAGCATTCTTTGCTGCAGCATCAGCTAGATTGTTTCCCTTAGCTATTTTAGTGTTATCTTTGGAATGCCCAGGAATTTTTATGATTGCCAGTTGTTTAGGCATTTGAATTGCTTTTAATAGCTCTGAGACTTGGTGCCCATTTCTTATAGGTTGTCCAGATGAGGTAAGAAATCCTCTCTGTTTCCATAGCATGCCAAAATCATGGGCTATTTTAAAGGCATAGCGGCTATCAGTGTATATATTAGCTACCTTCCCTTCAGCCAAAATATAAGCTCTAGTTAATTCTATTAATTTAGCCATTTGGGCTGATTTTACTCCTTTGAGTTGGGCGCTTTTTATTATGTCTACCGTGGAAGTGACAGCATATCCCGCCTGATAATGTCCCTGATGGTCCTTTAAATAAGAACCAAATTAACTCAGCATTCTCGATAGGAGTTTCCTGCAAATCTGCTCTAGGAGAGAGTAAGATATCAGTTAGTAGACTGCAGTCATGTTTTTCCTCTTGCTCACCTGGAAGAGGGAGAAGAGTTGCAGGGTTAAGAATATTGCAGCGCTTCATAGTGATGTTAGGGGCAGGAAGCAAAAGCACTTTATAGGCGACTTACAGAATAGTGTTGAGTGTGGTGAGAGTTTAGGAGAGATTCCACAGAATGAGGGGCATAAATTATTAGTGGGGACCCCAGGACAAATTTCTCAATTTTTTTATATAAAATGGCTGCAGCTGATATGGCTCTCATATAAGGGGGGGTGTCCTTTTGCTACTGGGTCTAACTGTTGGCTGAAATAACCAACTGGCCTGTGACTGTCGCCATGCTTTTGAGTTAATACTCCAAGCGCATTTCCATCTACTTCATGTATAAAAAGGAAAAAAGGAAGGCTATAGTTTGGGTGTCCTAAAGCAGGTGCCTGGGTAAGAGCCTGTTTTAAATCCTCTATATATTGCTTTTCACTTTCCCCCCAGCAAATTGGGTCTGGTTGGTGATGCTTTAGTTTTTTGTATAAGGGCTGGGCCATTAATGAGTAGTTTGGAATCCAACTTCTGCAGTAGCCTGTTAGCCCTAAGAACCCTCTTAACTGTTTTTTTGTTTTGGGCAAAGGAAAGGCCATGATGGCAGAGATTCTTTCGGGGTTTATAAGAAGTCCCTTTGGGGAAATTGTGTGCCCTAAGTATTTAACTTGGGGGAGCCTAAATTGTAATTTATCTCTGGACACTTTGTGTCCCTTTAAGGCAAGCTGTTGCAGCAGGTATATAGTGTCTTCTCTGCATTCACTCAGGGAGGGTGAACACAACAGCAAATCATCCACATACTGAATCAGAGTAGATTCATTTTGGAATACAATATCATCTAAATCTGCCTTTAATATTTGAGAAAAATATGTAGGATTTTCAGAGTAACCCTGGGGCAAGACTGTCCATGTATACTGGCGATTTTCCCAAGTGAAGGCAAAAAGATATTGACTATCCTGATCTACAGGTAGGCTAAAGAAAGCACTGCATAAGTCAATGACAGAGAAGTGGCTGGCAGTGATAGGAATATTGGACAGTAAGGTGTGGGGGTTAGGGACGACAGGATGCCTCGGAACCACTGTTTTATTTATGGCTCTTAGGTCCTGAACAAACCGCCAGCCTTTCCCATTTGGTTTTCTGACTGGGAGAATTGGTGTGTTACAAGGGCTGGTGCAGGGTATTGTGAGTCCTTTATCTAAGTAGTCCTGAATGATTGGCTTGATTCCTAGTAAGGCTTCAGGCCTAAGGGGGTATTGTTTAATGTTTGGCAGGGGTTTAGACTCATCTATGGTGATCTCTATGGGAACTGCTGGCTTAATTTGTCCAATATCCATGGAAGAGTTTGCCCATAGAGAATCTGGTATTTTGGATAAGAAAGGCTCTAAGTCCCCCTGTTCAAAATCTCCATTAACCTCAGCAAGCATGATACTGCATGTAGGGTTTTGTAAGTCTTCTGTGTCTCCCAAATTGAGAATCATCTCTCCCTTCTGTGAAAATGAGATGTGGGCATTATGGGTCTCTAAGAAATCCCGTCCCAGCAGGTGTATAGGAGCACTATCTATTAAAAGGAAAACATGCTGTCCTATAAGCTCTCCCAATTGATATTGGAGTGGATCAGATTTAAAGGCAACAATTGGGGAGTTTGAAACCCCTACCATTTGAATTTTTACTTTACTTTGAGGGAGAGGGTTTTTAATTAAGGTAGGGTTGAGGACTGACAGCGTGGCACCAGTGTCCACAAGGGCTCTGGTGTCTTTTTTTTTTTTTTTTTTTTTTTTTTGAGACAGAGTCTCGCTTTGTTGCCCAGGCTAGAGTGAGTGCCTTGGCGTCAGCCTAGCTCACAGCAACCTCAAACTCCTGGGCTCGAGCGATCCTTCTGCCTCAGCCTCCCGAGTAGCTGGGACTACAGGCATGTGCCACCATGCCCGGCTAATTTTTTATATATATATCAGTTGGCCAATTAATTTCTTTCTATTTATAGTAGAGACGGGGTCTCGCTCTTGCTCAGGCTGGTTTTGAACTCCTGACCTTGAGCAATCCGCCCGCCTCGGCCTCCCAAGAGCTAGGATTACAGGCATGAGCCACAGCGCCCGGCCTGGTGTCTTTTTTATTTATGGATATTTCTATTTCCCCTAGAGTGTTTGTTAGAAGTAAGGGGAAAACCCTCTCTATTCCCTCGGAGCCTCCCTATTCTGGTTTTAAAGTTTCTTTGGTGCCTCCCTCTAAGGCCTTTTGCTCCTTTTGTGCAAGCACCCATTTAAGTTTTTTACAATCTTTTTTAAGGTGTCCCTTTTTTTTGCAGTAATAATAAATCACTTTCTCGGTGGCCAGCTGCGATCTCTGCAGGGGACGGAACCCCTCCGACCTTTTGACTTGGTTACTAAGTTGCTTTAGCTGTAAACTCATAATCTTGGAGGCCGTTTTCTTTTGCTTCTTAACTATTGTTTGTGACAACTGGCTGCTAGTGGGCAGAGAAGCCCAGGCCACATTATTTTTTTTTATCAGGGTTACTAATTTGTCGTCTAAGCCTTGTACAAATCCAGAATTTAGTAAAGTGTCACTTTTACCATGCTCAAAATTTTTAGGAGGTATCCCTGAATATTGTTTGAATGTTTTCTTAAACCTGTTATAAAAGTCAGGTATGGTTTTATTTGGGCGTATTTTACATTGTTGCACTTTTGCCCAATCTATAACTTTAGGGAAAATCTGTGGTAAGTTTTTATAGAGGCGGTCACAGAGCTCCCTGCATTTTTTTTTTATTTGCATCTATTTTATCAAAATCTTTTAAAGGTTGTTTTTAACTTGCTACCCTGAACCATTTTTTAGCTTTGTTTTTGGGGACTAGTAACTCAATTAGCTGATACAGGTCAGAGAAACCTGGATCATAGGTCTTAAGTGTTAATTGGAATTCTCTGGCAAACCCGAGGGGGTCTTGAGTTGGATCAGGGAACCCAGACACCAGAGCCTTTAACTCTGTCTTGGTCCAGGGTGTATATAATATATTAGGGTCCCCTCTCCCAGTGGGTTTTATTTTAAAGGGAGCAACAACTATTTTATCTTCTTTTTTAGCTATTTTTGATCCTTTTACAGCTCGAGGCGAAGGAATAGGGGAAGGAGGGGGGAAAATGAAATCATCAGGATAAGGAAATTTAGAGAACAGAGGGTTAGGGGGAGCAGAAGGAGAGACAATTTTTGGAGCGTTCCTGATTTTAGAAGCGGCTTCTGCTAGTTTCTTTAATTCTGAGACAGTCTCAAGTATTTTTTTATTAACTTCCTGGAGGGAGGCAAGTTTATCATTCTCTCTTTTGGATGATTCCAAGTGCCAGCAATAGTATGATTTTTATTTATTTTTCTTAATTGGAGAACCTAGTTTTTTTAGTTTAGCGCGCAAGAAAACCAATTTGGGAATATTGAAAGTTCCCCATTTTGGAAACCTCAGACCTAGGTCATCTTTAGTAAGATCTTTCCATTTATATAAATACTTGCAAGTAGAGGCGCCATAATTATTAAACATAAAATCAGCTGGGGTGCCTGAAGGAGGTCGTTCTTTTTGCCTTTTCTCATTTTTACATAATTTGTTTCCCATTTTTTTTTTTTTTTTAAGAAGGAACCGAACTGTGGTCTAGGGTTTGGTGTAGTGGATCAGAGTGTGCTGCTTGTGGGTGGGGCTCCTCAGTGCTTCACCACTGATTCGGTCCCACCCTCTTATGTGTCCCAGTTTCTCTCTTTGGGGGTCTAGTACCTCTGAGAGGGCTCAAAACGCCCAGTGATCAGCTCTTATGCGCGTTTTCTGGACGAGCCTTTTTTTAAATTAATTTGTTGGGCGGTTCCCTGTGGGGCTACTCGCGCCTCGGGGAATCGCCCCAGGCAACTCCCAATCAGGGCTCTGGTCACCCAGGGCTACCTTAGGTCTGGGAGGAGTAAGCTGCCCCTTATCTTTGGAGCTGAGAAACTCAGTCTCTCATTTATCTATGAATAGGACAGTTGGGTTCCTTATGCAAATATGCAGACAAGCCAATCGAAATTGGTCTTTGAGAGGAAAAAGGCAGCAGAGAAAGCCCTTCAGAGTGCACTTTTACATCAAATTAGGGTCCCAAACAACAATTTTTAGGAAGAGAATAGACAGCTCAGAATAAACTGGGACCTTTGACCAAGAGTGGGAGGTCCGGATCTCAGGAGGACTTACCGGTTCCCACCAGAGGAGCGGCTAGAAGTCGGAAGGGCTTCAATGGGCCCGTGCTGATACCTTAGCTCCGGGTTCGGGCGACTCCTTCGGGGGTCCCGAGTCTTCTCTGAGATCCTGCCGACTACGCCAAAATTGTGGACGGAAAAAATCCAAGCCCTGAAATATTTGAAAGAAGTTTATTCTGAGCCAAATTTGAGGACCATGACCCGGAGCCACTCTCAAGAAGCCTTGAGCAAGTGGGCTCGCTGTAGCTGGGTTACAGTTCAGTTTTATATATTTTTAGAGAGACAAAGGTTACAGGCAAGGTCACAAATCAATACATGAGAGGCATACATTGGTTTGGCCCAAAAAGGTGGGACATCTCGAAGCGGGGGCTTACAGGTTATAGGTGGGTTTAAAGATTCTTTGGCTGGCAATTGGCTGAGAGGGTTGGACTTTATCTAGAAGACCAGAAAGGATATGCTTACTTTAATTTTTTTTTTTTTTTGAGACAGAGTCTCACTTTGTTGCCCAGGCTAGAGTGAGTGCCGTGGCATCAGCCTGGCTCACAGCAACCTCAATCTCCGGGGCTCAGCGATCCTACTGCCTCAGCCTCCCGAGTAGCTGGGACTACAGGCATGTGCCACCATGCCCGGCTAATTTTTTGTATATTTTTAGTTGGTCAATTAATTTCTTTCTATTTTTGGTAGAGACGGGGTCTCGCTCAGGCTGGTTTCGAACTCCTGACCTTGAGCAATCCGCCCCCCTCGGCCTCCCAAAGTGCTAGGATTACAGGCGTGAGCCACCATGTGCGGCAGGATATGCTTACTTTAAGATAAGGTTGTGGGCACTCTGGGAGGTCCAGACAGGAGGACATTTTAAATTTACAATAGGCGCCTGCTAGGATGTTTTAAGATGCTTTAAATTAAAGAATACGCGCCTGCTAGGATGCTCAGTTATGACATTTTAGATTTATGATAGGCATCTGCCAGGATGCTGGAGTTAAGACAGGGGCTTCTTATCTGTTAGGTGATGTTAATGCCATACCAGCATCAGGTCAGGAAGTAAACCACTGCTTCATTTGGTTAACAAAAGCCGCCTTGTGGGAATTTACCATTTGCCAGCCTAACCCAGCTGGCCTCCTTAGGAAGGAGTTTTTAGCAAAAAATTAGAGTTTAGTCCTCACACCCGACCTTAACATTGGTACCCCCACAGTACGCTGGGGGAAAATGAGAAATAAATGAATCAGAAAACAGGGTGGAGGGAGGCACGGGCAGTACATGTCACCTCAATACTTGTACTCCCATAATCTGCTTGAAAAGAGAGAGAAAAGGAAATGCAACAATAGAGATAAGAGACACTTTTTAAGAAAATGAATCCGAAAAGAAATGTAAAATGGGGCCTGTCCAGCAGCTCTGGGTGTGACTCCGGATCCCCCAACATCAGGTGCCACCACCAAAGATTCCTACAGTGTAGCCCATAGAACTCCCAAAGCAACGGGACGAGTTCTGGTCACATACTTGCTCAAAATGACATCCTGGGAATTCTTCTGCGACTCCCTCCCCTCTCAGACTCTCAAGGTTCTCAAGGTTTCCTCCAGCATGTCGGTCCCACACACCAGAGCTTTGGTCTGACACCTGACAGTAGAGATGGCACGCATGCTGCCACGTGGCGGTGGTGTCACGGCTCGGGACAAGAGGAGGCCCCACGGCGCCGGGTAGGGCGCCAGGCACCGCGGCGGGCGCTGAGGGTGGAGGTTACCTTCACCCCGGGCCGCCGCTGCGCTCCCAGAAAGGGGACAGAACAAGAGGCAAAAAAAAAAAAAAAAAAAAAAGCCTACGGCACCCGGTATTCCCAGGCGGTCTCCCATCCAAGTACCAACCAGGCCCGACCCTGCTTAGCTTCGGAGAACAGACGAGATCCGGCGCGTTCAGGGTGGCGTGGCCCTAGACGGCGGAGGGCGCCCCTGCCACGCTCAAGAAGCCGAGCCTCTCTGCGCTTCCCCGCCGCCTCCTCCCGCCCCAGGCCCCGCGCCGGGCCGGGACTGTTGAGTTCGCCGGCCGGGTCCGGCGGGCTCCGAGGGACAGGGGTGACGGACGGGGCGGGGCGGGCCGGGGTGGGGGGCTGTCTCTCTATACACACACACACATACTCACAGTCACTCACACTCACAGAAGATGCACCTCCACGGCTGGACTGGCCAAGGTGGAGACCTTCCAGCCCCCCTCCTCTCCTCGCCTGGCCTCCTTCACCTACCCGCTGCCCACCCCCAGCGAGTCTCCGCCGCTGCCACCACCGCCTCTGCTGCCGCCACTGACTGCGCACGCGCGGGGCGCTCGCCCTTTGACCCCAGCCAGGGGCCGCCCTCTCCCACAACCCCTTTCACCTGTGCCCCCCCGCCCCCCGCCCTGTGCGTGGGCTGCTGCGTATTCCCCCAGGCCAGGGCTGGGGCACAGCGCAAGGGGGAGGGGAGCGAGTGTATGGGGCGTCTCCCTCTCGGGATGTGTCCCATGGGTGGGGTGGGATGGCGTGGTTTGTGGTGAAGACTGAACTCTAATTTTTTGCTAAAAACTCCTTCCTAAGGAGGCCAGCAGGGTTAGGCTGACAAACAATAAATTCCCACAAAGCGGCTTTTGTTAACCAAACGAAGCAGTGGTTTACCCCCTGACCTGATTCTGGTATGGCATTAACATCACCTAAAAGATAAGAAGCCCCTGTCTTAACTCAAGCATCCTGGCAGATGCCTATCATAAATCTAAAATGTCTTAACTGAGCATCCTAGCAGGCGCCTATTGTAAATTTAAAATGTCCTCCTGTCTGGACCTCCCAGAGTGCCCACAACCCTATCTTAAAATAAGCATATCCTTTCTGGTCTTCTAGATAAAGTCTAACCCTCTCAGCCAATTGCCAGCCAAAGAATCTTTAAACCCACCTATAACCTGTAAGCCCCCGCTTCGAGATGTCCCACCTTTTTGGGCCAAACCAATGTATACCTCTCATGTATTAATTTGTGACCTTGCCTGTAACCTTTGTCTCTCTGAAAATGTATAAAACTGAACTGTAACCCAGCTACAGCGAGCCCACTTGCTCAAGGCTTCTTGAGAGTGGCTCCGGGTCATGGTCCTCAAATTTGGCTCAGAATAAACTTCTTTCAAATATTTCAGGGCTTGGATTTTTTCCGTCCACAATTTTGGCGTAGTCGGCAGGATCTCAGAGAAGACTCGGGACCCCCGAAGGAGTCGCCCGAACCCGGAGCTAAGGTACCAGCACGGGCCCATTGAAGCCCTTCCGACTTCGAGCCGCTCCTCCGGCGGGAACCGGTAAGTCCTCCTGAGATCCGGACCTCCCACTCTTGGTCGAAGGTCCCAGTTTATTCTGAGCTGTCTGTTCTCTTCCTAGGAATTGTTGTTTGGGATCCTAATTTGATGTGAAAGTGCACTCTGAAGGGCTTTCTCTGCTGCCTTATTCCTCTTGAAGACCAATTTCGATTGGCTTGTCTGCATATTTGCATAAGGAACCCAACTGTCCTATTCGTAGATAAATGAGAGACTGAGTTTCTCAGCTCCGAAGATAAGGGGCAGCTTACTCCTCCCAGACCTAAGGTAGCCCTGGGTGACCAGAGCCCTGATTGGGAGTTGCCTGGGGCGATTCCCCGAGGCGCGAGTAGCCCCACAGGGAACCCCCCAACAAATTAATTAAAAAAAAAAGGCTTGTCCAGGTAACGCGCATAAGAGCTGATCACTCGGCGTTTTGAGCCCTCTCGGAGGTACTAGACCCCGGAAGAGAGAAACTGGGACACGTAAGAGGGTGGGACCGACTCAGTGGTGAAACACTGAGGAGCCCCACCCACAAGCAGCACACTCTGATCCACTACACCAAACCCTAGACCACAGTTCGGTTCCTTCTTAAAAAAAAAAAAAAAAATAAATAATGGGAAACAAATTATGTAAAAATGAGGAAAGGCAAGAAGAACGACCTCCTTCAGGCACCCCAGCTGGTTTTATGTTTGATAATTATGACGCCTCTACTTGCAAGTATTTGTATAAATGGGAAGATCTTACTAAAGATGACCTAGGTCTGAGGTTTCCAAAATGGGGAACTTTTAATATTCCCAAATTGGTTTTCTTGCGCGCTAAACTAGAGAAACTAGGTTCTCGAATTAAAGAAAATGAATGGGAATCATACTATTGCTGGCACTTGGAATCGTCCAAAAGAGGGAATGATAAACTTGCCTCCCTCCAGGAAGTTAATAAGAAAATACTTGAGACTGTCTCAGAATTAAAGAAACTAGCAAAAGCCGCTTCTGAAATCAGGAACGCTCCAAAAACTGTCTCTCCTTCTGCTCCCCCTAACCCTCTGTTCTCTGAATTTCCTTATCCTGATGATTTCATTTTCCCCCCTCCTTCCCCTATTCCTTCGCCTCAAGCTGTAAAAGGATCGGGAATAGCTAGAGGAGAAGATAAAATAGTTGTTGCTCCCTTTAAAATAAAACCCACTGAGAGAGGGGACCCTAATATATTGTATACACCCTGGACCAAGACAGAGTTAAAGGCTCTGGTGTCTGGGTTCCCTGATCCAACTCAAGACCCCCTTGGGTTTGCCAGAGAATTCCAATTAACACTTAAGACCTATGATCCAGGTTTTTCTGACCTGTATCAGCTAATTGAGTTACTAGTCCCCAAGAACAAAGCTGAAGAATGGTTCAGGGTAGCAGGTTGGAAACAACCTTTAGAAGATTTTGATAAAATAGATGCAAATGGAAGGGAAAAATGCAGGGAGCTCTGTGACCGCCTCTGTGAAAACTTACCACAGATTTTCCCTAAAGTTATAGATTGGGCAAAAGTGCAACAATGTAAAATACGCCCAAATGAAACCATACCTGACTTTTATACCAGGTTTGAAAAAACATTCAAACAATATTCAGGGATACCTCCTAAAAATTTTGAGCATGGTAAAAGTGACACTTTACTAAATTCTGGATTTATACAAGGCTTAGACGACGAATTAGTGACCCTGGTAAAGAGAAATAATGTGGCCTGGGCGTCCCTGCCCACTAGCAACCTAGTCATCCTAGCTGACCAGTTGTCACAGACAATAGTTAAGAAGCAAAAAGAAACAGCCTCCAAGATTATGAGTTTACAGCTAAAGCAACTTAGTAACCAAGTCAAAAGGTCAGAGGGGTTCCGTCCCCTGCAGAGATCGCAGCTGGCCACAGAGGAAGTGATTTGTTATTACTGCAAAAAGAAGGGACACCTTAAAAAAGATTGTAAGAAACTTAAATGGGTGCTTGCACAAAAAGAGCAGAAGGCCTTAGAGGAAGGCACCAAAGGAACTTTAAAACCAGAATAGGGAGGCTCCGAGGGAATAGAGAGGGTTTTCCCCTTACTTCTAACAAACACTCTAGGGGAAATAGAAATATCCATAAATGGGGAAGACACCAGAGCCCTTGTGGACACTGGTGCCACGCTGTCAGTCCTCAACCCTACCTTAATTGAAAACCCTCTCCCTCAGAGTAAAGTAAAAATTCAAATGGTAGGGGTATCAAACTCCCCAATTGTTGCCTTTAAATCTGATCCACTCCAATTTCAATTGGGAGAGCTTATAGGACAGCATGTTTTCCTTTTAGTAGATAGTGCTCCTATACACCTGCTGGGACGGAATTTCCTAGAGACCCATAATGCCCACATCTCATTTTCACAGAAGGGAGAGATGATTCTCAATTTGGGAGACACAGAAGACTTACAAAACCCTACATGCAGTATCATGCTTGCTAAGGTTAATGGAGATTTTGAACAGGGGGACTTAGAGCCTTTCTTATCCCAAATACCAGATTCTCTATGGGCAAACTCTTCCACGGATATTGGACGAATTAAGTCAGCAGTTCCCATAGAGATCACCATAGATGAGTCTAAGCCCCTGCCAAACATTAAACAATACCCCCTTAGGCCTGAAGCCTTACTAGGAATCAAGCCAATCATTCAGGACTACTTAGATAAAGGACTCATAATACCCTGCACCAGCCCTTGTAACACACCAATCCTCCCAGTCAAAAAACCAAATGGGAAAGGCTGGCGGTTTGTTCAGGACCTAAGAGCCATAAATAAAACAGTGGTTCCGAGGCATCCCGTCGTCCCTAACCCCCACACCTTACTGTCCAATATTCCTATCACTGCCAGCCACTTCTCTGTCATTGACTTATGCAGTGCTTTCTTTAGCATACCTGTAGATCAGGATAGTCAATATCTTTTTGCCTTCACTTGGGAAAATCGCCAGTATACATGGACAGTCTTGCCCCAGGGTTACTCTGAAAGTCCTACATATTTTTCTCAAATATTAAAGGCAGATTTAAATGATATTGTATTCCAAAATGAATCTACTCTGATTCAGTATGTGGATGATTTGCTGTTGTGTTCACCCTCCCTGAGTGAATGCAGAGAAGACACTATATACCTGCTGCAACAGCTTGCCTTGAAGGGACACAAAGTGTCCAGAGATAAATTACAATTTTGTCTTCCCCAAGTTAAATACTTAGGGCACACAATTTCCCCAAAGGGACTTCTTATAAACCCCGAAAGAATCTCTGCCATCATGGCCTTTCCTTTGCCCAAAACAAAAAAACAGTTAAGAGGGTTCTTAGGGCTAACAGGCTACTGCAGAAGTTGGATTCCAAACTACTCATTAATGGCCCAGCCCTTATACAAGAAACTAAAGCATCACCAACCAAATCCAATTTGCTGGGGGGAAAGTGAAAAGCAATATATAGAGGATTTAAAACAGGCTCTTACCCAGGCACCTGCTTTAGGACACCCCAACTATAGCCTTCCTTTTTTCCTTTTTGTACATAAAGTAGATGGAAATGCGCTTAGAGTATTAACTCAAAAGCATGGCGACAGTCACAGGCCAGTTGGTTATTTCAGCCAACAGTTAGACCCAGTAGCAAAAGGACACCCCCCTTGTATGAGAGCTATATCAGCTGCAGCCATTTTATGTAAAAAAAATTGAGGAATTTGTCCTGGGGTCCCCACTAATAATTTATGCCCCTCATTCTGTGGAATCTCTCCTAAACTCTCACCACACTCAACACTATTCTGTAAGTCGCCTTGCCTCCTATGAAGTGCTTTTGCTTTCTGCCCCTAACATCACTTTGAAGCGCTGCAATATTCTTAACCCTGCAACTCTTCTCCCTCTTCCAGGTGAGCAAGAAGAAAAACATGACTGCAGTCTACTAACTGATATCTTACTCTCTCCTCGAGCAAATTTGCAGGAAACTCCTATCGAGAATGCTGAGTTAATTTGGTTTACAGATGGTTCTTATTTAAAGGACCATCAGGGACATTATCAGGCGGGATATGCTGTCACTTCCACAGTAGACATAATAGAAAGCGCCCAACTCAAAGGAGTAAAATCAGCCCAAATGGCTGAATTAATAGCATTAACTAGAGCTTGTATTTTGGCTGAAGGGAAGGTAGCTAATATATACACTGATAGCCGCTATGCTTTTAGCATAGCCCATGATTTTGGCATGCTATGAAAACAGAGAGGATTTCTTACCTCATCTGGACAACCTATAAGAAATGGGCACCAAGTCTCAGAGCTATTAAAAGCAATTCAAATGCCTAAACAACTGGCAATCATAAAAATTCCTGGGCATTCCAAAGATAACACTGAAGAAGCTAAGAGAAACAATCTAGCTGATGCTGCAGCAAAAAATGCTGCCCTAGGAAAGATGACCTGTCCTGTACGAGAATGCCCCTTCCGACCCACCGACACTCTTACTAACATTCTTTTACAGTACCAACAGGCATCAACCCCTGAAGAGAAACAAATCTGGCAGCAAAAGGGAGGTGTATTTGACCCAAATAGGGAGTTGTGGCTGGGTCCCAACAAAAAACCTATAGTTCCTTTAGGTGCACAATTTCCTCTCCTTCAATTCATTCATGAAATGACTCACTGGGCCCCTGAGAAAATGATATTATGGGGAAAACAATATTTCTAGAAACCATCCCCCACAATAGCCCAAAAGGTATATTTTCGTTGTACTATATGTCCAAAACATAACCCTGGCAAGCCTTTGCATGGCTCCCAAGGCCACTTTCCTTTGCCTGCAATACCATTTGAAGTTTGGCAACTGGATTTTATCCAGATGCCACCATCCCAGAATTACAAATATGTATTGGTCCTGGTTTGCATGTTCTCCCACTGGGTAGAAGCATTTCCTTGTCGGAGGGCTACTGCCTTAACAGTAGGCAAAATACTGCTAGAAAGAATCATTCCAGTTTGGGGAATCCCTTCTGAGTTACACAGTGATCGTGGAACTCACTTTACTGGACAAATTATCCAATCCATCTGCAAAATTTGGCCCATAATACAACATTTCCATTGTGCCTATCATCCTCAGTCGTCTGGGTTGGTAGAACGAACAAATGGCACAATAAAAACTCAATTAGCTAAATTAACTGAGGCCTTTAACCTCCCCTGGCCGAAAGCCCTCCCACTGGTTTTGCTTAACCTTAGATCCTCTCCCTTTGGGAAGCACTGTCTATCACCTTATGAAATAATAACAGGGAGACCTATGAGGCTGGACGAGGGTTTATATGAGCCAGCCTTACTTAAAAAAAAAATACTACATTATTGTCAGGGACTACTTAAAGCTCTAACAAATAATGCAAAAATGGTAACAGAGTCTTTCCACAGTGAGCTTACGGGAGCTAAAGACCCCAAGGATCATGGATTACAGCCAAGTGACTTTGTTTATTGGAAAAGGCACCAACTCAAAGACTCCTTACAACCTCGCTGAAAAGGACCTTACCAGGTACTCTTAACTAACTCTTGTGCTGCAAAATTAAAGGGGGTCGCCTCTTAGATTCATGTCTCACATCTAAAACGAGTGCCTGACCACGCTCCCGACCACACCTGGACTTCTAAATTAATCTCTGACACCCGCCTACGACTTCAAAAAACATCTGAGTCTCAACCAGCCTCCAAAGCAACGTCCAAAGCAACAACTAAAGCGGACACTCTTCTCAAGACATTGGACCAGGCCAGTCCTTATAAACCCTAAAATAACTCTTATTCTTACTTTACTTGCTATAGAATATATTGCTGCAAACCCTGAATGCCTTAACCAAGACCCCCAAGAGGTTGTTTGGGATTTGTAGAATCTCCCTTGGTATAACTTTCTAAATGAATATGGTTATGAATTTCCTTGTTAAGATTAGAAAAATATTTCACTTGATCATCCTCCTTCCCATAATTTCCCCTATCTGCCTACCCCACACTCCTGTTCTCTTTAAACCTAAAGATTTTTCCTGGCTTCCTGCAAACCTCACTACCTTCCCTGCCAGTAGAAATCATATCATTTGGTATGACATAGATCAGGATGAAATGAAGGCCACTGAATGGAACAGTTCCACTGTAAATCTCCCTAGAGGGGCCCCCTTTGCAGGGTACCTCTATTATAAAGCCTTAACCAAGTATAATGCCCTGCAAGAATATTTACCGAATAATGCCTCAGGACGATTATTAAAGAGATCTAATCAGATAAAATACTGCGTCACAATAGACATTGGTGATGACAAACTCAGACAACTGCCTGGGTATGATGAGAAAAACCTAGCAGCTTCCTGTGTAAACTGTCGCAGCATAAGCTGCCCAGACAACCACCAGCCCTGTGCTTGTGGCTGGATGCCCTTGTCCAGCACCAACCACACTGACACTGCCCATAAAGAACTATTTATGGGAGTCAGTTGGTGGACAGAAGTCCCTGACAGTACAAATTCCACCCTAAGACAAGGGCGCCTCTGGGAAGCCTTATGGCACACTCAGACAAAGGCATACTTAGGAGTAACCTCCACCCATCTGACAATTGTCTGGGATACCCAGCGGTTCTGGGTTGACTCCATTTATCCAAATTGCACTGAGGCCATTAGTATACAATGGCAACAGCATTCCTGGTGAATACACCAAAATTGGCCATCCAAAAGACTAAAACGCCATCTCACGGGAAAAATTAGAGCTGGGTTAGGTATATTGGGGCAAGCTAAATTCGCAGCTAATAAAAAAAGACATTCCCTAAAAAAAGATTCCCTCTCAAAAATAGGCCACATAGAAGGAATGCTGTTCCAAAAAAAAGGGAAGGGATGGGAAGCTGCCCTAAAAGATAATGCAGCTCTAATGAAGTGGATAGAAGAGACCAGACAAACCCTAAAGACATACGCCCAAACCCAGAGGTAGAAACGAGCATGTGCTCTGACCCAACAAGGACTCATGTCCATGTTATTACAAATGGAATCTGAAGTGGCTATAAAACAATGGCCTACAGTACTCAGTGCTGAGGCTCAATCTAGGCACCTATGGAAAATATATGGTTCCCCAAATCTATGAAAATTCTTAGATGATAGATGTGATCTTAAACATTGTATTTTAAAAATTCTAGCACCAAAGTTAAATGAGGCTCAACAATATCCTGTAGTTCAACTAGCTGGCATTGGAACTATTGTCAATAATACTAGAATACTCCCCATGGGAAGTCGATGGGCTATTTTAGCCAATGAAAACACCTGGCATCCCATTTCCCTCTCAGATTGTGAGAATAGAAAAGGAGAATGGCTATGCCCTCAAAACACTTGGAACCCTGATTTCTCCCAGATTTGGCCCCTAATATCCACCCCCATAGAGCATAACATCTGGTATATAGAAAAGGGCCGTTTTTGCTGAGAGGGAAAACAAAATGACATTATAAAATTATATGATTTCTTTTGTAACAAAACCTCCTTTTCCCTCCTAAATACTAGTATATGGTGTAACACAAAGGTGGTGGGAAAAATAAATTTGCTAACTGTAAACAAGTCCTATAATAATTTAGATATTAAAAATCAAATGTTTCTCGAATTCAATTTATACCCTCCTCAGAATGTTATACCTATGGAGACTAATTGGCCAGAGGAAAAATTAAATTTATTAGACTCCAAATTGGTATCAGTTTTACAATCCTCAAATAAAATTTATCATAAAGTTCAATTGACTGTTGATAAAGAGGGTAAACATATTGTAAGTCTGATTAAAAAATATGATGATACATGCAGAGGATTTTTTGGCTGGTTAGGCTGCTTGCTACCTTCTGATTCTACCTATGGCTTTCTTGGGCACCTTCTGTTTAGTACTTTTATGACACTCATTGCCGTATTATTATTATATGTTTCTTGTAAATGCTATACCAGATACAAGAAAAGGAAGAAAAAAAATCAGTCAAAGGCCCAAATCATAATAGCTCACAGAATAAATCTAGTCCAAAACGTTTTTTAGACTAAGCCCAAGGCCTGACTCTATCTGGCCCCTTTTAACAATTGACTACTAAATCAAATAGAGTCAAGTCCCTCCCCTAAGATATAACATCGCCTATTCTACAGCACCGTGGGACCAGATAGACAACTCTAAGAATGAGCCTTCCTAGCACCATGGGACCAGATAGACAACTCTAAAAATGAGCCTTCCTAGCGCCCTAAGACATCATGCTGGTTGTTGGCCTACACATGCATTCCATGGAATGATCTTTGGCCAACAGGGGGAACTGAAGACTGAACTCTAATTTTTTGCTAAAAACTCCTTCCTAAGGAGGCCAGCAGGGTTAGGCTGACAAACAATAAATTCCCACAAAGCGGCTTTTGTTAACCAAACGAAGCAGTGGTTTACCCCCTGACCTGATTCTGGTATGGCATTAACATCACCTAAAAAATAAGAAGCCCCTGTCTTAACTCAAGCATCCTGGCAGATGCCTATCATAAATCTAAAATGTCTTAACTGAGCATCCTAGCAGGCGCCTATTGTAAATTTAAAATGTCCTCCTGTCTGGACCTCCCAGAGTGCCCACAACCCTATCTTAAAATAAGCATATCCTTTCTGGTCTTCTAGATAAAGTCTAACCCTCTCAGCCAATTGCCAGCCAAAGAATCTTTAAACCCACCTATAACCTGTAAGCCCCCGCTTCGAAATGTCCCACCTTTTTGGGCCAAACCAATGTATACCTCTCATGTATTAATTTGTGACCTTGCCTGTAACCTTTGTCTCTCTGAAAATGTATAAAACTGAACTGTAACCCAGCTACAGCGAGCCCACTTGCTCAAGGCTTCTTGAGAGTGGCTCCGGGTCATGGTCCTCAAATTTGGCTCAGAATAAACTTCTTTCAAATATTTCAGGGCTTGGATTTTTTCCGTCCACAGTGGGGTGCTGAAGAAATCAGTCCCCTCCATCTCCTACCTCTGGAAAACGCCCAAGCCCTTGGAGAACTGCCCGCACCGCTACCGTGGGGGCCGGGACCCTCCTCTGTGTCCTCCTGTGGCCCAGTCCACGGGGCCTGGGCCTGGCCGGGGCTGCATTGGACCCCAACCACCCTGGTGTGTGGACTCGCGAAAAATCGGCGAGTAGATATTGGATTCCAGCTTCATTGAGGTCATTTCACTAATGAGTGCACCGGAAAGAGTTTCCTAATCCACCTGTGAGGGTGGCAACTGAAGGAGAATTTTAAAGCTGACAGAATAGGCGAGGAAAGGCATAGGAGATTTCCACACCCAGTAAGGAAGCCTTTCCCGAAATGGAAGAAAGAAACGAGCAAACAGAGACACCAGTAGCCCGCCCAGATCAGAGTCTGCCCCTGAGAGAAAGTACCCTGACCAGGTTCACCCGTGGGTGGGTCGCAAGCTAGCGGCATTCAGAAGAGCAAGGCCCGCAGTCTGTGCGGAAGACACCTGCACTCGGGTGTGTGTGGCGGCACAATTCACAAGCAGCTCCAGATGTTAATCCAAGAGGAGCCAGGGAGTTCCCAACGCCCCAAGTGTCCTCAGCCCACGACCGGCTGCTGTGGGAATGCGAAGCCCGGCTCCCGGTCTCAGAGCGGGACAACCAGGAGGTGTGATGTACACCCCGGGGTTCCCAGGAGGATCAGGCTGAAGCTGGGACTTGGCCTCAAAGTGTCCCCTCGCATGGCCACGCCCTTCCCCTTCCTGCTCCTCTACTCTTGGTGCCCCTCCATCCAGGGGCCAGACCTTAACAGTCACCCGCAAGAGAATCCTGGTCCCAAAGGAGCCTTCTGGGGGACCGTGCTGAGAGAGGTTGTGGGCATGGCCCGCTGGGGCTCTGCCCGACCCAGGGCTGAGAGATGCAACCTCCCAGCTCTGGGTCCCTGCAGGAAGTGTTGGCAAGCACAGGGCCAGTCCTCCCAAGGTTCAGGTGCAGGGAGCTCAGGCCAAGCAGCCTGTGGAAGAAGCCACATGCTGTGCCACCCCGGGAACAGGACTGCAGGTTACGGCCCCTCCCACATCCTCCTCCTCCTCCTCTTCCTCCTCCTCCCCCCCACCCTGACATGGCCCAGGGCTCAGAGACACCTCAGACTCTTGCTACCCAAAGTGCAAAGGGCATCAGTTGCTCCTCCAAACCCCCCGCCCAGCAGACCACGTTGTCCAGCCAGCCCCCGGGCCTCCCTGGGGTACCCAGCACAAAAGTGCAGACACCCACCGGACCCTCAGTCTCAGCTTTCGGATGTTTTTGCCACTCTAAGGACCCGTAGGCCCGCTGGGCCTTCTGGCAGGACAGAGAGCCCCGGGATCCGACGTGGAGAGCTGGGTGTACGTCCCCGTGAGGAGGCGGTCCCCACCTCTGCGGCTCTCCCCTTGTGGGGGGCGGCAGCCGCAGGGCCTCAGGGAAGACACCAGGGACACTTAGGTATGGCTGCTCGAGACTGCTGCGGCCACCCTGTTGCCGGGTTTCTGAAGGGCTTCCTGGCAGCAGCGTCCACACCAAGCCCTTGGAAGGCCCAGGCGACGGAAGAGCCCGTCAGGCAGGGGCCGAGGACGGTGACAGGCTGGGCATGAAGGAGCCGGTCAGGCAGGGGCCGAGGACGGTGACAGGCCGGGTGGGGAGGAGGGAAGGAGCGAGTCAGGCAGGGGCCCAGGTGATGGCCCGGGCGGGGAGGAGGGTGTCAGGCAGGGGCAGAGGATGGTGATAGGCCAGGCGGGAAGGAGCCATTCAGGCAGGGGCCCAGGACAGTGAGGGGCCTGGTGGGGAGGAGTGCGTCAGGTAGGGGCAGAGGAGACGAGCTGGGTAATGGTTAGGGTTACAGTTAGGGCACGATTCACAATCGCAAAGATGTGGAAGCGACCGAGTGCCCATCCATCCAGGAGTGCATTAATAAAATGTGGCGCGTGGACACCACAGAGTGCCGTTCGGCTATGAGGAGCAGCGGTGAGAGGGCACCTCTCGTGTTCTCCCGGCCAGAGCTGTGTATACTCACCCACGGGAGACGGGCAGGCAGGGCGCAGTGTGGATCTGGCTGTGTCCATTTACCCACGGGAGACGGGCAGAGAGGGTGCTGTGTAGATCTGGCTATGTCCACGGACCCACGGCAGACGGCCAGGCAGGGCACAGTGCGGATCGGGCTGTGTCCACTCACCCACGGGAGATGGGCAGAGAGGGTGCTGTGTGGATATGGCTATGTCCACTGACCAACGGCAGACGGGCATGCAGGGCGCAGTGCGGATCTGGCTGTGTCCAATCACCCACGGCAGACGGGCAGGCAGGGCGCAGTGCGGATCTGGCTGTGTCCACTCACCAACGGGAGACGGTCAGGCAGGGCGCAGTGCGGATCTGGCTGTGTCCACTCACCAACGGGAGACGGGTACGCAAGGCGCAGTTTGGATCTGGCTGTGTCCACTCACCCACGGGAGACGGGCAGAGAGGGTGCTGTGTGGATCTGGCTATGTCCACTGACCAACGGCAGACGGGCAGGCAGGGCGCAGTGCGCATCTGGCCGTGTCCACTCACCCACGGCAGACAGTCAGGCAAGGCGCAGTGCGGACCTGGCTGTGTCCACTCACCTACGGGAGACGGGCAGGCAAGGCGCAGTGTGGATCTGGCTGTGTCCACTCACCCACGGGAGACGGGCAGAGAGGGTGCTGTGTGGATCTGGCTATGTACACTGACCCACGGCAGACGGGCAGGCAGGGCGCAGTGCGGATCTGGCTGTGTCCAATCACCCATGGCAGACGGGCAGGCAGGGCGCAGTGCGGATCTGGCTGTGTCCACTCACCCACGGCACGGTCAGGCAGGGCGCAGTGCGGATCTGGCTGTGTCCACTCACCCACGGGAGACGGGTAGGCAAGGCGCAGTGTGGATCTGGCTATGTCCACTGACCCACGGGAGATGGGCAGAGAGTGTGCTCTGTGGATCTGGCTATGTCGACTGACCCACGGCAGACGGGCAGGCAGGGCTCAGTGCAGATCTGGCTGTGTCCAATGACCCAGGGCAGACGGACAGGCAGGGCGCAGTGCGGATCTGGCTGTTTCCACGGACCCCCGGCAGACAGGCAGGCAGGACACTGCGGATCTGGCTGTGTCCACTCACCCACGGGAGACGGGCAGGCAAGGTGCAGTGTGGATCTGGCTGTGTCCAATCACCCACGGGATACGGGCAAGGGGGTGCTGTGTGGTTTTGGCTATGTACACTGACCCACGGCAGACGGGCAGGCAGGGCGGTGTGCGGATCTGGCTGTGTCCACTCACCCACGGCAGACGGTGAGGAAGGCCGCAGTGCGGATCTGGCTGTGTCCACTCATCCACGGGAGACGGGCAGGCAGGGCGCAGTGCGGATCTGGCTGTGTCCACTCATCCACGGCAGACGGGCAGGCAGGGCGCAGTGCGGATCTGGCTGTGTCCACTCACCCATGGGAGACGGGCAGGCAAGGCGCAGTGTGGATCTGGCTGTGTCCACTCACCCACGGGAGACGGGCAGAGAGGGTGCTGTGTTGATCTGGCTATATCCACTGACCCACAGCACACTGGCAGGCAGGGCGCAGTGCGGATCTGGCTGTGTCCAATCCCCCACGGAAGACGGGCAGGCAGGGCGCAGTGCGGATATGGCTGTGTCCACTCACCAACGGGAGACGGGCAGACACGGCGCACTGAGGATCTGGCTGTGTCCACTCACCCACGGGAGACGGGTAGGCAAGGCGCAGTGTGGATCTGGCTGTGTCCACTCACCCACGGGAGACGGGCAGAGAGGGTGCTGTGTTGATCTGGCTGTGTCCACACTACTACGGGAGTCGTGTAGGCAAGGAGCAGTGTTGATCTGGCTGTGTCCACTCACCGACGGGAGACGGGGAGAGAGGGTGCTGTGTGGATCTGGCTATCTCCACTGACCCACGGCAGACGGGCAGGCAGGGCGCAGTGCGGATCTGGCTTTTTCCACTCACCCACGGCAGACGGGCTGGCAGGGCGCAGTGCGGATCTGGCTGTGTCCACTCACCCACGGGAGACGGGCAGGCAAGGCGCAGTGTGGATCTGGCTGTGTCCACTCACCCACGGGAGACGTGCAGAGACGGTGCTGTGTGGATCTGGCTATGTACACTGACCCATGGCACACGGGCAGGCAGGGCGCAGTGCGGATCTGGCTGTGTCCACTCACCCACGGGAGACGGGCAAAGAGGGTGCAGTGTGGATCTGGCTATGTACACTGACCCACGGCAGACGGGCAGGAAGGGCGCAGTGCGGATCTGGCTGTGTCCACTCACCCACGGCAGACGGGCAGGCAGGGCGCAGTGCGGATCTGGCTGTGTCCAATCACCCACGGCAGACGGGCAGGCAGGGCGCAGTGATGATCTGGCTGTGTCCGCTCACCCACGGCAGACGGTCAGGCAGGGCGCAGTGTTGATCTGGCTGTGTGCACTCACCCACGGGAGACGGCCAGAGAGGGTGCTGTGTGGATCTGGCTATGTAAACTGACCCACAGCAGACGGTCAGGCGGGGCGCAGTGCGGATCTGGCTTTGTCCACTCACCCACGGCAGACGGGCATGCAGGGCGCAGTGCGGAACTGGCTGTGTCCACTCACCCACGGGAGACGGGCAGGCAAGGCGCAGTGTGGATCAGGCTGTGTCCATTCACCCACGGGAGACGTGCAGAGATTGTGCTGTGTGGATCTGGCTATGACCACTGACCCACGGCAGACGGGCAGGCAGGGCGCAGTGCGGATCTGGCTGTGTCCACTCACCCACGGCAGACGGTCAGGCAGGGCGCAGTGCGGATCTGGCTGTGTCCACTCACCCACGGGAGACGGGTAGGCAAGGCGCAGTGTGGATCTGGCTATGTCCACTGACTCACGCGGACGGGCAGTGAGGGCGCAGTGCGGATCTGCCTGTGTTAACTCACCCATGGCAGACGGGCAGGCAGGGCGCAGTGCGGATCTGGCTGTGTCCACTGACCCACGGGAGACGAGGAGAGAGGGTGCCATGTGGATCTGGCAATGTCCACTGACCCACGGCAGACGGGCATGCAGGGTGCAGTGCGGATCTGGCTGTGTCCCCTCACTCACGGCAGACGGTCAGGCAGGGAGCAGTGCGGAATTGGCTGTGTCCACTCACCCACGGGAGACGGGTAGGCAAGGCGCAGTGTGGATCTGACAGTGTCCATCACCCACAGGAAACGGGCAGAGAGGGTCCTGTGTGGATCTGGCTGTGTCCACTCACCCACGGCAGACGGGCAGGCAGGTCGCAGTGCGGATCTGGCTGTGTCCACTCACCCACGGGAGTCGGGGAGGCAAGGCGCAGTGTGGATCTGCTCTGTCTACTCACCCACGGGAGACGGGCAGAGAGGGCGCTGTGTGGATCTCGCTATGTCCACTGACCTACGGCAGACGGGCAGGCAGGGCGCAATGCGGATCTGGCTGTGTCCACTCACCCACGGGGGACGGGCAGGCAAGGCGCAGTGTGCATCTGGCTGTCTCCACTCACCCACGGGAGACGGGCAGAGAGGGTGCTGTGTGGATCTGGGTATGTACACTGACCCACGGCAGACGGGCAGACAGGGTGCAGTGCGGATCTGGCTGTGTCCACTCACCCACGGCAGACGGTCAGGCAGGGCGCAGAGCGGATCCGGCTGTGTCCACTCACCCACGGGAGACAAGCAGGCAGGGCGCAGTGCGGATCTGGCGGTGTCCACTCACCCACGGGAGACGGGCAGTCAGGGCGCAGTGAGAATCTGGCTATGTCCACTCACCCAAGGGAGACGGGCAGGCAAGGCGCAGTGTGGATCTGGCTGTGTCCACTCACGCACGGGAGACGGGCAGAGAGGGTGCTGTGTGGTCTGGCTATGTCCACTGACCGACGGCAGAAGGGCAGGCAGGGCGCAGTGCGGATCTGGCTGTGTCCCCTCACCGATGGCACACGGTCAGGCAGGGCGCAGTGCGGATCTGGCTGTGTCCACTCACCCACGGGAGACGGGCAGGCAGGGCGCAGTGCGGATCTGGCTTTGTCCACTCACCCAGGGGAGACGGGCAGGCAGGGCGCAGTGCGGATCTGGCTGTGTCCACTCACCCATTGGAGACGGGCAGGCAAGGCGCAGTGTGGATCTGGCTGTGTCCACTCACCCACAGGAGACGGGCAGAGAGGGTGCAGTGAGGATCTGGCTGTTTCCACTCACCCACGGGAGACGGGCAGGCAGGGCACAGTGCGGATCAGGCTGTGTCCACTGACCCACGGCAGACGGGCAGGCAGGGCGCAGTGCGGATCTGGCTGTGTCCACTCACCCACGGCAGACGGGCAGGCAGGGCGAAGTGCGGATCTGGCTGTGTCCAAACACCCACGGCAGACGGGCAGGCAGGGCGCAGTGCGGATCTGGCTGTGTCCACTCACACACGGGAGACGGGCAGGCAGGGCGCAGTGCGGATCTGGCTGTGTCCACTCACCCACGGGAAACGGGCAGGCAAGGCACAGTGTGGATCTGGCTGTGTCCACTCACCCACGGGAGACGGGCAGAGAGGGTGCTGTATGGATCTGTCTATGTCCACTGACCCGAGGCAGACGGGCAGGAATGGCGCAGTGCAGATCTGGCTGTGTCCACTCACCCACGGTAGACGGGCAGAGAGGGTGCTGTGTGGATCTGACTATGTACACTGACCCACGGCAGACAGTCCGGCAGGGCGATGTGCGGATCTGGCTGTGTCCACTCACCCACGGCAGACGGTCAGGAAGGGCGCAGTGCGGATCTGGCTGTGTCCACTCACCCACGGGAGACGGGCCGGCTGGGCGCAGTGCGGATCTGGCTGTGTCCACTCACCCACGGCAGACGAGCAGGCAGGGCGCAGTGCGGATATGGCTGTGTCCACTCAGCCACGGGAGACGGGCAGCCAAGGCGCAGTGTGGATCTGGCTGTGTCCACTCACTCACAAGAGACGGGCAGAAAGGGCGCTGTGTGGATCTGGCTATGTCCACTGACCTACGGCAGACGGGCAGGCAGGGCGCAGTGCGGATGTGGCTGTGTCCACTCACCCACGGCAGACGGTCAGGCAGGGCGCAGTGCGGATCTGGCTGTGTCCACTCACCCACGGGAGACGGGCAGAGAGGGTGTCGTGTGGATCTGGCTATGTCCACTGACCCACGGTATACGGGCAGGCAGGGCGCACTGCGGATTTGGCTGTGTCCCCTCACCCACAGCAGACGGTCAGGCAGGGCGCAGTGCGGATCTGCTGTCTCCCCTCTCCCACGGCAGACGGTCAGGCAGGGCGCAGTGCGGATCTGGCTGTGTCCACTCACCCAAGGGAGACGGGTAGGCAAGGCGCAGTGTGGATCTGGCTGTGTCCACTCACCCACGGGAGACGGGCAGAGAGGGTGCTGTGTGGATCTGGCTATGTCCAGTGACCCACGGCAGACGGGCAGGAAGGGCGCAGTGCGGATCTGGCTATGTCCACAGACCCACGGGAGATGGGCAGGCAAGGCGCAGTGCAGATCTGGCTGTATCCACTGACCCACGGCACACGGGCAGGCAGGGCGTAGTCCGGATATGGCTGTTTCCACTCACCCACGGCAGACGGTCAGGAAGGGCGCAGTGCGGATCTGGCTGTGTCCACTGACCCACGGGAGACGGGCAGGCAGGGCGCAGTGCGGATCTGGCTGTGTCCACTCACCCACGGCAGACGGGCAGGCAGGGCGCAGTGCGGATCTGGCTGTGTCCACTCACCCACGGGAGACGGGCAGGCAGGGCGCAGTGTGGATCTGGCTGTGTCCACTCACCCACGGGAGACGAGCAGAAAGGGCGCAGTGTGGATCTGGCTGTGTGCACTCACCCACGGGAGACGGCCAGAGAGGGTGCTGTGTGGATCTCGCTATGTCCACTGACCACAGCAGACGGGCAGGCAGGGCGCAGTGCGGATCTGGCTGTGTCCCCTCACCCAAGGCAGACCATCAGGCAGGGCGCAGTGCGGATCTGGCTGTGTCCACTCACCCACGAGAGACGGGCAGGCAGGGCGCAGTGCGGATCTGGCTGTGTCCACTCACCAACGGGAGACGGGTACGCAAGGTGCAGTTTGGATCTGGCTGTGTCCACTCACCCACGGGAGACGGGCAGAGAGGGTGCTGTGTGGATCTGGCTATGTCCACTGACCAACGGCAGACGGGCAGGCAGGGCGCAGTGCGCATCTGGCCGTGTCCACTCACCCATGGCAGACAGTCAGGCAAGGCGCAGTGCGGACCTGGCTGTGTCCACTCACCTACGGGAGACGGGCAGGCAAGGCGCAGTGTGGATCTGGCTGTGTCCACTCACCCACGGGAGACGGGCAGAGAGGGTGCTGTGTGGATCTGGCTATGTACACTGACCCACGGCAGACGGGCAGGCAGGGCGCAGTGCGGATCTGGCTGTGTCCAATCACCCATGGCAGACGGGCAGGCAGGGCGCAGTGCGGATCTGGCTGTGTCCACTCACCCACGGCACGGTCAGGCAGGGCGCAGTGCGGATCTGGCTGTGTCCACTCACCCACGGGAGACGGGTAGGCAAGGCGCAGTGTGGATCTGGCTATGTCCACTGACCCACGGGAGATGGGCAGAGAGTGTGCTCTGTGGATCTGGCTATGTCGACTGACCCACGGCAGACGGGCAGGCAGGGCTCAGTGCAGATCTGGCTGTGTCCAATGACCCAGGGCAGACGGACAGGCAGGGCGCAGTGCGGATCTGGCTGTTTCCACGGACCCCCGGCAGACAGGCAGGCAGGACACTGCGGATCTGGCTGTGTCCACTCACCCACGGGAGACGGGCAGGCAAGGTGCAGTGTGGATCTGGCTGTGTCCAATCACCCACGGGATACGGGCAAGGGGGTGCTGTGTGGTTTTGGCTATGTACACTGACCCACGGCAGACGGGCAGGCAGGGCGGTGTGCGGATCTGGCTGTGTCCACTCACCCACGGCAGACGGTGAGGAAGGCCGCAGTGCGGATCTGGCTGTGTCCACTCATCCACGGGAGACGGGCAGGCAGGGCGCAGTGCGGATCTGGCTGTGTCCACTCACCCACGGCAGACGGGCAGGCAGGGCGCAGTGCGGATCTGGCTGTGTCCACTCACCCATGGGAGACGGGCAGGCAAGGCGCAGTGTGGATCTGGCTGTGTCCACTCACCCACGGGAGACGGGCAGAGAGGGTGCTGTGTTGATCTGGCTATATCCACTGACCCACAGCACACTGGCAGGCAGGGCGCAGTGCGGATCTGGCTGTGTCCAATCCCCCACGGAAGACGGGCAGGCAGGGCGCAGTGCGGATATGGCTGTGTCCACTCACCAACGGGAGACGGGCAGACACGGCGCACTGAGGATCTGGCTGTGTCCACTCACCCACGGGAGACGGGTAGGCAAGGCGCAGTGTGGATCTGGCTGTGTCCACTCACCCACGGGAGACGGGCAGAGAGGGTGCTGTGTTGATCTGGCTGTGTCCACACTACTACGGGAGTCGTGTAGGCAAGGAGCAGTGTTGATCTGGCTGTGTCCACTCACCGACGGGAGACGGGGAGAGAGGGTGCTGTGTGGATCTGGCTATCTCCACTGACCCACGGCAGACGGGCAGGCAGGGCGCAGTGCGGATCTGGCTTTTTCCACTCACCCACGGCAGACGGGCTGGCAGGGCGCAGTGCGGATCTGGCTGTGTCCACTCACCCACGGGAGACGGGCAGGCAAGGCGCAGTGTGTATCTGGCTGTGTCCACTCACCCACGGGAGACGTGCAGAGACGGTGCTGTGTGGATCTGGCTATGTACACTGACCCATGGCACACGGGCAGGCAGGGCGCAGTGCGGATCTGGCTGTGTCCACTCACCCACGGGAGACGGGCAAAGAGGGTGCAGTGTGGATCTGGCTATGTACACTGACCCACGGCAGACGGGCAGGAAGGGCGCAGTGCGGATCTGGCTGTGTCCACTCACCCACGGCAGACGGGCAGGCAGGGCGCAGTGCGGATCTGGCTGTGTCCAATCACCCACGGCAGACGGGCAGGCAGGGCGCAGTGATGATCTGGCTGTGTCCGCTCACCCACGGCAGACGGCCAGGCAGGGCGCAGTGTTGATCTGGCTGTGTGCACTCACCCACGGGAGACGGCCAGAGAGGGTGCTGTGTGGATCTGGCTATGTAAACTGACCCACAGCAGACGGTCAGGCGGGGCGCAGTGCGGATCTGGCTTTGTCCACTCACCCACGGCAGACGGGCATGCAGGGCGCAGTGCGGAACTGGCTGTGTCCACTCACCCACGGGAGACGGGCAGGCAAGGCGCAGTGTGGATCAGGCTGTGTCCATTCACCCACGGGAGACGTGCAGAGATTGTGCTGTGTGGATCTGGCTATGTACACTGACCCACGGCAGACGGGCAGGCAGGGCGCAGTGCGGATCTGGCTGTGTCCACTCACCCACGGCAGACGGTAAGGAAGGGCGCAGTGCGGATCTGGCGGTGTCCACTCACCCACGGGAGACGGGCAGGCAGGGCGCAGTGCGGATCTGGCTGTGTCCACTCACCCACGGCAGACGGTAAGGAAGGTCGCAGTGCGGATCTGGCGGTGTCCACTCACTCACGGGAGACGGGCAGGCAGGGCGCAGTGCGGATCTGGCTGTGTCCACTCTCCCACGGGAGACGGGCAGGCAGGGCACAGTGCGTATCTGGCTGTGTCCACTCACACACGGCAGACAGGCAGGCAGGGCGCAGTGCGGATGTGGCTGTGTGCAATCAACCACGGCAGACGGGAAGGCAGGGCGCAGTGCGGATCTGGCTGTGTCCACTCACCCACGGGAGACGGGTAGGCAAGGCGCAGTGTGGATCTGGCTGTGTCCTCTCACCCACGGGAGTTGTGTAGGCAAGGCGCTGTGTTGATCTGGATGTGTCCACTCACCGACGGGAGACGGGCAGAGAGGGTGCTGTGTGGATCTGGTTATCTCCACTGACCCACGGCAGACGTGCATGCAGGGCGCAGTGCGGATCTGGCTGTGTCCACTCACCCACGGCAGACGGTCAGGCAGGGCACAGTGCGGAATTGGCTGTGTCCACTCACCCACGGGAGTCGGGTAGGCAGGGCGCAGTGTGGATATGGCTGTGTCCACTCACCCACAGGAGACGGGCAGAGAGGGTCCTGTGTGGATCTGGCTATGTCCAATGACACACGGCAGACGGGCTGGCAGGGCGCAGTGCGGATCTGGCTGTGTCCACTCACCCACGGCAGACGGGCAGGCAGGGCGCAGTGCGGATCTGGCTGTGTCCAATCACCCACGGCAGACGGGCAGGCAGGGCGCAGTGAGGATCTGGCTGTGTCCGCTCACCCACGGCAGACGGTCAGGCAGGGCGCAGTGTGGATCTGGCTGTGTGCATTCACCCACGGGAGACGGCAAGAGAGGGTGCTGTGTGGATCTGGCTATGTCCACTGACCCACAGCAGACGGGCAGGCAGGGCGCAGTGCGGATCTGGCTTTGTCCACTCACCCACGGCAGACGGGCATGCAGGGCGCAGTGCGGAACTGGCTGTGTCCACTTACCCACGGGAGACGGGCAGGCAAGGCGCAGTGTGGATCTGGCTGTGTCCACTCACCCACGGCAGACGGGCAGGCAGGGCGCAGTGCGGATCTGGCTGTGTCCACTCACCCACTGGAGACGGGCAGGGAAGGCGCAGTGTGGATCTGCCTGTGTCCACTCACCCACGGGAGACGGGCAAGAGGGTGCTGTGTGGATATGGCTGTGTCCACTCAACCACGGCAGACGGGCAGGGAGGGCGCAGTGCGGATCTCGCTGTGTCCACTCACCCACGGCAGACGGGCAGGCAGGGCGCAGTGCGGATCTGGCTGTGTACACTCACCCACGGGAGACGGTAAGGCAAGGCACAGTGTGGATCTGGCTGTGTCCACTCACCCACGGGAGACGGGCAGAAAGTGCGCTGTGTGGATCTGGCTCTGTCCCCTGACCCACGGCAGACGGGCAGGCAGGGCGCAGTGCGGATCTGGCTGTGTCCACTCACCCACGGGAGACGGGCAGAGAGGGTACTGTGTTGATCTGGCTATATCCGCTGACCCACAGCACACGGGCAGGCAGGGCGCAGTGCGGATCTGGCTGTGTCGACTCACCCACGGGAGACGGGTAGAGAGGGTGCTGTTTGTATCTGGCTATGTATACTGACCCACGGCAGACGGGCAGGGAGGGCGCAGTGCGGATCTCGCTGTGTCCACTCACCCACGGCAGACGGGCAAGCAGGGCGCAGTGCGGATCTGGCTGTGTCCACTCAGCCACGGGAGACGGGCAGACAAGGCGCAGTGTGTATCTGTCTGTGTCAACTCACCCACGGGAGACGGGCGGAGAGGGTGCTGTGTGGATCTGACTATGTACACTGACCCACGGCAGAAGGGCAGGCAGGGCGCCGTGCGGATCTGGCTGTGTCCACTCACCCACGGCAGACGGTCAGGAAGGGCGCAGTGCGGATCTGGCTGTGTCCACTCACCCACGGCAGACGGTCAGGAAGGGCGCAGTGCGGATCTGGCTGTGTCCACACAACCACGGGAGACGGGCAGGCAGGGCGCAGTGCGGATCTGTCTGTGTCCACTCACCCACGGCAGACGGGCAGGCAGGGCGCAGGGCGGATCTGGCTGTGTCCACTCACCCACGGGAGATGGGTAGGCAAGGCGCAGTGTGGATCTGGCTGTGTCCACTCAGCCACGGGAGATGGGCAGATAGGGTGCTGTGTGGATCTGGCTATGTCCACTGACCCTCGGCTGACGGGCAAGCAGGGCGCAGTGCGGATCTGGCTGTGTCCCCTCACCCATGGCAGACGGTCAGGCAGGGCGCAGTGCGGATCTGGCTGTGTCCACTCTCCCACGGGAGACGGGTAGGCAAGGCGCAGTGTGGATCTGGCTGTGTCCACTCACCCACGGGAGACGGGCAGAGAGGGTGTTGTGTTGATCTGGCTATATCCACTGACCCACAGCACACGGGCAGGCAGGGCGCAGTGCGGATCTGGCTGTGTCCAATCACCCACGGCAGACGGGCAGGCAGGGAGCAGTGCGGATATGGCTGTGTCCACTCACCAACGGAAGACGGGTAGGCAAGGCGCAGTGTGGATCTGGCTGTGTCCACTCACCCATGGGAGACGGGCAGAGAGGCTGCTGTGTTGATCTGGTTGTGTCCACACAACCACGGGAGTCGTGTAGGCAAGGCGCAGTGTTGATCTGGCTGTGTCCACTCACCGACGGGAGACGGGCAGAGAGGGTGCTGTGTGGATCTGGCTATCTCCACTGACCCACGGCAGACGGGCATGCAGGGAGCAGTGCGGATCTGGCTGTGTCCACTCACCCACGGCAGACGGGCAGGCAGGGCGCAGTGCGGATCTGGCTGTGTCCACTCACCCACGGGAGACGGGCAAAGAGGGTGCAGTGTGGATCTGGCTATGTACACTGACCCACGGCAGACGGGCAGGAAGGGCGCAGTGCGATTCTGGCTGTGTCCACTCACCCACGGCAGACGGTCAGGAAGGGCGCAGTGCGGATCTGGCTGTGTCCACTCACCCACGGCAGACGGGCAGGCAAGGCGCAGTGCGGATCTGGCTGTGTCCACTCACCCACGGTAGACGGGCAGGCAAGGCGCAATGTGGATCTGGCTGTGTCCACTCACCCACGGGAGACGGACAGAGAGGGTGCTGTGTGGATCTGGCTATGTCCACTGACCCACAGCAGACGGGCAGGTAGGGCGCAGTGCGGATCTGGCTGTGTCCACTCCCCCAAGGGAGACGGGCAGAGAGGGTGCTGTGTGGATCTCACTATGTCAACTGACCCACGGCAGACGGGCAGGCAGGGCGCAGTGAGTATCTGGCTGTGTCCACTGACCCACGGCAGACAGGCAGGCAGGGCCCAGTGCGGATCAGGCTGTGTCCACTCACCCACGGCTGACGGGCAGGCAGGGCGCAGTGCGGATCTGGCTGTGTCCACTCACCCACGGAAGATGGGCAGTCAATGCGCAGTGTGGATCTGGCTGTGTCCACTCAACCACGGGAGACGGGCAGAGAGGGTGCTGTGTGGATCTGGCTATGTACTCTGACCCACGTCAGACGGACAGGCAGGGCGCAGTGCGGATCTGGCTGGGTCCACTCACCCACGGCAGATGGTCAGGCAGGACGCAGTGTGGATCTGGCTGTGTCCACTCACCCACGGGAGACGGGCAGGCGGGGCGCAGTGCGGATCTGACTGTGTCCACTCACCCACGGGAGACGGGCAGAGAGGGTGCTGTGTGCATCTGGCTATGTTCACTGACCCACGGCAGTCGGGCAGGCAGGGCGCAGTGCGGATCTGGCTGTGTCCACTCACCCACGGGATACGGGCAAGGGGGTGCTGTGTGGTTCTGGCTATGTACACTGACCCACGGCAGACGGGCAGGCAGGGCGGTGTGCGGATCTGGCTGTGTCCACTTACCCAAGGCAGACGGTGAGGAAGACCGCAGTGCGGATCTGGCTGTGTCCACTCATCCACGGGAGACGGGCAGGCAGGGCGCAGTGCGGATCTGGCTGTGTCCACTCACCCACGGCAGACGGGCAGGCAGGGCGCAGTGCGGATCTGGGTGTGTCCACTCACCCATGGGAGACGGGCAGGCAAGGCGCAGTGTGGATCTGGCTGTGTCCACTCACCCACGGGAGACGGGCAGAGAGGGTGCTGTGTTGATCTGGCTATATCCACTGACCCACAGCACACGGGCAGGCAGGGCGCAGTGCGGATCTGGCTGTGTCCAATCCCCCACGGAAGACGGGCAGGCAGGGCGCAGTGCGGATATGGCTGTGTCCACTCACCAACGGGAGACGGGCAGACAAGGCGCACTGAGGATCTGGCTGTGTCCACTCACCAACGGGAGACGGGTAGGCAAGGCGCAGTGTGGATCTGGCTGTGTCCACTCACCCACGGGAGACGGGCAGAGAGGGTGCTGTGTTGATCTGGCTGTGTCCACACAACTACGGGAGTCGTGTAGGCAAGGCGCAGTGTTGATCTGGCTGTGTCCACTCACCGACGGGAGACGGGCAGAGAGGGTGCTGTGTGGATCTGGCTATCTCCACTGACCCACGGCAGACGGGCAGGCAGGGCGCAGTGCGGATCTGGCTTTTTCCACTCACCCACGGCAGACGGGCTGGCAGGGCGCAGTGCGGATCTGGCTGTGTCCACTCACCCACGGGAGACGGGCAGGCAAGGCGCAGTGTGGATCTGGCTGTGTCCACTCACCCACGAGAGACGGGCAGAGAGGGTGCTGTGTTGATCTGGCTGTGTCCAATGGCCCACGGCAGACGGGCTGGCAGGGCGCAGTGCGGATCTGGCTGTGTCCACTCATCCACGGCAGACCGTCAGGAAGGGCACAGTGCGGATCTGGCTGTGTCCACTCCCCCACGCGAGACGGGCAGAGAGGGTGCCGTGTGGATCTGGCTATGTCCACTCACCCACGGCAGACGGTCAGAAGGGCGCAGTGCGGATCTGGCTGTGTCCAATCACCCCCAGGAGATGGGTAGGCAAGGCGCAGTGTGGATCTGGCTGTGTCCACTCACCCACGGGAGACGGGCAGATAGGGTGCTGTGTGGATCTGGCTATGTCCACTGACCCTCGGCTGACGGGCAGGCAGGGCGCAGTGCGGATCTGGCTGTGTCCCCTCACCCACGGCAGACGGTCAGGCAGGGCGCAGTGCGGATCTGGCTTTGTCCACTCTCCCACGGGAGACGGTAGGCAAGGTGCAGTGTGGATCTGGCTGTGTCCACTCACCCACGGGAGACGGGCAGAGAGGGTGCTGTGTTGATCTGGCTATATCCACTGACCCACAGCACACGGGCAGGCAGGGCGCAGTGCGGATCTGGCTGTGTCCAATCACCCACGGCAGACGGGCAGGCAGGGCGCAGTGCGGATATGGCTGTGTCCACTCACCAACGGGAGACGGGCAGTCAAGGCGCACTAAGGATCTGGCTGTGTCCACTCACCCACGGGAGACGGGTAGGCAAGGCGCAGTGTGGATCTGGCTGTGTCCACTCACCCACGGGAGACGGGCAGAGAGGCTGCTCTGTTGATCTGGCTGTGTCCACACAACCACGGGAGTCGTGTAGGCAAGGTGCAGTGTTGATCTGGCTGTGTCCTATCACCGACGGGAGACGGGCAGAGAGGGTGCTGTGTGGATCTGGCTATGTACACTGACCCACGGCAGACAGGCAGGAAGGGCGCAGTGCAGTTCTGGCTGTGTCCACTCACCCACGGCAGACGGGCAGTCAGGGCGCAGTGCGGATATGGCTGTGTCCAATCACCCACGGCAGACGGGCACGCAGGGCGCAGTGATGATCTGGCTGTGTCCGCTCACCCACGGCAGACGGTCAGGAAGGGCGCAGTGTGGATCTGGCTGTGTGCACTCACCCACGGGAGACGGCCAGAGAGGGTGCTGTGTGGATCGGGCTATGTCCACTGACCCACAGCAGACGGGCAGGCAGGGCGCAGTGCGGATGTGGCTTTGTCCACTCACGCACGGCAGACGGGCATGCAGGGCGCAGTGCGGAACTGGCTGTGTCCACTCACCCACGGGAGACGGGCAGGCAAGGCGCAGTGTGGATCTGGCTGTGTCCATTCACCCACGGGAGACGGGCAGAGAGGGTGCTGTGTGGATCTGGCCTTGTACACTGACCCACGGCAGACGGGCAGGCAGGGCGCAGTGCGGATTTGGCTGTGTCCACTCACCCACGGCAGACGGTAAGGAAGGGCGCAGTGCGGATCTGGCGGTGTCCACTCACCCACGGGAGACGGGCAAGCAGGGCGCAGTGCGGATCTGGCTGTGTCCACTCTCCCATGGGAGACGAGCAGGCAGGGCTCAGTGCGTATCTGGCTGTGTCCACTCACACTCGGCAGACAGGCAGGCAGGGAGCAGTGCGGATCTGGCTTTGTCCACTCACCCATGGGAGACGGGCAGGCAAGGCGCAGTGTGGATCTGGCTGTGTCCACTCACCCACGGGAGACGGGCAGAGAGGTTGCTGTGTGGATCTGGCTATGTCCACTGACCCACGGCAGACGGGCAGGGAGGGCGCAGTGCGGATCTCGCTGTGTCCACTCACCCACGGCAGACGGGCAGGCAGGGCGCAGTGCGGATCTGGCTGTGTCCACTCACCCACTGGAGACGGGCAGGAAAGGCGCAGTGTGGATCTGCCTGTGTCCACTCACCCACGGGAGACGGGCAAGAGGGTGCTGTGTGGATCTGGCTGTGTCCACTCACCCACGGCAGACGGGCAGGGAGGGCGCAGTGCGGATCTCGCTGTGTCCACTCACCCACGGCAGACGGGCAGGCAGGGCGCAGTGCGGATCTGGCTGTGTCCCCTCACCCACGGCAGACGGTCAGGCAGGGCGCAGTGCGGATCTGGCTGTGTCCACTCTCCCACAGGAGACGGGTAGGCAAGGCGCAGTGTGGATCTGGCTGTGTCCACTCACCCACGGGAGACGGGCAGAGAGGGTGCTGTGTTGATCTGGCTATATCCACTGACCCACAGCACACGGGCAGGCAGGGCGCAGTGCGGATCTGGCTGTGTCCAATCACCCACGGCAGACGGGCAGGCAGGGCGCAGTGCGGATATGGCTGTGTCCACTCACCAACGGGAGACGGGCAGACAAGGCGCACTGAGGATCTGGCTGTGTCCACTCACCCACGGGAGACGAGTAGGCAAGGCGCAGTGTGGATCTTGCTGGGTCCACTCACCCACGGGGACGGGCAGAGAGGCTGCTGTGTTGATTTGGCTGTGTCCACACAACCACGGGAGTCGTGTAGGCAAGGCGCAGTGTTGATCTGGATGTGTCCACTCACCGACATGAGACGGACAGAGAGGGTGCTGTGTGGATCTGGCTATCTCCACTGACCCACGGCAGACGGGCATGCAGGGCGTAGTGCGGAAATGGCTGTGTCCACTCACCCACGGCAGACGGGCAGGCAGGGCGCAGTGCGGAAATGGCTGTGTCCACTCACCCACGGGAGACGGGCAAAGAAGGTGCAGTGTGGAAATGCCTATGTACACTGACCCACGGCAGACGGGCAGGAAAGGCGCAGTGCGGTTCTGGCTGTGTCCACTCACCCACGGCAGACGGGCAGGCAGGGCGCAGTGCGGATCTGGCTGTGTCCAATCACCCACGGCAGACGGGCAGGCAGGGCGCAGTGATGATCTGGCTGTGTCCGCTCACCCACGGCAGACGGTCAGGAAGGGGGCAGTGTGGATCTGGCTGTGTGTACTCACCCACGGGAGACGGCCAGAGAGGGTGCTGTGTGTATCTGGCTATGTCCACTGACCCACGGCAGACGGGCAGGCAGGGCGCAGTACGGACCTGACTGTGTTAACTCACCCACGGCAGACGGGCTGGCAAGACGCAGTGTGGATCTGGCTGTGTCCACTCACCCACGGGAGACGGGCAGAGAGGGTGCTGTGTTGATCTGGCTATGTCCACTGACCCACGGCAGACGGGCATGCAGGGCGCAGTGCGGATCTCGCTGTGTCCACTCACCCACGGCAGAAGGTCAGGCAGGGCGCAGTGCGGAATTGGCTGTGTCCACTCACCCACGGGAGACAGGTAGGCAGGGCGCAGTGTGGATCTGGCTGTGTCCACTCACCCACAGGAGACGGGCAGAGAGGGTCCTGTGTGGATCTGGCTATGTCCAATGACACACGGCAGTCGGGCTGGCAGGGCGCAGTGCGGATCTGGCTGTGTCCACTCATCCACGGCAGACGGTCAGGAAGGGCACAGTGCGGATCTGGCTGCGTCCACTCCACCACGCGTGATGGGCAGAGAGGGTGCCGTGTGGATCTGGCTATGTCCACAGACCCACGGTAGACGGGCAGGCAAGGAGCAGTGCGGATCTGGCTGTGTCCCCTCACCCACGGCAGACGGGCAGGCAGGGCGATGTGCGGATCTGGCTGTGTGAACTCACCCACGGGAGACGGGCAGGCAAGGCGTAGTGTGGATCTGGCTGTGTCCACTCACCCTCGGGAGACGGGCAGAGAGGGTGCTGTGTGGATCTGGCTATGTCCACTGACCTACGGCAGACGGGCAGGCAGGGCGCAGTGTGGATCTGGCTGTGTCCACTCACCCACGGCAGACGGGCAGGCAGGGCGATGTGCGGATCTGGCTGTGTGCACTCACCCACGGGAGACGGGCAGGCAAGGCGCAGTGTGGATCTTGCTGTGTCCACTCACCCACGGGAGACGGGCAGACAGGGTGCTGTGTGCATCTGGCTATGTCCACTGACCGACGGCAGACGGACATGCAGGGCGCAGTGCGGATCTGGCTCTGTCCACTCACCCATGGCAGACGGTCAGGCAGGGCGCAGTCCGAATCTTGCTAGGTCCACTCACCCACGGGAGACGGGCAGGCAGGGCACAGTGCGTATCTGGCTGTGTCCACTCACCCACGGCACACGGGCAGGCAGGGCGCAGTGCGGATCTGGCTTTGTCCGCTCACCCACGGGAGATGGGCAAGCAAGGCGCAGAGTGGATCTGGCTGTGTCCACTCACCCACGGGAGACGGGCAGAGAGGCTGCTGTGTGGATCTGGCTATGTCCACTGACCCACGGCTGACGGGCAGGCAGGGCGCAGTGCGGATCTGGCTGTGTCCAATCACCCACGGGCGACGGGCAGGCAAGGCGCAGTGTGGATCTGGCTGTGTCCACTCACCCACGGGAGACGGGCAGAGAGGGTGCTGTGTGGATCTGACTATGTCCACTACCCAAGGCAGACGGGCAGGCAGGGCGCAGTGCGGATCTGGCTGTGTCCACTCACCCACGGCAGACAGGCAGGCAGGGCGCAGTGCGGATCTGGCTGTGTCCACTCACTCACGGGAGACGGGCAGGCAAGGCGCAGTGTGGATCTGGCTGTGTCCACTCTCTCACGGGATACGGGCAGAGAGGCTGCTGTGTGGATCTGGCTATGTACACTGACCCACTGCAGACGGGCAGGCAGAGCGCAGTGCGGATCTGGCTGTGTCCACTCACCCACGGCAGACGGTCAGGAAGGGCGCAGTGCGGATCTGGCTGTGTCCACTCACCCATGGGAGACGGGCACGCAGGGCACAGTGCGGATCTGGCTGTGTCCACTCACACACGGCAGACGGGCAAGCAGGGCGCAGTGCGGATCTGGCTTTGTCCACTCACCCACGGGAGACGGGCAGGCAAGGCGCAGTTTGGATCTGGCTGTGTCCACTCACCCACGGTAGACGGGCAGAAAGGGCGCTGTATGGATCTGTCTATGTCCACTGACCCACGGCAGACGGGCAGGCAAGGCGCAGTGCGGATCTGGCTGTGTCCAATCACCCACGGCAGACGGGCAGGCAGGGCGCAGTGCGGATCTGGCTGTGTCCACTCACCCACGGCAGACGGTCAGGCAGGGCGCAGTGCGGATCTGGCTGTGTCCACTCACCCACGGGAGACGGGTAGGCAAGGCGCAGTGTAGATCTGGCTGTGTCCACTCATCAACGGGAGAGGGGCAGAGAGGGTGCCATTGGATCTGGCTATGTCCACTGACCCACGGCAGATGGGCAGGCCGGGCGCAGTGCGGATCTGGCTGTGTCCCCTCACCCACGGCAGACGGTCAGGCAGGGCGCAGTGCGGATCTGCCTATGTCCACTAACCCACGAGATATGGGTAGGCAAGGTGCAGTGTGGATCTGGCTGTGTCCACTCACCCACCGGAGACGGGCAGAGAGGGCGCAGTGCGGATCTGGCTATGTCCACTCACCCACGGCAGACGGGCAGGCAGGGCACAGTGCGGATATGGCTGTGTCCACTCACCCACGGGAGACGGGCAGGCAAGGTGCACTGTGGATCTGGCTGTGTCCACTCACCTACGGGAGACGGGCAGAGAGGGTGCTGTGGATCCGGCTATGTCCACTGACCCACGGCAGACTGGCAGGCAGGGCGCAGTGCGGATCTGGCTGTATCCAATCACCCACAGCAGACGGGCAGGCAGGGCGCAATGCGGATCAGGCTGTGTCCACTCACCCACGGCAGATGGTCAGGCAGGGCGCAGGGCGGATCTGGCTGTGTCCACTCACCCACGGGAGACGGGTGGGAAGGCGCAGTGTGGATCTGGCTGTGTCCACTCACCCACGGGATACGGGCAGAAAGGGTGCTGTGTGGATCTGGCTATGTGCACTGACCCACGGCAGACGGGCAGGCAGGGCGCAGTGCGGATCTGGCTGTGTCCACTGACCCACGGCAGATGGGCAGGCAGAGTGCAGTGCGGATCTGGCTGTGTCCACTCACCCACGGGATACGGGCAGGCAAGGCGCAGTGTGGATTTGGCTGTGTCCACTGACCCACGGCAGACGGGCAGGCAGGGCGCAGTGCGGATCTGGCTGTGTCCAATCACCCACGGCAGACGGGCAGGCAGGGCGCAGTGCGGATCTGGCTGTGTCCAATCACCCACGGCAGACGGGCAGGCAGGGCGCAGTGCGGATCTGGCTGTCTCCACTCACCCACGAGAGACGGTCAGGCAAGGCGCAGTGTGCATCCGGCTGTCTCCACTCACCCATGGGAGAAGGGCAGAGAGGGTCCTGTGTGGATCTGGCTATGTCAACTGACCCACGGCAGACGGGCAGGCAGGGCGCCGTGCGGATCTGGCTGTGTCCACTCACCCACGAGAGACGGGCAGGCAAGGAGCAGTGTGCATCCGGCTGTCTCCACTCACCCACGGGAGACGGGCAGAGAGGGTGCTGTGTGGATCTGGCTATGTATACTGACCCACGGCAGACGGGCAGACAGGGCGCAGTGCGGATCTGGCTGTGTCCACTCACCCACGGCACACGGTCAGGCAGGGCGCAGTGCGGATCTGGCTGTGTCCACTCACCCACGGGAGACGGGCAGGCAGGGCGCAGTGCGGATTTGGCTAGGTCCACTCACCCAGGGCAGACGGGCAGACAGGGCGCAGTGCGGATCTGGCTGTGTCCACTCACCCATGGGAGACGGGCAGGCAAGGCGCAGTGTGGAACTGGCTGTGTCCACAACCCACAGGAGACGGGCAGAGAGGGTGCAGTGAGGATCTGGCTGTTTCCACTCACCCACGGGAGACGGGCAGGCAGGGCGCAGTGCGGTTCTGGCTGTGTCCACTGACCCACGGCAGACGGGCAGGCAGGGCGCAGTGCGGATCTGGCTGTGTCCACTCACCCACGGCAGACGGGCAGGCAGTGCGCAGTGCGGATCTGGCTGTGTCCAAACACCCACGGCATACGGGCAGGCAAGGCGCAGTGCGGATCTGGCTGTGTACACTCACACACGGCAGACGGGCAGGCAGGGCACAGTGCGGATTTGGCTGTGTCCACTCACCCACGTGAGATGGGCAGGCAAGGCACAGTGTGGATCTGGCTGTGTCCACTCACCCACGGGAGACGGGTAGGGAAGGCGCAGTGTGGATCTGGCTGTGTCCACTCACCCACGTGAGATAGGCAGGCAAGGCACAGTGTGGATCTGGCTGTGTCCACTCACCCACGGGAGACGGGCAGAGAGGGTGCTGTGTCGATCTGGCTATGTCCACTGACCCACGGCAGACGGGAAGGCAGAGCGCCGTGCGGATCTGGCTGTGTCCAATCCCCCACGGCATACGGGCAGGCAGGGCGCAATTCGGATCAGGCTGTGTCCACTCACCCACGACAGACGGTCAGGCAGGACGCAGTGCGGATCTGGCTGTGTCCACTAACCCACGGGAGACGGGTAGGGAAGGCGCAGTGTGGATCTGGCTGTGTCCACTCACCCACGGGAGACGGGCAGAAAGGGTGCTGTGTGGATCTGGCTATGTCCACTGACGCACAACAGACGGGCAGGCAGGGCACAGTTCAGATCTGGCTGTGTCCACTGCCCCACGGCAGACGGGCAGGCTGGGCGCAGTGCGGATCTGGCTGTGTCCACTCACTCACGGCAGACGGGCAGGCAGGGCGCAGTGCGGATCTGGCTGTGTCCAAACACCCACGGCAGACGGGCAGGCAGGGCGCAGTGCGGATCTGGCTGTGTTCACTCACACACGGGAGACAGGCAGAGAGGGTGCTGTGTGGATCTGGCTATGTCCACTGACCCACGGCAGACGGGCAGGCCGGGCACAGTGCGGATCTGGATGTGTCCACTCACCCATGGCAGACGGGCAGGCAGGGCGCAGTGCGGATCTGGCTGTGTCCACTCACCCACGGGTGACGGGCAGGCAAGGCAAAATGTGGATCTGGCTGTGTCCACTCACCCCCGGGAGACGGGCAGAGAGGGTGCTGTGTGGATCTAGCTAAGTCCACTGACCCACGGCAGACGGGCAGGCAGGGCGCAGTGCGGATCAGGCTTTGTCCACTCACCCTCGGGAGACGGTCAGGCAGGGCGCAGTGCAGATCTGGCTGTGTCCACTCACCCACGGGAGACGGGTAGTCAAGGCGCAGTGTGGATCTGGCTATGTCCACTGACCCACGGGAGACGGACAGAGAGGGTGCTGTGTGGATCTGGCTATGTCGACTGACCCACGGCAGACGGGCAGGCAGGGCGCAGTGCGGATCTGGCTGTGTCCACTCACACACGGCAGACGGGCAGGCAGGGCGCAGTGTGGATCTGGCTGTGTCCACTCACCCACAGGAGACGGGCAGAGAGGGTGCAGTGAGGATCTGGCTGTTTCCACTCACCCACGGGAAACGGGCAGGCAGGGCGCAGTACGGATCAGGCTGTGTCCACTGACCCACGGCAGACGGGCAGGCAGGGCGCAGTGCGGATCTGGCTGTGTCCACTCACCCACGGCAGACGGGCAGGCAGGGCGAAGTGCAGATCTGGCTGTGTCCAAACACCCACGGCAGACGGGCAGGCAGGGCGCAGTGCGGATCTGGCTGTGTCCACTCACACACGGCAGACGGGCAGGCAGGGCGCAGTGCGGATCTGGCTGTGTCCACTCACCCACGGGAAACGGGCAGGCAAGGCACAGTGTGGATCTGGCTGTGTCCACTCACCCACGGGAGACGGGCAGAGAGATTGCTGTATGGATCTGTCTATGTCCACTGACCCGCGGCAGACGGGCAGGAAGGGCGCAGTGCAGATCTTGCTGTGTCCACTCACCCACGGTAGACGGGCAGAGAGGGTGCTGTGTGGATCTGACTATGTACACTGACCCACGGCAGACGGTCCGGCAGGGCGGTGTGCGGATCTGGCTGTGTCCACTCACCCACGGCAGACGGTCAGGAAGGGCGCAGTGCGGATCTGGCTGTGTCCACTCACCCACGGCAGACGGGCAGGCAGGGCGCAGTGCGGATCTGGCTGTGTCCACTCAGCCACGGGAGACGGGCAGCCAAGGCGCAGTGTGGATCTGGCTGTGTCCACTCACTCACAAGAGACGGGCAGAAAGGGCGCTGTGTGGATCTGGCTATGTCCACTGACCTACGGCAGACGGGCAGGCAGGGCGCAGTGCGGATGTGGCTGTGTCCACTCACCCACAGCAGACGGTCAGGCAGGGCGCAGTGCGGATCTGGCTGTGTCCACTCACCCACGGGAGACGGGCAGAGAGGGTGTCGTGTGGATCTGGCTATATCCACTGACCCACGGTATACGGGCAGGCAGGGCGCACTGCGGATTTGGCTGTGTCCCCTCACCCACAGCAGACGGTCAGGCAGGGCGCAGTGCGGATCTGGCTGTCTCCCCTCTCCCACGGCAGACGGTCAGGCAGGGCGCAGTGCGGATCTGGCTGTGTCCACTCACCCAAGGGAGACGGGCAGGCAAGGCGCAGTGCGGATCTGGCTGTGTCCACTCACCCACGGCAGGCGGTCAGGCAGGGCGCTGTGCGGATATGGCTGTGTCCACTCACCCACGGCAGGCGGTCAGGCAGGGTGCAGTGCGGGTCTGGCTGTGGACACTCACCCACGGGAGACGGGCAGGCAGGGCGCAGTGCGGATCTGGCTGTGTCCACTCACCCACGGGAGACGGGCAGGCAGGGCGCAGTGCGGATCTGGCTGTGTCCACTCACCAACGGCAGGCGGTCAGGCAGGGCGCAGTGCGGATCTGGCTGTGTCCACTCACCCATGGCAGACGGTAAGTCAGGGCGCAGTGCGGATCTGGCTGTATCCACTCACCCACGGCATGCGGTCAGGCAGGGCGCAGTGCGGATCTGGCTTTGTCCACACACCCACGGGAGACGGGCAGGCAGGGCGCAGTGCGGATCTGGCTGTGTCCACTCACCCACGGGAGACGGGCAGGCAAGGCGCAGTGCGGATCTTGTGTGTGCACTCACCCAAGGGATACGGGCAGAGACGGTGCTGTGTGGATCTGGCTATGTCCACTGACCCACGGCAGACGGGCGGGCAGGGCGCAGTACGGATCTGGCTGTGTCCACTCACCAACGGCAGGCGGTCAGGCAGGGTGCAGTGCGGATCTGGCTGTGTCCACTCACCCACGGGAGACGGGCAGGCAGGGCGCAGTGCGGATCTGGCTGTGTCCACTCACCCACGGGAGATGGGCAGGCAGGGCGCAGTGCGGATCTGGCTGTGTCCACTCACCCACGGGAGACGGGCAGAGACGGTGCTGTGTGGATCTGGGTATGTCCACTGACCCACGGCAGACGGGCGGGCAGGGCGCAGTACGGATCTGGCTGTGTCCACTCACCCACGGCAGGCGGTCAGGGTGGGCGCAGTGCGGATATTGCTGTGTCCACTCACCCACGGCAGACGGTCAGGCAGGGGGCAGTGCGGATCTGGCTGTGTCCACTCACCCACGGGAGACGGGCAGAGACGGTGCTGTGTGGATCTGGCTATGTCCACTGACCCACGGCAGGCGGTCAGGCAGGGCGCAGTGCGGATATGGCTGTGTCCACTCACCCACGGCAGACGGTCAGGCAGGGCGCAGTGCGGATCTGGCTGTGTCCACTCACCAACGGCAGGCGGTCAGACAGGGCGCAGTGCGGATCTGGCTGATTCCACGCACCCACGGCAGGCGGTCAGCCAGGGCGCAGTGCGGATCTGGCTGTGTCCACTGACCAACGGCAGACGGGCAGGCAGGGCGCAGTGCGGATCTGGCTGTGTCCACTCACCCACGGGAGACGGGCAGGCAGGGCGCAGTGCGGATCTGGCTGTGTCCACTCACCCACGGGAGATGGGCAGGCAGGGCGCAGTGCGGATCTGGCTGTGTCCACTCACCCACGGCAGACGGTCAGGCAGGGCGTAGTGAGGATCTGGCTGTGTCCACTCACCCACGGCAGACGGGCAGGCAGGGCGCAGTGCGGATCTGGCTGTGTCCACTCACCCACGGGAGACGGGCAGGCAGGGCGCAGTGCGGATCCGGCATGTCCACTCACCCACGGGAGATGGGCAGAGACGGTGCTGTGTGGATCTGGCTATGTCCACTGACCCTTGGCAGACGGGCAGGCAGGGCGCAGTACGGATCTGGCTCTGTCCACTCACCCACGGCAGACGGGCAGGCAGAGCGCAGTGCGGATCTGGCTGTGTCCACTCACCCACGGCAGACGGTCAGGCAGGGCTCAGTGCGGATCTGGCTGTGTCCACTCACCCACGGCAGACGGGCAGGCAGGGTGCAGTGCGGATCTGGCTGTGTCCACTCGCCCACGGGAGATGGGCAGGCACGGCGCAGTGCGGATCTGTCTGTGTCCACTCACACACGGCAGGCTGTCAGGCAGGGCGCAGTGCAGATATGGCTGTGTCCACTCACCCACGGCAGACGGTCAGGCAGGGCGCCGTGCGGATCTGGCTGTGTCCACTCACCCACGGCAGGCGGTCAGGCAGGGCGCAGTGCGGATCTGGCTGTGTCCACGCACCCACAGCAGGCGGTCAGCCAGGGCGCAGTGCGGATCTGTGTGTGTCCACTCACACACGGCAGGCGGTCAGGCTGGGCCAGTGCGGATATGGCTGTGTCCACTCACCCACGGCAGACGGTCAGGCAGGGCGCAGTGCGGATCTGGCTGTGTCCACACACCCACGGGAGACGGGAAGGCAGGGCGCAGTGCGGATCTGGCTGTGTCCACTCACCCACGGGAGACGGGCAGGCAAGGCGCAGTGCGGATCTTGTGTGTGCACTCACCCACGGGAGACGGGCAGAGACGGTGCTGTGTGGATCTGGCTAAGTCCACTGACCCACGGCAGACGGGCGGGCAGGGCGCAGTACAGATCTGGCTGTGTCCACTCACCCACGGCAGGCGGTCAGGGAGGGCGCTGTGCGGATATGGCTGTGTCCACTCACCCACGGCAGACGGTCAGGCAGGGGGCAGTGCGAATCTGGCTGTGTCCACTCACCAACGGGAGACTGGCAGAGACGGTGCTGTGTGGATCTGGCTATGTCCACTGACCCACGGCAGACGGTCAGGCAGGGCCAGTGCGGATATGGCTGTGTCCACTCACCCACGGCAGACGGTCAGGCAGGGCGCAGTGCGGATCTGGCTGTGTCCACACACCCACGGGATACGGGCAGGCAGGGCGCAGTGCGGATCTGGCTGTGTCCACTCACCCACGGGAGACAGGCAGGCAAGGCGCAGTGCGGATCTTGTGTGTGCACTCACCCACGGGAGACGTGCAGAGACGGTGCTGTGTGGATCTGGCTATGTCCACTGACCCACGGCAGACGGGCGGGCAGGGCGCAGTACGGATCTGGCTGTGTCCACTCACCCACGGCAGGCGGTCAGGCAGGGCGCAGTGCGGATCTGGCTGTGTCCACTCACCCACGGCAGACGGGCAGGCAGGGCGCAGTGCGGATACGGCTGTGTCCACTCACCCACGTGAGACGGGCAGGCAGGGCGCAGTGCGTATCTGGCTGTGTCCACTCGCCCATGGGAGACGGGACGGCAGGGCGCAGTGCGGATCTGGCTGTGTCCACGCACCCACAGCAGGCGGTCAGACAGGGCGCAGTGCGGATCTGGCTGTGTCCACTGACCCACGGCAGACGGGCAGGCAGGGCGCAGTACGGATCTCGCTGTGTCCACTCACCCACGGCAGGCGGTCAGGCAGGGCGCAGTGCGGATCTGGCTGTGTCCACTCACCCACGGCATTCGGTCAGGCAGGGCGCAGTGCGGATCTGGCTGTGTCCACTCACCCACGGCAGGCGGTCAGGCAGGGCGCTGTGCGGATATGGCTGTGTCCACTCACCCACGGCAGGCGGTCAGGCAGGGTGCAGTGCGGGTCTGGCTGTGGACACTCACCCACGGGAGACGGGCAGGCAGGGCGCAGTGCGGATCTGGCTGTGTCCACTCACCCACGGGAGACGGGCAGGCAGGGCGCAGTGCGGATCTGGCTGTGTCCACTCACCAACGGCAGGCGGTCAGGCAGGGCGCAGTGCGGATCTGGCTGTGTCCACTCACCCATGGCAGACGGTAAGTCAGGGCGCAGTGCGGATCTGGCTGTATCCACTCACCCACGGCATGCGGTCAGGCAGGGCGCAGTGCGGATCTGGCTTTGTCCGCACACCCACGGGAGACGGGCAGGCAGGGCGCAGTGCGGATCTGGCTGTGTCCACTCACCCACGGGAGACGGGCAGGCAAGGCGCAGTGCGGATCTTGTGTGTGCACTCACCCAAGGGAGACGGGCAGAGACGGTGCTGTGTGGATCTGGCTATGTCCACGGACCCACGGCAGACGGGCGGGCAGGGCGCAGTACGGATCTGGCTGTGTCCACTCACCCACGGCAGGCGGTCAGGCAGGGCGCAGTGCGGATCTGGCTTTGTCCACTCACTCACGGCAGGCAGTCAGGCAGGGCGTAGTGCGGATCTGGCTGTGTCCACTCACCCACGGCAGACGGGCAGGCAGGGCGCAGTGCGGATATGGCTGTGTCCACTCACCCACGGCAGACGGGCAGGCAGGGCGCAGTGCGGATGTGGCTGTGTCCACTCGCCCACGGGAGACGGGCAGGCAGGGCGCAGTGCGGATCTGGCTGTGTCCACTCACCAACGGCAGGCGGTCAGGCAGGGCGCAGTGCGGATCTGGCTGTGTCCACTCACCCATGGCAGACGGTCAGGCAGGGCGCAGTGCGGATCTGGCTGTATACACTCACCCACGGCAGGCGGTCAGGCAGGGCGCAGTGCGGATATGGCTGTGTCCACGCACCCACAGCAGGCGGTCAGCCAGGGCGCAGTGCGGATCTGGCTGTGTCCACTGACCCACGGCAGACGGGCAGGCAGGGCGCAGTACGGATCTCGCTGTTTCCACTCACACACGGCAGGCGGTCAGGCAGGGCGCAGTGCGGATCTGGCTGTGTCCACTCACCCACGGCAGGCGGTCAGGTAGGGCGTAGTGCGGATATGGCTGTGTCCACTCACCCACGGCAGGCGGGCAGGCAGGGTGGAGTGTGGATCTGGCTGTGTCCACTCACCCACTGCAGACGGTGAAGCAGGGCGCAGTGCGGATCTGGCTGTGTCCACTCACCCTAGGCAGACGGTCAGGCAGGGCACAGTGCGGATCTGGCTGTGTCCACTCGCCCACGGGAGACAGGCAGGCAGGGCGCAGTGCGGATCTGGCTGTGTCCACTCACCCACGGCAGGCGGTCAGGCAGGGCGCAGTGCGGATCTGGCTGTGTCCACTCACCCACGGCAGACGGTCAGGCAGGGCGCAGTGCGGATCTGGCTGTGTCCACTCACCCACGGCAGGCGGTCAGGCAGGGCGCAGTGCGGATCTGGCTGTGTCCACGCACCCAGAGCAGGCGGTCAGCCAGGGCGCAGTGCGGATCTGGCTGTGTCCACTCACACACGGCAGGCGGGCAGGCAGGGCGCATTGTGGATCTGGCTGTGTCCACTCACCCACGGCAGACGGTCAGGCAGGGCGTAGTGCGGATCTGGCTGTGTCCACTCACCCACGGCAGACGGGCAGGCAGGGCGCAGTGCGGATCTGGCTGTGCCACTCACCCACGGGAGACGGGCTGGCAGGGCGCAGTG